>NC_060172.1:20450464-20459420 GCF_021292245.1 Micropterus dolomieu | reverse complement strand
GTGTAAAATGGTCTCTGTGTCCTTAAAAGTTAACATAGATCGAATTTTTGCTATATTTCTAAGTTGATAAAAACATGATTGAACAAGCTTTGTGGTGTGCTGCTCGAAATTTAAATTACTATCAAACCAAACACCAAGGTTCTTTGCAACAGGCTTAATGTGATTTACTAGGGAACCAGCAGATGGCAGTATTTGATTTGCCATCTGCTGAGACCCGATGACCAGGGTGTGTGTGTGTGTGTGTGTGTGTGTGTGTGTGTATATATATATATATATATATATATATATATATTGCATAAACATGTTATCTACTGTGTGTGCTGAAATGTCTGAGACCTTCCACATTTAGGTGAAACTGAATTTCCTTCTTTAAGTGTGTATAATGAATATTTTTATAATAACAGAGTATAAAGTGTGTTTGTGTCTCTGGTAGTCAATTATAAATTGAGTCTGCGGTTTCAAATTGTTTTTTTTTCCACCATTTGAATTAAATTAAAATTATCTGCAGAAGAATTGAGCACTTTTTAGCTTTTTTTTTTCTAGTTTATAATTTCTGTTACTCAGTTTAAAAACTTTTATTGTAAGTTGCTTTGGACAAATAAATGTGATGTTTATTGTGTATTATTATATAAGAACAATATCAATAAATACAATAAAATAATGAACAATCTGACATTCAACTGGTAATTATGTTGATTAGAATGATTATCTTGTATCAGATGTGTCCAGTCTTTGTATTTGTCACTCTGATTTCTTTCTGTATGTTGCAGGTTAGCAGAAGGTTTAGAAAACACACAATCGATGCTTCATAAAAACCATGTTAAAATTTGAATCCTCCAGTTTTAGAGGCAAATCCAGGGAGGGTTGTTGGCATTCATTGCATAAACGTGCATAAATTTGTAGCCTAATTATCTTCAGTGTTCAAATCTTTATTATGCATTGCATATGGGTTCTTCTTTTACATATAATATGATGAAGATACAACTGCACATATGGTCCATTGTAGTAGGAAAAAGGAGCCAGCGGGGAGGGGTATACTGTGATTTTTCCCTCCCAGCCTCATACTCCCCCGTCCCAGCGTGACGTCCCATAAGCGCCACTACCGTCACTAATAGTATGCATGTACATGAAATAGAGAGCATTCTGAAGGACTGCTTAGGCTACAACGCGAAGACTTGAACAGCCAATGACAGTTACAGGTGGGAACTTTGTGTTCAAACCTGGTGGGGAGATTTTAGGGCTCAGGTTTGTGACAAAACACTTAGCAAATGAGATGTGACAATCCAGACTAGAAGAAAATTCATTGATGAGTACACGATTGGGGGTCTGTTTTTTAGCATTAAACATTTAATTTCCTGCATTCTGGAGACATTTTCTGCACAAATTATGGTGGAAATGTCTGTTTAGTGTTAATCACCATCTAATTCAGCTACATTTAGCCTTAGATGTTATATCAATCTGGTTTTATCATCTGGAAATTTTCAATGCACATTTCAGAGTGCAAGTTGCTACTATTATTAACAATAATGGAAAACTGAGTAGCAGTAATAACAATGAACATAGGCCTATGTGCAGTTCTATCACCAAAACTCATTCATTACAGAATATTAGCACTGAGGACACCAAAAGCGGTCCACCTCCTCTCAGGCTCACTTATCTTCCAAAAAAACATTGTCAAACGTAGTTTATGTACTGTATCAGCTTAAATGCATGAGCAAGCATCCACTGCTACTACTGTGTACACACACACACACACACACACACACACACACACACACACACACACACACACACACACACACACACACACACCTGCTGCAGCTGCAGTGTCACGCGGAGCAGCTTCAGCTGCAGGTTTACGAAAACACTGAAAGAGTGTAGTTTGAGTTTGCTCGCGTTTCACATCTCCTTCAGTGATTCACGTTAGTTCATTTCAAAGGCGCTTCCCCTGCCGCGGGAGCGCGCGTGCATCCAGCGGTGAAGGCGGACCTTCGAGTTCCACAAAGTTAATGAAAAATAAACCATGTGGATTGTTTAATCTATCGTTTTAGTATTGTTTTATTAACGAGGTTTGTGTAGAGCAATCGTGCAGGGCAACGTTGCCGTCAACGGTAATGTGTGATGTGTGAAGATACATCTCCTTGACTGGAAATGTACATTAAACTGAATGCAGCATTGTACACAATATTTTCTCCTTGTAATCCATGTTTCCATTGCATGGCCTTTATTGTGTATATTTCACATCCGTCCTCCGTCCCGTCAGCTGTGCTCGCCACCCTGCCCTCTCCCCTCGGACCTCTCTACAGCGTCCTCCCGGCTCCTCCCCGTGCCTCCTTACTTCCTCGGTCCCTAGTGCCCCCGGCTCCCTTGTGTCAGTCTCCTCGGTTGCCCGTGTTTCCCTCAACCCCGTTTCCCCTTAAATAAAACCTGTTCACCCTGAGTGTTGCGTTTGGGTCCACTCTGTCCCCACACCACAACAAAAACCGCTTAAAACCAGGTTTTTATTTAGGCCTAGGCTACATTCAGTGCTGTGAATGAACACAGAACTCTATTGTAGAGATAAAAGCGCAACTAAATGTATTTAATGGCAAATTAAATAAAGTAGATACCCACTAACTTGTGGTAAAATGAAATATGTGGAGTTGACACTGCAGCTCTGTGCACGAAGTCCACGATGATGCGGATGTGCTGCCACCTGCTGGTTGCTTCTACTCACTGCAGACAGACTGCAAGGTGCAGGGGGGGTTATAACTGAATTAAAATGAAGGGGAAAAAGCCAGGAGAAACATATTTGACAGCAGAATACCTGAGAGCTTTACAGCACTATATTACCCTCAATGAATTGGTGCAGAAAAATTCACCAGAATGCAAGAAGTGAAGTGTTTAAAGCCCAAATTTGTCTGGGGGAGGACCCCCACTCCCCAATCTTAAATCTTTTTTTTTTTTTTTTTTAATTATCTGTAGCAATTATAAAAATCATAATAAATGTATTTAAGGGCCTATGATATTTAATAATCAATATTAAGTGTTTAATGTTTAAAATCTTCTGGGGGAGTACCCCCAAGCCCCCCTATCAACTATTTCGTCAGTACATTTTTTCCCCAAATACTAAGCCTATTAAAATCTATTGTTGTCTTGTTGTCATGGCCCCACCATTTGTGCAGTGTCAAGTCTCACGGGCTAAGAGGTTTGTCAAACCCCTAATCTAAGCCCTTACAAGCAAGGACAGTGTATTGGTGAGGGATGTCCGACCGAGCCCCAAAAACTTCAGGCCTTCCCAAAACACACACTCTCCTCACCTACTAACACTCTGTTTGCTTGTTCAGGTGGAGGGTCCACCACGTTTTGTGCCAACTTAAACCAATCGGTGTGGACCCTCCTAAGGAACCCTCTAAATCAGAGTGAGCATCAATGATGGCTTGTTGATAGTGATGTTACGTCTGACACCGATGTTTGCTTCAGACTCGTAAAGTCTTTTCAATTAACCACTTTTTAGCAGCTTTTATTGTTTAAACTGGTGACGTTAAAATGACGTCTGATGCAAACCCCCTGGGCGAGTTAAATCTAAAAAAGATTTTTTGACGCTACACAAGTGTAGTGGACAACAGTGTGGATTTGTGCATGTTATATTAAATAAATTTTGAGATACTCCAAATTCCTATTTTCCTCTCCCATAGAGAAGCAGGGGGGTTAATTATCAACCCTCCACAGACGGCTGAAGAGACACCAACAAAAGAAAGGGGGGTGGAAAGGTCACTTTGTCTAAGTGCTAGTCCTGAGCAGTTGATCGTAAAACTGGCACTTTTGAAGCCTGATAACGCGCTGCCTGACTGTTAAACTGACAAAAGGGACATTAACCAGCAATTAGTATTTCCCTGAACAGCCTATCAGAACTCTCCATGGAGGGGGGCAGGAAACCCTAAACTGCCCCCCCCCCACCCACACACACACACACACACACACACGCGTAACCTTGGCAACTGACCTTGCTCTGTGTTTCATTATCCTCATCAAAGGGATACTCCTTCACGCCTAGGTGTGACAAAATCCAGGACAGCCCTGAACTTTATGTAAACAAAGACTGCAGTCTCCGAAGACTCAAAGCATTAACTGTTTAATTAAATATTTTAGTTACTTGATTATGTTTGCCTCTATTTGAGTAGTTATGTTACCATGTTGTTGCTATCTGTTGTTGATATTATTCCTGAAAAGAATATAAATAAGTTACTTTTGCAGTGTTTTTTTTTTTCAGCAAGATTAAGGACACTCCATCTTATGTGTAACCAACGCTTGTTCACAATACTTTCTCACACAATTCCTTTAGAAATGATGATAAAGAAATGTCATACTATACTCTATTAATCGCCAGCTTGAATTTAAGGCCAAATAACTAAATTTCTCAGTTACTAAGGAAAGATTTCCTCATGTAACCTGAGCTCTCCCAAGTGGACGAAATAAGTATTACATACCATCGTCGGAAATGCATAATGTATAAATGTCACTCATTATTTATCAAGACCAATAATTTGTTTTCCTGTTACCAAATGCTTAACTTAGAACGGTACAACTGTTTGACCAGTGAGGTTTGATTGTGGAAAATATTTGATTATAATACGCGCAAATAGATTTTCTTTTTTTTTTAAATAGACATTAAAAGTTTAGAAAGGCAGTCCCTCAGGAAACCGGAAACGCTCCCTGCGGGAACCACGCCCCAGACAACAAAAAGAGCGACACGCGACGTCGTTCTTGTCTCTGCTTGCTCTTCTCTTCCGTTCTGCTCTCTGGACGCTTTGGCACGCGTCTGGCGCGCCTCTCCCGGAAACGCCCTAAAAATTCGACCAGCGCAATGAAGTCCTTGTTTCGCTTGAAGCTACACACACGAAGTGCCGTGACATCGATTTTTACCTCAGTTCCAGCAACTTTACTTGTTTTATTTTCTTTCTTTCTTTTGTTTGTTAAAGTTATCAGTCCGTTAAGTTACACTGGTCTAATTCAGGAACGACCAAGTTCCCTTTTAAGCTTTTTCGTCGATCCAACTTCACCGAGGTCAGACCAAGCCACGTGGTCTCGCCAGTGGCAACAAAGGTAACCTGAAAACAGCCAAATTGCCAGACGGAGGACAGCCAACCCTTGAGGTATTTCTTCAGACACGGAGAACGCCGGAGAATCCCAAAAAGCCAGAATCGGGCAGCTATCGTGGGACCCGTGCAACAGGCCAAAAGCAGGCCGCCGACAAGCCATAAGACCAAACAAAACATTCTGTGGTCAGAGATGTCCCATAATGTAAATATTGTCTTTTTAACTCCTAAACTCATAGCTTACTTTCATTAGTTCTCCTCTGCCGTATGAGTCAAATCCTCCCACAATCGAACCTCCATTCTCATTGTTTAGCCATTGTTTATTTCCCTGATGTATTTAACCACCCTTTTATATCACCTTAGTTAGTTAATAAATTCACTGTACTCAAGAAAGTGTGTGTGTGTGTGTGTGTGTGTGTTACCTGTTTCTATGTCCCTGCCAAGAGAATTGACCCTTTAGATATGAGACTGACTGATTTAAGATAATTGAGTGATTATTAGCTAACTGATCAATGGTGAATAATTGTATAATTATTAAAAGCTACCTAGCCCCTTTTGAAATGAGAGATTTTTATGGGTTGATATTTTCTGAATATTAAAATTCATAAATGGGTATAAATTCTCATAAATTTATTAAAATTCATTGCTAGTTTACAGACATGCTACACCAGTAAACATGTAGGATTACAAAACTACACTAACATTTCTGTATCACCCCACGCAGGTTAACGATGTGGTGTAAAGGTTTTATTGTGGTTAATAAAAAATGCTCTTTTCTGATAGACGTCTGATGACAATATTTAGGGTGACGTGTCCTCTTCTTTGGATATGAACACAGTCAGTAGTAGGACTCAATGAGAGTTACAAGACATGAAATGTGGTTTAAAACAAACAGTGAGTCTGATACATTGTAAGAATAGTAGTTTTTGGTCTTCCAGCAGGACCTAACATGCCACCAAAGCTGTGAGTACAAGGCTCACAGACAACAACATAAGAGTCTTGGAGTGGCTGACTTCTATCAGAAGGAATGGGCTAAAATATCAACAAAGAACCTTGAGGAAGGAGAAAAACCTCTGACCCACCAGAAATCTGTTCTTCTAGGCCTTCACGGACCCGTCTTTGGCGTGATCATTGACATACAGACACGTGCAGAGGGGGGTGCAATGGGTGCTTGAGCACCTGCCCCTTTGCCCTTTGCTGCCCAAAGTGCCCTTTTTTCAAACGCAATCCTTAATTTTATTTATTTTAAAATTTGTAAAGGTCCTTTTGTGAAGGTCTGCCCGATCAAAATATCAGTAAAATGAATTAATAATAATTTTGCAGTTAATAACAAGTTAATAACCTAATCGCGCTCCACCCCTGTGAATGTAAATGCTCCGTACTTGTATAGCGCCTTTCTAGTCTTTTCGACTACTCAAAGCGCTTTTACACTACATTACACTGCATTCACCAGTCACACACATTCATACACTGAGCCTAAGTGCTCAAACGGAAACTAACATTCACACTCACTCATACACTGGCGGAACAGCCGCCAGGGGGCAAATCGGTCACAGTATCTTGCCCAAGGACACTTCGACACGCAACCAAGGGGAGCCAGGGATTGAACCGCCTACCTTCCGATTAACGGCCAACCCGCTCTATCTCCTGAGCCACAGCCGCCCCAGTGCTAACAACAACTCCAGCAGACGGGATCAGCTGTGCTCTCAAGATTCAGATTCAGTCAGCTAAAATGGTTCTCGTGGTTTTCTTGTGTTCCCTGATTGTCTCTCTGCTCGCTGCATCTGAAGGTGAGCTGTGTTTTGTCTTTGAGTGTGTGTGTAGTTTGCAGTGACACTCACTAAATACGTGCATACATTTCTTAACTGAGGTTAATGAAATGTACTAACAAATATGACGTCATGTTGAGGTTTATGCGCGATACTAGCTGGTTTTGATACTGGCAGTTTAAAACCTGCAGCTGCGCCACACTGCTGATTGTTTTGCTGTTACTATTTTTATTCCTATCACTGTTAGTAAAAGTGCTATATTCACATTATGTAAAAAAGTCATATTTTTTATCCATTTATATGTAGATCAACTGAAAAGATGACCAGACACAAGATTTCTAGTCTTAAACTGGATTTACACCATCAACCAGATATAAATAGCCACAGTACAAAATTCAGTTTCATTTCATTTACTCACTTTCACCTGCACTGCAGAACCATTAAGTTGAGGGTTTTCCAGGGAAATCTAGCTGGGAAAACCAGTTTCATTAATCCCCTACCCTGATTACAGAAACAAGTTTCTCTATTTCATGACATTTAAGAAAACAGGTCACTGTGGGAAGCCCAGTTACTGGAGTTCATCTGAGTGAGTGATGCGGGTCGCAGTCAGGGTTTTCATACCAAACAGAGGCCGTCCAGTGAGATTTTCTCATGGACCTGGTGTCAGGGGAGGAAAAATATAACATGTATTTACAGTTGACAATGTTGTAAACAATGTTTTCCCTCCACCACAGCCTTTTTCCTAATAACATTCTGTTTAAAAAACAGGTTCAACCTGCTCTCTGAGTCGACTCTAAAACAGAGATGATCTGCAGCTAAAACAGTCAGGGAGTTTAGATCAGTGTGCAGTCTTTATTCAACTTTTGGTATTTAGATTTGTCTTATGCTTGAATATGATGAACATATTATTCACTTCTCTGCCTCGGTCACAGTCCTGAGTCTGTCATCTTGCAGAGGAGGTGGAACCAGCATCTCCTTCAGATTCATTCAGCACCGAAGCCTTCATCACTTTTCTGTCTGCATTAGGGTTGGGAGTTGTTTTTATCGATTCTGATTGTAATTATAGTGACACTTTTATGGACTGCGTTTTGTCAATACCTTGAATACGTACGACGACGACGAAGAAGAAACGTTAGCAGTAATGGTATTAGGCTAGTAGTCATCTGGTTTATTAGAAGTAAGAAGAGAATTGAAACTTAGAAAAATGGAGGACCACACGTATCATTTAGCACAAGAGTTTACAGAACTTTTTTACAAACATGTACAATGGTTAGAGTGGTTAGTTTGCTGTCTATGTAGAGTGAACTAGCTGTCTGCGTGTTGTTAAAATTCTCTGATAATGTTAATCCAACACATCTTTGTAGTAGCGTCCATGTTGATTCCACATTTCAAAGAGCACATGAACACACACTGAAGTCAGAAGAACGACTTCACAACTCCATAAATTGGACCATCTGAGGAGCGCATGAATGCAACCCTCACCACTAGATGTCACTAAAAGTTACACACTGAACCTTTAATCAATCCACTTTTCCAACTTGGTTCGGTCTGACACGGTCGACCACAACATATTACTAGACAGACTTGAAAACTGTGTTGGACTTTATGGCACAGTACTAAAATGGTTTGAATCCTACTTAAAGGACAGTGACTACTTTTTGTCTATAGGTAATTACACATATGAGCTGACAAAAATGACATGTGGAGTTCCCCAAGGCTCCATTCTGGGACCTCTTTTGTTTAACATTTACCTGCTTCCACTGGCTCAGATTGTGAAAAACAACAAAATATGTTACAATAATTATGCAGATGATACACAGATTTACATAATGATATAACCAGGGGACTATGATCCCATACGGGCGCTGAGTGACTGTATTGAGCAGGTCAACGATTGGATGTGCCAGAATTTTAAACAAAGATAAAACTGAAGTTATTGTGTTTGGAGCCAGGGAGAACCGACTTCAATCTGTAATGTTAAGAACCACAAATCAAGCCAGAAATCTTGGTGTAGTCATGGACTCAGACCTGAATCTGAGGAGCCACATTAAGACAATTACAAAGTCAGCCTACGATCACCTGAAGAATATATCAAGGATTAAAGGACTA
>NC_060172.1:20449172-20450444 GCF_021292245.1 Micropterus dolomieu | reverse complement strand
GATAAGACTAAGGACTAAGACAGACCATAATGAGAAAATACAGAAGAACACTGATAAGGAAAACACTAAACATGAACTAAAGCACAGGACCAAGTACTAAAATGAGCGATAAGACAGTTACAAAGAAAACCTTAAAGCGAATGAGCCATAATAAACTAGACTACAAAACTCGAAACCCTGACAATATCAAATAAACACAGGAAAAATAACAGCACAAAACCAAATCCTAACAAGCTTAGTGCTTTCCTGGCACTAAATAACTGTTTTGATGTCTTCTAGTCAGGTTTTCGACCACACCACAGCACTGAGACGGCTCTTGTTAAGATCTTCAATGACATCCATTTAAACACTGACAGTGGCAGAATTTCAGTCTTAGTATTATTGGATCTCAGTGCTGCATTCAACACGGTCGACCACAACATATTACTAGACAGACTTGAAAACTGGGTTGGATATTCTGGCACAGTACTAAACTGGTTTGAATCCTACTTAAAGGACAGGGACTACTTTGTGTCTATAGGTAATTACTCATCTGAGCTGACAAAAATGACATGTAGAGTTCCCCAAGGCTCCATTCTGGGGCCTCTTTTGTTTAACATTTACATGCTTCCACTGGCTCAGATTATGAAAAACAACAAAATATGTTACCATAATTATGCGGATGACACACAGATTTACATAACCATTTCACCGGGGGACTATGATCCCATACGGGTGCTGAGTAACTGTATTGAACAGGTCAACGATTGGATGTGCCAGAATTTTCTTCAATTAAACAAAGATAAAATTTATTGTTTTTGGAGCCAGGGAGGAACGATTAAAAGTCGCTCGACTTCAATATGTAATGTTAAGAACCACAAATCAAGCCAGAAATCTTGGTGTAGTCATGGACTCAGACCTGAATTTGAGGAGCCACATTAAAACAATTACAAAGTCAGCCTACTATCAACTGAAGAATATATCAAAGATTAAAGGACTTATGTCTCAGCAAGACCTGGAAAAACTTATCCATGCATTTATCTTCAGTCGACTCGACTACTGTAACAGTGTCCTTACAGGGCTCCCTAAGAAATCCATCAGACAGCTGCAGCTGATAGAGAACGCTGCTGCTGGAGTCCTTACTAAGACCAAAAAGGTGGATCACATCACTCCAGTCCTGAGGTCTTTACATTGGCTTCCTGTATGTCAAAGAATTGATTTCAAAATCCTGCTGTTAGTTTATAAAGCACTAAATGGTTTAGGGCCAAAATACATTTCTGATCTTCTGCTTCG
>NC_060172.1:20425355-20449152 GCF_021292245.1 Micropterus dolomieu | reverse complement strand
AATCTGTAATGTTAAGAACCACAAATCAAGCCAGAAATCTTGGTGTAGTCATGGACTCAGACCTGAATCTGAGGAGCCACATTAAGACAATTACAAAGTCAGCCTACGATCACCTGAAGAATATATCAAGGATTAAAGGACTATTGTATTAGTAACTACTGTAACAGTGTCCTTACAGGCTCCCTAAGAAATCCGTCCGACAGCTGCAGCTGATTCAGAACGCTGCTGCTCGAGTCCTCACTAAGACCAAAAAGGTGGATCACATCACTCCAGTTCAGAGGTCTTTATATTGGCTTCCTGTATGTCAAAGAAGTGATTTCACAATCCTGCTGTTAGTTTATAAAGCACTAAATGGTTTAGGGCCAAAATACATTTCTGATCTTCTGCTTCGTTACGAACCATCCAGACCTCTCAGGTCGACTGGGGCAGGTCTGCTTTCTGTCCCCAGAGTCAAAGCTAAACAAGGAGAAGCAGCGTTTAGTTATTATGCTCCGTATATCTGGAACAAACTCCCAGATAACTGCTGGTCTGCTGAAACTGTCAGTTCTTTTAAATTTAGACTGATGACTTTTCTTTTTACCATTGCTTTTAATTAAATATTTAAGATTTTTCTTTTTACTACTGCCTTTAACTAGTAGATTGATAACTTACACTACACTGTAACTTTTACTGTCCTGTTTTCTTTTTCTTTGTTTTTAGCTTTTTACCATTGCTTTTATTTAAATATTTACACGGTGAGAAATGAGTAGGTAATTGAGTGAAAAGATAATGAGAGTGAGATTGAACAGAGTGAAGGAAGTGGTCTTAAATCTCGCGCCCGAGTGATTTGTAGGAACCTCTGTCCACCTGTAAATGCGCTAGTGGGTCCAGAGTATAACTGGATCAAAGTGGCCTGCGGACAGACATGTCCTGGTTTCTCTGTAGTTTTTGGAGTTTCAGTGGACCCAAGGATTGCTATGGACCCGAGTACAGACTAGCTAGAGACAGTAGATTAAGTGTACTTCTCTGTTTATTCTCTTTTCAAAATAATTGTAACTCTGTTATTTGCTCAACCCCTAGGCCTATTTTTATTTTCCATTTAACTCTTTTAACCCTGATTGTACACTGCACTGTAACTTTTATTATATTTTAATGTGTATTTTTTTCAATTTCCCTATGTTGCTTATAAACTTTTTTATATTTCCCTGTTGCTTTTATGTTTTATGTAAAGCACTTTGAATTACCTTGTTGTTGAAATGTGCTATACAAATAAACTTGCCTTGCCTTGCCTTGCCTTGCCTTGCTTTGCAGTCAGGATGGACGCAGTTTCCAAAGTGTCAGACTGTTTATTGTGAAGATGAAACTTTCATTTTATCATCTGGTTGCTGCTGTTTACATTCACCCTAGAATCAAATTCAAAAATTGCAATGTGGAATGTTTGGTGTGTATACGTGTATGTATATAAATAATTGTATATATTGTTTTATTTTATTTTATATGTTATCATATTTTAATATAAGCCTACACTTAATTAAATGTTGTGTGTGTGGCATGAAGGAACTACAAATTTCATTTCGTTATGCAGCCTTGTGCTGTGTAATGACTAATAAACACCCTTGTACCTTGTACCTTGTATATTTCCACCTGTATATTAGAATACCTGCAGTGTGCTTTTTGTGTATTGTATGCTTCATTGAGTGCTTTCTAATACAAATTTAATTAGTATGCTGTCAGTGTAGACTTACATGTTTCAGGGCATACTCTATACTATACTATAAGAATTGTTGAGGTGTAAGCTACGCCTACAGTACAATCGTGCAGTCATTTGTTACATGACCACATCTCGAAAAAAACTCACATAAGACTAATGTTAAATTACCCATGTAAAAATATTCTCTAATGTCAATTATAGTACAGATTATAAGTTGAGTTGAGTATAAGTTTAAAAAAAGACAAGTAGTACAACTTTAATTGTTTTTGTTGGTTTAAGTATCAGAATTATTGCTCAAGATATTCCCTTTATTAACAAGCCTTCTCTTCTATTAAATGACTTAAGTACTGCATCTTTTAAATGGTAGAGGAGAGAACAGCCAAACGCAAGGTTGGCATCACACAGATTCTGGCCCTTGACATGGAAAAAAGATTGAGGGTGGAGGGCAATGTAATCCTCAGGGCAGCAGACTCTCAGATTTGTGAAAAAGGCATACCATGAGGTTGATACTTAAACTTGTTCCAAGTCGACCGACCTCGTGAACAGTATAGCGTGTGAAAAGAGTTGTTCTGCATGAGTTCAGACACACAGCAGCAGAACTGCTTTTTTCTTGTGCTCTTGTTTTCCACTGAATAATGGGCATATGGGAGGCTGCTCACAGAAGAATAGCTTGTACCATTAATCACTGGCTAAAAATAAAACTTACACAAGCACAGCTCTAAGTGATGGAGAAGGTGACCAAAACAGTGACTCTAGAGAGTCCAGCAAGAGATGTTGAATAGTTTAATAATTCCCCACACTGTACATGTGGGTCTGCCTTTGTGTGCATATGGCTATACAATGCACATACAGTAAACGTGTTTCAAAGAGCCAAACTGTACTCCGAGACTATCACTCATGGACAAGCCTGTGTGTGTTTGGAGAATCCAACAAGCGCTGATTGTACTTTATTTACAGCCAGCTATGAATACATATACAGATCTTTTTACAGTCAACTCAAAACTGAAGGCAGGCTTTGAGACACTCACACACTCTTCGCTCTCAGGCCTGTTAAATGAACGGGAGTGGGGCTTGCCTGTCAGATGGGGGACGTAGACAGGAGACATATCATAGAAACTTGTGCTCTGACTTGCACGCTTTGTGCAGCTTGATGCCAAAGTGCATTGTGCATTTACACAAAAATAAATACTATGTTTCGTTATTTGCCTGACTTTGCTTCTCAGGGTCACATTACAGATGTACATGTTGCAAACATCATTCTTGTCATCTAGGGGCGGGGGTGGGGTAAACTGCCTCAGCATTGTAAGCTGTTACTGTAAGTTATTGTGCGCCAGTCCAGCAACACTGTCAACTGACCTCTCATGTACCTCAGTCAGCATTGTTTAGCTGCAGTGTTGAGCCAAACATCTTATTGTTTTTGCTTTTGAGGTTTCTCTCACGCTCACCCTGTCACTGCGGAGGGTCTCTCCAATACCACTGAGCTGACCTCACACAGCGAACTCTGGCTTTGTTATGGCGCATTATGCTCCCTGCACATCTTTGTACACATTGCAGGGAGTGCTCAGATGTCTATGTCCAAGTGCGCATATCTACCTTCTTATAAGCGCAGGCAGGATTTGTGTGTATGTCCCTACCTGTGGTTCAAAACCTCATGTTGAAGGCCCAGAAACACAGGTTGAAGGAAACTGGAATGGGCTCAGAAACAGCGAGCAGAGCAAACACAAGTCCAAGACTTCAAGTGGAAACTATTCCAGACTGAAGTCCCATCTGCTTTCACTTTAGAGTCTGAGTCTAAACTAAATAAAGATCCCTCCTGAAAACTTTTATTGCCCTTCTCTCTCTATCCATCCTTCTCTGTAGTCTGAGTCATTTTCTATATCTCCTATACCTAGCACAGATTCTCTTTATTGTTATTTTGTTGGAGCTTCAGAGAGATGACTCAAATGTGAGCGGGCTGGACTGTATTTAACACCCACCCTCCCCTCCGGTTGCAAATAAAACTGCCCCATAGTGTTATTAGTTAAAATTTCCCCTGTAAAGGACCGATCCGATCCATCTCATATGCTACACTTGGGTTTATTTTTTATTGATGTGTATTGAAATCAGTTTTACCTTCTTTTCATCTAAAAAGTTTTCTCTGCCTTGTTGTAAATATTAGCGCATATCTGATGACCAGTCTACGTGCTTCCTGCTAACGTTTTTTTCTGTTCTGGATGATGCAATGTTTTTTTGGTGAGTATGACAAATAAAATGACTTTGAATGACTTTGATTGCTGGCTGTCCAATATGAATGAACTGTTCTACTTTTGAGGAAAACAATTATGAAGTGCAAATAGTTAAGGCTCCTTGAGGGGAGGTTAAAAAACTATATAAAAAAAACGTTGTTTGTAAAGTCAGTTTATTTTCATGTCTTTATACAGTCAGTATTTGTGCGTCCATGTGTTCCATCATTAGACATGGCCATTTGCCATGTCACTTCCTATACGAAACATTAATTGATAAACATGATATGAGAAAAGAGAGGGAGTAAGACAGATGCCAAAAAAACATCTGAATATGAACAAAGAAAGCATGTTTTCTGAGACAAAGGCATGATTTACCATGCCTTCATTTAAGTGCCTTGAAGATGATCATTTAAGTAAAATATTATTCTCTTCACTGTTGTCTGATGTTGCATTATATAAATGCTTTTGTCTCTGATGGCAAGACAACATTTATCAAAGAGACATATGTTTTTGACTTTGTGCACTTCCCAGCAGCGCAAACAACCACAGAGTAGCACAGCAGCATTAAATATTCCAATCAATTTGACAAACAGAATTGTTGAATGCAGTCTACACTTACAAGGCCCTACCAAAATGAATAGTTACCACACTAAACCAAGGCAATCTGACTGAGTCAACACCACAATTTTGAGTCTCATTAAATTCTCACTGGGATAAAAAGCACAGCAGCTCTACTGCTGCTGGAGGTAGAACTGTGTGAATCCACGCTTAAGTATCTCTCTGTTCAACGTCAACCAAGGGAGCTCCTACACAGTGAATTATATCCATCTGCTAATGTCATTCCAGCATGCTGCTTTCCCCTGCCTCTCTCTGCATGGTATGGTTTGGATTGTCACACTCTGCAGCCAATGCAATCACTGGGCTAACTCCAATATGCTGTAGGCTGTAGCCAACGGTTCTTGTTTGTCTAACCAAACACTGTCCATTTTTGATGTTAGGTTTGTTTGAATTTCAAATAACAGACAACAAAGGGAGGGTTTGGTGTTGTTGGGCATTGAACAAAGACTTCATCCATACAAATAATTTGTAAAATGAATGAAACAGTCCTTACATTAAGTCTACACAGATCTGGAGAAACATCTTCTGAACAAAGGGATGATGATGAATTTGGGGCTGACCGCATATCCCAAAGAGACATTTACTGTATGTTTATCGGGAGGTGATTCTGTTTGCTGATATGCAGTCTGACTGGCTGTCTCTGGCTTGGTATTACAGGTCTCCTCGTCACATGTGACCACATGGTGCTGGAGACATTGACGGGCAGGCATCTAATTCTTCCCATGGGAGTCTAACCAGCCACACAAGGTGCATGAATAAGTCATGAAGTAATCTTTTTGTCTGAGGTGACACTCCTATTTCTGACTGGGCTCCCTTTCTTTTTCTCCGCTTCTCGCTTATTTAAATTCAGAAAGAGAGCCACTCTTTGTTAAAGCAAAAGTAGCCTGTGCATCTTAGGTTCAGGTTTTCTTTTAAGAGATGCACACTTGCCCTTCTCCTTCCCTCTCCTCTATTTCTCCTTTGGGTGCTCTTGCGGTGAAGTGAGCAATTTATTCATCTATTGATTTACTTGTTTGTATGTTAGCCACATGTGAGGGGGGAGGATTTCTCTGTGGGGTTCTCGGCTGGCTAGGGTGAGCCCAGGTCTGGCCAACCGAGTCAGACTGAATAGATAACTTAGTCCCCTCTGAAAAACACAGAGACATGTAGAATGAAGTGACAAATGATGAGAGTGTATCAATAATGAAAGGAGAAATTCTTGCCTTGTTTATCACTTTTTATTCCATTTGTTTATTAAGGGACTGTTCCAGTGAATTTTGTTTAATTCTGTTTGTTGCTTTGCGTTTTATATTTCATTGTTCCTCCAGGGAACAAGAGCTGCATGATGTGGGTATTGAGGTCAAAGGTCAAAGACAAAGTGCTTAAGCGGGGTGAGAAAGGCTTCAGGGATGATTAACTATGAGAGAAAAGAAAACAAACTAAAACGGTCACCGGTCACATGCCTCTTGGAACTAATTTATGTATAAAATGAGCAGAAAGTCAGAGAAAGGATTAACCACCTCAAAGTCCAGAATGCAGCATGACTGAAAAAAGGCCTAGTATGTTTTTTGGGGGGGTCAAATACCAGAAAGAGCCTCACACACCTGACTTTTCCTGTCACACATGCTGCCTTCAATGTATGGGATAATCTTCTTTTTTTTAAAACTCAACTATGCAAAAAAACTGAGAATATGAGGACACAATCAGTGACAATGGAGAGTTTTTTAGATTAGCATTGGCTTGGATTTGTCTGTGAGATCTTTGAAGCCATTTTGTAAAACAGCAACATAAAACAGATGCATATTAATTTTACCATCGGGAAAGCAGTTTCTACATACTAGAAATGCTCTGTATTTGTATAGCACCTTTCTAGTCTTTTCGACCACTCAAAGCACTTTTACACTACATCTGCATTCACCATTCACTCACATTCATATACTGAGTGTAAGTGCTCAAACAGAAACGATTAACGGGCAACCCGCTCTACCTCCACAGCCGCCCCTAGAAATCAACAACCATCTACAGCCTCTTCAGTTAGTTTGTGAGAATGCAACATAAACATATTAGCTGGGACAATGTCAAAACCTGATGCAATATAGAGACAAAAGTCAGAAATGTATTTATTTCACCAGCACTTTGTGTCATATTATACTTTGTTGCTATGTGATTAAATTTATCTAAACATTTGCCAGCCTCCTGTCATTCAACAGATAAAATTCTGCATATAACGACAAGCAAAAACACAATTTCAGTAAAAAGAAAAAAATGTTTTGAACAAGCAAAATAATATGAGCTTGACAGGAAGAGTTGAGAATGAAATATACAATCAGGAGGTAGTAAATCTGGGGTATATAAAACATGTGGAGTATGCTTCTGGTGTGTGGCATGGCTGTGTGTGTGGCTGTGTGTGAACACAAATGTAAGCTGGCCACAAATCTGCCCAGGCTAACATGCAGTCATAGAAAAAACTGGACTCATCAGGCAACATGTGCATCGTTTTGGGTGGAAATGTTTTGCCAAGTGTGACTCAAAAGACTCAACACAACAAAACCTGTTTCTCATATTTATGACATTCGGCCAGTTGGGAAAGGAAAACTTGAATTGGCTGTTACTCGTGCATCACAAATGTTGCCTCTGTCACTAACAAACACATCACTTTGTGTGTGTGTGTGTGTGTGTGTGTGTGTGTGATTGTGTCTTCCATGATGCATTTATCAAACTCCAAAATAGGAACACAGAGAAAGGAAAATGGATGAAAGATGATCCCAAAGTTTCCAACTCAAAAATATCAACTGATAGATGATGCCGTGCAAGAAACAAATGGAAAGCCCCAAGATTCTTTGCAAGAAGCATGCTTTCTTTCATTTACCAGCAAGCTTGTCAACTTTTCTACAGCTGATGATCATTGTTCATTGTATAGAGCCAGTCATGTCTATTCAGATTTTCCCCTTTTGGTTATTTAACACATTTCTGAGCATGAGTGTAAGAGGGAGAGAGAAAGAGTTCATAGAGGGGGTTTGAAAAGAGGACATTGAAGTTTACTTTGTACATCCAAGTTATAATTCAGGATAAAAAAACCCTCTTTGCTGTATCTCAACGCTGGCAGTATAAACCTATCAGAGCTTTAAGTAGTCAAAGGTATTAAACTTGTTCTTAAGCTTCCACAGATGGATATACAATGGCAAAAATCTTTTCTGCTTTGCCCAAGATAAACTGTATATGCACTCTTAGATGAGGTGGATGTGACTGGGGGGGGGCACAATAAACACTGAGCTGAATACATGTCTTAACTGTGAAGGACAGATGTCTAAGTAACATCAGCAGCAATTGCATGGCTAAGATGATTCATAGTAAGCCACAGTGAAAGGCTCTGAGACGCCATGATGAGCAGTGTCATAAGCAGCACTCGCCTAGAATAAAGTTGAGGCTGTTTTGTTGGGGGTACTTTTTTTTCTTTAGTGGGATACGGATTTGTATGGGAATGTGGGGATCTTTTTGGTTTTATGGCTAGTTTTGATTGGCTTAATCTCTACAGTTGATCCAGTGAACATACCGTCTTTCTGTGTAGGGTTTCAGAGGATGGAGAGGAAGGGAGAAATTCTGAGCTCATAGAAAATTGCAGAGAAGATCATAAAAAACTGAACGCACACACTTATCACGGTACAGTGGCAGGTGGGAGAGGATGGTTGCAGTCCTAACTCAGATTGGAGGTCTCCAGCACCCCAAAGTCACAAAATTACGTGTTGTTTGCTTATTATGGGTTTCTGTGGAAACAACTCCAAGATGAGTTTGCACTTGTCTAATGTAAGCACATTTCATTTAAAACAGAGGAAACCACAAGTTAATTTAGAAATTCAACATCAGCTGTGAATTGCTGTAATCCTGGGGTCCTGACACACAGCAGTTCAAGTTCAGCAATTATCACAGCAGCTACAAACATTCACTTGGAATTCTCTGGTATCTTTTGCTCCTCTAAGTCCTCTGCTAACCCAGGTTCACAGGTTTTCATAAACTCGCCAAACACACTGAGATTTCGCCCAGCCAGCAGAACTGACAGAGAAATTACACTATGGCCATATAAGGAAATTGTTTCTCCTGATCTGCAATCTCAAATGCAGCTGTTTGTGTGTGTGTATGTGTGTTCTTGTACTTTGTAACCACCAATTTCAGTTTTAGAGTTTGAGAGTGAGGATATTTTTGGAAAGTGAGGACACATTTTTTCTCTACCAAATGTCAGTTTTAGGGTTAAGACCGGGCTTAAAGTTTAAGGTTCGAAACAGAATCATGTTTCGGTTCAGCTTGGGTAAGGGTTAGGGTTAGGCATTGTGATTGTTATTGTGATGGTCCAGGTTAGGTTCCCGGGCCAGGGAATGCAATATGTCAGTGAATGTCCTTAATAGTATTTAACATAAGGTATTCAATGTGCTGGCTGTTCTCAAATGTTCTCTATCTAAGCAATATATTTCACCACTTAACACAAAATATCTATTTTATTTTATTTGCTATTTGAAATATTGTATCGCTTTTCCCAAATAAAACACTGGGGTAGATCCTCAGTCTGTGCCTGAGTGCCCAAAAACGAATCAATGAAAACTCTCAGTGTGATAAAATTTCTCCATTTTACAATGTCACATGTGACGCTCTCAATCCAAACATGTCAGAATTGTGCTGTAATGTTCCAAAAATGCAACGATTTTTCATCTACTAGAAGCTTTTCTGGATCCTCTGCATGCGGTGCTTCTTAAAGGAGCCCAGGGATAAAACATGAAATGGGTTTGGAGGGAATACAAGAATGAGAGGAGAGGAAATCAAGAAAGTGTAAAATCTGCAAGCGGGAGAGAAAGCAGGTGGGCCGAGCGCACACGTCTGACCTGTAAAACTCACTTCAGGATAAAGGCAGCCTACTGTGCCAAATTGGACTCACTTTCACAAGCTGAGGGCGGGGAGGGTCACAAATGTGCTCACCCTGAAATTCATACGGGGGAGAAAGAGGAGGCCAACATTTTAAAGTGGAGGATCTCTGGAATGAGTCTGCCCCATTGTTGGCCTTCTAATTTAATAGATTTGACAGGGAAGTTAATTTTGATGAGTTGTTTTATCCACAAGAGAGAGGCATAGGAAGTGGCTGTTTAGGTGGCTGTGGCCCCCTGCATACCTAAATCCTCATGTGTTCTCTATAAATTAACCCTCTTGAGAAATTCCAGATGAGCTTGTGTGTCTTCCACAGCCTTTTAAAAATGTGTTTGTGGTCCTGCCGTCCACCATCACAGGTAACTGAGCTGCTGCACCAGTTCAGCCAACTTCCTGCATATTTGTAGTTTTTGGCCTGTGAAGTGATAGTGATTGATTTTTCTGCTTTAACGTTTTGTTGTTGATTCTCTGGACTGACCGATTTCAAAACCCTTAACACAGCATCCGGTGTCTGCGGGTGGATGTCAGTTCAGACAGTTTCTCTCTCTCTGCAGTTACTTCAACAGCAGCTTGAAGGCAGAGGTCAATGACTGGCTTCTACTTTATGTATTATCATCTCCAAGATGTTGTAGCTGAAATTAGGGGGAGGAACAGCAGACGACAAAAGATGAGGAAAGTAAGGAAGAGCAGGAGAGGTTATTTGCTTTTTTTGCAGGGGGGGGGGCGCGGATGGTCTTGTCATTTTAAAGAGTTTCGAGGGGATGTTTGCTCACCTTCTTAATGGCTTAAAAGGACTGGAAGCATCTATCGTTCTCTCTGCGCATTTCAAGGAGGAAAGCCCAAGAGGAATGGACAAATCCTGCTCTGTGACTGATTGCACAAACTCCAACAGATATGCCCCAGCACACATGGAAAAATACCATTATTAAAGTAAATATCACAATGGAATTTCCATTAAGCTGACATTAAGTGGGGATATACTATGAAAATAAAATCCCATGAAACCAGTTCACATTTTAATGCAGTCATTAGAAGTTCAGAAGTATGGGATTCTTTTTTTTTTTTTTTTTTTTACAAAACTCAAGTTAGTATTCAGTTTTTAGAAGTAGAT
This sequence comes from Micropterus dolomieu, assembly GCF_021292245.1. Lineage (NCBI taxonomy): Eukaryota > Metazoa > Chordata > Actinopteri > Centrarchiformes > Centrarchidae > Micropterus > Micropterus dolomieu. The sequence continues at coordinate 20,438,618 of NC_060172.1, read as the reverse complement.
AAAAAGCATATTCTTCTCATTTCACTGTAGAACAATGTTGCATGTAAGCAGACTGTAGGTGTATTAACTGCACAATTTGATACTTTATATCCATCTCTTGTGATTTTGTGTGTATGTGCATGTGGACATAAAGTTGGCATAGTTATAGGATAATTTCATTGCCGTGAGACCAATATGTTTCCAGGACAAGATGCACTCTGGAGGAGTGTCAATGTGCATGTGTTGTGAGAGTGTGTGAGAGAAAGAAAAAAAGAAAATGCTGTATAGTAAAAGAATATAGGCAAGAAGCACTGCATATAGAAATAGATAATAAAAATAGATGTCGGGAGACTGTGCATGCATCCACACACACGCGCGTATGAACACAAATCACCCTGTAAATCATTTACACTAGCCGCCACTGAGCGTGACCAGTGACAGAAGTCTGTCTGCCAGGCCTCCATCACTCGAAGCCTGGCATTGGGGTTGACAGCCTGGTCTGAAACATGAGGACCAAATGGACCTGGGAATCTCTGGGGGGCTGGATAGGATCTTTCTGCACCTCCGTGTCCCACACATCTGGCCTGCTGCACTGCTGTTATTGATGGAGGTACAGAGGGGTGACAGAGGTGAGGGGAGGGTAAAAGTGGTGTATTCTGGGGCAAGAGATAAGGTCTTACAGAGCTGTGCAGCTGTTCTGTGGTTTCTTGTTTTTTTTTCTGTGCAGCTTGTCTGAAGACTTAACAAGTATGTGGAGATTAACAGGGCATGTAATAAGTGATTCATTAATCTGTCCGAAGAAAAGGAGGATTCTTTGTCATTATTTATGTATGTTTGTATTTATGCAGTTGTATTGTTTCTTGAATATAGTTGTAGTGCCTGTGATAACATTGCGCCTGTCAGTGGTCTGTTTGACATAAATTGTGCTTTAAGAGAAATGCTCCAGTGAGGTTCATATTGTGCCATTGTCTTTTATACAGACACATTCTTGGCATCTTGGGCACATTACTTGATGCACTAAGGAGTAGATCTTTTGAGGAAATGTTGACTTGAAGTTTAGTTGCCACTCTTAGTTCTTGCCAAATAATTTCCTGCATTTTGAATAGGTCATCTTCGTGATATTGCATCAGAGCTACTCCCACTGTCGTAAAGGCCATGGATTTAGTATGTCTTTAGCTCCAAGACTGAAAAACATTTTGAAAGATTCACGTAGAACTTTAAAGTCCCTATCTTCACCATCGTTCATCTGTCCCATTTCTGTCTTCTGCTTTTCTTTCTCTTTTTTTCCCCCACAAGCATTCCCTAACAGTTCCAGCTGACCACCGTAATGGAAATCTCCACACCACCAAACCAGACTGGACTCAATACACAGTGCAGTGAGCCTAATGAGTCTCATAAGGCTGAATAATGTAAATGTCACCAAGGAACTTAGACAGAGACCGCAGCCAAAATCAGGTGTGTGTGTGTGTGTGTGTGTGTGTGTGTGTGTGTGTGTGTGTGTGTGTGTGTGTATGTGTGTGTGTGAAAGAATTATATAAGAACAGAACTGTTTGGTGCTTTGTTCAAAAGTGTACAATTCATAGAAATATGGAGGTACAAGGCATGTTGCAGTCACATATCCTGTGTGTGTGCAAACGATTTTTGATGTCTCCTCCACAAAAAGGCAATATAACTGACTTATAAGCTAGGTTTATACTTCTCTGTCACCAATGAGAGAAGCAAAAGTGCCAAAATTGTCATTGTAGTTTCCTAACAGGGCACCATAAGTAAAATACATTTTTAAGGCAAAGAACAACATGGAGTGTTTATCGAGAAAGTTGTTTCCTCTTTCATTGTTAGTGGTTGACTGGATGTGACTGCCTCATAAACCCAGTAAACGCCTGGTGTTTCTGTGGCAGGCTTGTTTGATTACAGTCTATTTTCCCCTCTCCCACAGCCCCACCAGGTGGCTGCCCAGCTCTCCTCTGTGAACCAAAGCCACTGTGGTCTTGCAGTGCTCGAACCTCCTGAAGGCGCTGAGGTTAGTTTAGGGGCTTTTTGGGCTCACTGCAAAAATTATGGGTTCATCAGAACTGTTTCAAAGAACATTTGGACATACAAAAAGATCAAAGAGGTCCCTTTAAGCTCATTGATTTGAAAAAGGATTCCTCAGAATACACAATTTGTTGGAGGTCTTCTAAGCTCCTAAACACTGCATTGAAATATTGGTTTGAAAGGAACTCCCAGATTCAGTTTTTTTTGAATGATGCGATAAACTGCCTTTGTTGATGGGGTCAGTTTTCTTAACTCATACATTCCATGTGAACATTCACAAAAATGACAAAAATAAAATATTTTTCAATAGTGATATCCAGTTTTTTCCCCCCTATCATTGGAGATGATTCCAGTCTGAGCTCACTATGACTACTGGACAAAATACTGGACAAATCTTTTTGGAGACAAATCACCTTAACAGTCTCCTAAGATGTCACCTTAGGAAAAACAAAGTTTAGGAAAAAGAATCTTGACTCTCATTAACTGCTGACTAATTACAGCTGGCATATGTTTAGGAGATATAGCTCTTATTTATTTTTATTTCATATACATTTTCATTCTCCTTTCATGATTAGGACTCCCCTGTTTCCTGGTGGGATTAGTGTGTTTGCTTTGATGTGGGTTGTGCCCTGCTTTGTGTGTGTGTGGGCAGGCCTCTTACTCTTGTGTGTGTGGCAACGGGTGAGGTAAAGGGGTACATGCAAGCCCCCTTTTTAATCTGGCAGTGTTTAGACGTAGTGCGTGACCTAGAGAACACCATAAACCAGATTCATGAACAAATACAGCTGTTAAACACCAATCTTGGCAACTGAGGCAAACACTTCTGAGCTTGCTCATTTGGCCACATCTGTGTGTGTGTGTGTGTGTGTGTGTTTGCATCCCATCATGTGAATGTACATCGCTCATTTGTGTGGTTTTTAACAAGCTACAGTGTGTACTGCCAAGTACAGGTAGCTGATTTCAAAAACAAAATAAACTCAGGAAGCATTAATAACATCTCTGGCACACATGGGAACATTGAATGCTTCCAACATTGCAAAAGACTCCATATGAATGACTAATTTTTCACAGGGAGAGACAAACTACAGCAATATCCTGTTCAAAATCAATATTAATACTTACCACATGTCTAATTTACCAGTGTTGATAAAAAAACACTATGATCAGTCAGATTTAAGGCCTAAGGGTTCAAGCTATCGTTCTATACTATTTCGAGTACTAGCATTGGACAATTAACTGATCTTAACTAGTTAAAGTTTAGCACTAATATTTGACATTCCAATAATAGTTTAAGGTTCATGAAAAGTAATTCTTCTAATACATAATTTAGCTGTATAAATAAGTGTGGAGGTTCATTTGTTACCCTGCCTGGAAACAGTAGTTTAAAGCAACATTATGTATTTTTGTGTGATTTGGCACCTCTACCCACAGTGTAATTAACCACTATCGTAAATAAGGTCAGCTGTACACGAGCATTTGTTAAGATTACATTACTTACAATCAAAATCTAGCAAATAGACAAATTTTGTCAAAATAGACAAAAAAAAACATCAAGCAAGTGCAACAAATGGACTTACTAGTACAACAGAAAAATGCCAGCTTTGTATCTGTCGTGCAGCCTTTTATTTCACGAAGCTCTTGCCAATGTCCAGGAGGCTCTCGCTTGGTCAATCTCATTTTCTTGTCCAAGTTTCCTCCGTTGACATCCTCTTTGGTTTCTTCACCTCTGTCACTATGCTATAGACATTATGTCCATAGAGGCTGCTGCTGATCCAGGTTATGTTGCTGGCTGGCCTGGCTTTGGCACAACACCGGCACCACTCTCCACAGCAGTATCATGTTGCTTGAAACGTGGGTGGCAAGCCTATTTCAAAGCTAGACAGCAACCGACGCAAGGGCACTTACAGTAACGTTACCAATGTCCGAATGTGTTTTCTAGTAAGTGTTTTAAGATCAACTTGAGATTTATAGCTAGCAGCTAAACCTCTATTTTGCTAACACAGGAAAAGTCCAACAGCAAGCAGGCCAGCTCAGCATCTGTCAGTCTCTCTATTTCTCTTCCTCTCTTCCTCCGACAACATCTTCTCTGGTCTCTTTGCTGCCTCCGCCATGATTTCCATACTGAGAATACCAAGCTAGCTTCTTCCAAAGAACTTACATTTAACATTCTATGCTTTTTGCGTCTTCTTATAGCTTGCCTGCTAAAGAGTTGTGTTTGTGTGTGATGCACTAAGCCATTTTCACGATAGATCCAGCTCGGGATTTCAGTGTTACATAGTGCCAATACCAGGCGACTTGACCCAGAGTGTCAACGACAGAGGCGCCATCCTCCCTATTACAAGTCAGTGTTAAAATGATTTTGAAGGTGTTTTTAAGATAAAAATAAACTAGCCTACATAAAAATATTAACTCAAGGTGTAGTTACCACCTCAACAGAGCTTTCAACTGCATTTCACGGCATTCCTCAGTGGATCGAGGTAGTTCAGTTGTCATATTTATGTGATGTGATGAAAACTGAGCTTCTGTAGATAAATGACAACTGAGGAAACTGTTGCGTGTGCCATGTGGGATGGTTGATTAGATGTGGTTGAATGCTCTGGAAAAAATCTAGGAGGCGGGCGTTGAGTTAAGATTGTTTGTTAAACATCAAAATATTGATTGAACCATATTTAACTACATATAACCAGGGAATCTGCAAGACCTGGAAAATGAATCTTCTCTTTCTAAATGTCACACTTATCAATGGTGACGGAGGGAAAGGATTTACACTTTACCTGGTTCTGAAAGCTCCAGTGCTAATATTATAGCACAATGACACACGAGCTTTACAAAAACAGCAGCACGACATTGTGCAAGGAAAAACAAAAACCTTCAACTGCAATGACCTGTAATATTTACCTAGGGTGACTCCTGAATGGCTCACTCACAGCTATAGCGGGCCCCGCAAACCTCAGGGCAGAGGCTGGTGTTTTTGTTGCTCCTGATGCAGAACAGATGAGAAGACTTTTTTGGAAATCTTTGGTTGCTATTGAAGATTGGAAAACCCTGCCTTCGTGGTCAGTCAAAATATATAAATCATATGACATAAAACTACAATTGAGAAAAGTGCATTTGTGTCTATCTGTTCCTGCTTCACAGGAATTTGTCCACATGAATACAGTATCATAGTGGAGTATACACACATGTACGCATACACACAGCATCAGTGTTAAACAACCACTGTGAGGTCAAACACTCTTTGTTTGAAAAGAGGGTGGGGTGTCTCTCCACAATTTAGACACTTCAAAGACAACATCAGTCTATTAGCAGCATTTCTGATTAGCTAATGAGCAAAGGCAATCATGGCTGGTGTGGTCTCTTGGAGAATAAATATCAATGTAATTTCTCTCAGATCCTGGTACTGAGTGGCATGTTCATTAAGTGTCTTGTTTACAATAAGCTGAGCCCACATGTGAAAAGAGCAGATGATTCCGAGTGGCTCTGAAAGGCTGTTAGTCATCCACTAGATCATGGAAATGATTGTAAAAGCCGCTATAGTCATCATCATGTGCACATAATTTTTCCGTACATAGTTGCTATCCAAGCTGATTTAAAAAGCTTCATCAGCTTTGTCTCATTGATGATGAGAGCTTAAGCATCTTGTAAGTCTGTAGTGGCATCTAAGAAGTCTGCTCCTTGTGTGTTTATATACTATCAATGTGATTCTTATTTGGCTTTATTTATTTTGGGGATTTGATGCCATCATGAGGGCATATCAGGTATAGAATGGACCAAAAATGCTTTTTATTAAGTATTTAGTGATAGTGTTAAAGAAGCAATGACAGGCAGTAGACTAAATGTATACAGCACTTAAAGAAGTTGTAATAACTAACAAAATGCAATGCAACGATTTCTGATTTGTCATGTTCAGGTTTAGTGGACAAAGTGTCTGCATGGGTTGTGAACGTGTGTGCGTGAGACTTTCACCAAATTCGCGTGAGTCTTAATATGATTCAACAGGTGAGTCTGCACACTAATGACCGAGTAAGGAATAACATCCCCTGATTCCAGTAACTAGTCGTTCCACGGGCCTAACTCATGCTTCATGTGGTCGCTGACTGACTCAGAGATCAAAAAACTTTCTCCACTGCTCTCTACAACCTTGACATTTAACAGAAAAATATCTGACCTCCTCTGTGCTTCACACTGCTAACGCTGCTTTTTTCATGGCAGCAATGGGTGGTCACACACAACTGGGTATACGTGAGTGTGGTTCACTACCAATATTGTTTGCTCATGCTATCCCTGATGTTTTCTTTTAAGTGTTCATTTGCATGTTGGTTCTAAATGGACACACTTCATTGGGATTTTACAACAAGTGAGAATTTAATTAAAGCATTTATTCTTTGTGAATAAGCAATGAAATTCCTCCAGCAACGATGAACTATGGTCCTTGATTTGAAGTTAAGGCGGCAGAGCAACTCACCTCCACAGCACATGCTTTGATATATTGATGAAAAATGCAGCTGTTTTCCTATCATTTATTTCCTATTATTATTTGTATCTTACCCTCCTGTTTTAGGGATGAATTTCCAATCAGAAAATCAACATGTTTTTTTCTAAACACACCAGCCTGCAAGTGTGCCTTCTCTGGTTTTTGGGGGTACAGCTACAATATTATCACAAAACTAATGTGATTTATTTGAATTGTCCCTGGGAGCCCAAGTGCTAGTAGGATAGGTGTTTGGCAATTTCTTTTACCAAAGAATGTATGAATCTTATTATCCATTTTTCATACTGGCAAGCCTCAAGTCTATGTCATCGCCTTGACATGTAAAAACAGATGGAACTTATATAATTGTAGCATGTCTAGTGGAAGAGTCAATAAATCCACTCAATTCAATAAATCAAAATTTATGACACAATGAAAATTAATCATAATCATAATTAGAAGAAATTGATGGTCACTGGCCAATCTGGAGTGGGACTATGACTGCTGTAGGCTATAATCTGGGTGGACAGCAGCACTGTGCACACACATCTGCAGTAGCAGCAGCTGTGGCTAATTATGTTGCATGTGATTATATAGTTAACATGTCTGCAAGCTGTAAAACATTTTTTTGTTGTTTTTTAAGTGAATTAGGATAGAAAAGAAGAAGAAATTACACAAAACACCACACCATGTTCACTGGAAAAGGTAGTGACAGACTGGCACCAAAAAAACACACCGTCAGATGGAAAATTCGCACTGTGTTCAAGCACACTTCCATTAGTAAAACATTCCCATATGGCATTTTACGCCCTTCCAAAAAATACCATGAGGATTTCTTTTGGCTCCACGCTTCTTTCAGCGTCCAATCTATTCATTAATAAAATGTTCACTCTTTTCCCTTGCTTTCACTTCCTACCTCCTTCCTCAGACTCTGATTGACTGCAGAAGCTGCTTCAATCTCCTCAGCCTTTCAGTGTTTGTAGGATCTTGTCCAACACTGTTCACATTGTTCATAGTGGTTCACTCGTAGCGTACAAAGTTGAGTGGAAGAAGTAGAATGCGTCATGCGCCCATGTTATGCTCAAACACGCATTGTGTTTCTTTCATCAAACTGTAATGATGCCCAGGCGCATGCAAAGGACTTGAGTCACTTGGGAATGAACTTTATCATCCAAAAAAATGTCAGTGTACTCATAGGCACACGCACCTGCAGAACTTTATCTGTTATTATTGGTTTTATCCCTTAACCTCTGTGAAACCATTTTAATGAATTGTTCTCTGGCATGAGATCCATCATCTTGTGACTGGGTCACAGGTTAAAGGACTCAAATCCATATTTACTGGATTTCACCATGCTCTTGACCTCAGAAGTACTGTGAGATGGTGCAGACTGTTTACTATTATTTGACATGTTTCAGTTGTTTTGTTGTATGTGTTTAATATATGAGACTCTGTGTGAAGCAGTATTGATACAGAGTAATCAATACTATCCAAATAAAGTACTCTGAATTGTCTCAAATACAAAAACTGTGAATTTTAATTGGCCATTTAATGTAATCAAGATAACACAGGATCTTTATTAAAATGCTCACAGTTGTAGTAGGACATTTTCCCTCCTCAAGAGAACTTGCCCAAAGAGGGCAGTATTGTAGCTAGGCTGGGCTGTCGCCACAGCCTGAGGTTTGTAAGTTACAAGTAGGATAAGGAAGAGCACAACCACCACACAAGTAATATGACACGTAAAACTACAAGTATGGTGTTGATGTAAAAAATATATATCTAATACTTTATTTTACATGTACTTTTAATACTAACATGTGTAAAAGTATTACTCTTGCATACCACAACTACACTGACTGCCCCATTGTCTCAAGCTACTCTATGTTAATGATAGGCTGACTGTTAGGGGTGGGATGGGGCGTGTACATGTTTGTTCCCATAGAATATACAAGGTATTCTCTTATTCGCAAAACTAATCGTCCTTTATCTGTAAGCCGGTGACAGTTTAGCTGTTCGCTGTTGCAACATGACCTTTAAAGAAAACTGCAGAATGATATGGTTCACATAGCCCATGCAATGGACTATGTGCACTGTGAACCATATCATTTATCTTTTGGTAATGTACATCAAAAAATCCTTGCTGGGCACTAAAAAGCAATAGCCTTCTCTCCACTTTACATAATAAGTAATATAACAGTTAAGTTGCTGAATAATAGGCCTACAACAGTCACAGTGACTAATTCTGCTGCAACTACATATTGTATATGACATTCCTGTATCTCTCATATAAAAACTGCCCGCGCTATTTATATTATACCACACGTAACATCTAAAAAAAAAACACGTTCTTGCCCCATTCATATGATCGAAGTGAATTTACAGTTGCAGCCACAAGGGGGTAGGGTTTCTCGGAATAAATCCCAAAGATGGGTTGTGCCCAAGTGGAGGAAAAAATATGAACTCTCACTCCGTTCCACTTTCCAGGTACACTCACACGTGTGTGTGTGTATGTTTGTCAGAAGCATTAAAAAAAGATCATTATTTTAAGCACATTGCTTTCCATTTTAAACTACTGAAGGTGGTGTGCACACATATCATCAACCACATAAAAAATGTGTGGAAATTGATTTTTAAAAATAACGATACATTCTGTATTTGTAACCACTAGTTTAACAAAAACATCATGATAATGATAATTATTTGCACTTATTTGAGTCAAAAAATTTTGATCAACTGCTCCCATAGACTGTGCCTTGTCATTCAGACCGCAACGCATAAGCCTACAGATTATATATCAAAAATGTACAGACAGTTCAGTATCACTGTTTATAGATGCTGCATCTAAGTTAGAACTGCATAGTCAGATAATACAACTTAGAGGAAATTGTATGAAGTTGCAGAAGTAGCCTACATGTAATGTTAAGAATTTCATAGATAAAAAGTTTATTGTGTAAGTATTAGCTTATCTGTATGGGTCTACCTTTATTCATATATTTTGTATTCTGTTTATGGTTTTCAGAAACCACAAGTGTCATCATTGCCAGTAGGTTACAAGGCATGCACCTCCTTGAGTAAATAAAGAAAACGCTCATTGCAACAAGGCCTTGTTACTGTAAAGGCAAACCCATAGTCCTGACCAGATTCTCCAATCACCAGGCAACACATTCACAATTTTTCATGCGGGTAGGGGCGTAACTGAAATAAAACGTTGTTAGGAGCGTGTCACATTGTTTACTATCTCAGTTAGGTAGTCATGTTACACATATATGCAATGTAAATACATTCCTAAAAAAATAAAAATACTGAAAATGACTTAATGTTTCAATCTGCTTGTCTTTGTGACGAGTGATCGTCTTCTCATATATAGACGATCTTCGGATCAGAGCGCGTCTCCAAAATGAAGTCCACGGTGTCGTCAGTTCCGTAAAGCGTTCCTCCTGGCTTCATTAAAAAAGAAGAGAGAGGATTACCATAGTCAGAAGACAAACGCATTTAAAATAACACTTTACCTGGCTATGTCATTTAAATATTCTTAAACAAGAGCGCCTCATTGTTTCCCACGGGCAGTTTTTCTCCTGGACCGACAAAAGACACACCAGTCTCCTCTAAGCCGCGCATGAACTGTGATGCACTGCCGCTAGCCTGTTATTAGCTTGCTCGCTAGCTTCCCGAACAGCTCTGTTTTTACGACGGGATCAAGCACACCGTAAGTCAAGCCGTTTGGAAACGACGGTGATATTGCTTAATGTCTGGGTTTTGGGATTTTACATGTCTAACGTTAACGTTACCTTTATTAACCAGTCAGCTTTGCACAGTGAACTCACTGGGTTGTTTACCATGTTTAAACATCTTCTTAACAGCTGCATGTAACGTTATAGAAGCAGGCCTTTTTCCCCCTAAAAAAAGCACATTCATTTCCAGCCAGAGAAACTGCTTTAATATATTCTCCACAAATAGTGATTAGGATCTGTTGTTATCTCCGGCCTTGAATTAAACCCCACTGTGCTGGGCAGATAGTACCCGCTGGGGGCCTGCATCTTGCGTTACCTGCCGTAGAGCGAACCGTGCACCTGTGTCGGTGCACCTGTTATGTCTCCCAGGATATTTCAAGTCAAACATTCCAGTCTCTCACTATAAAAGTAAATTATTACTCGGGTTATCTCGTGTTAGTAATAATGATGAACAATAACGTGCAGACAATTTAACTCTGAACAGAAACATCAATTAACACTGTTTAATTAATATTTCTGTTGTTTTGCTGCCCATTTCTAATAATAGACTGTCAATTACCAATATTTAAGTTAATTTCCGAGCTCAGCTCACCCTGTTGCTATTTCACATTGATCCAGCCTGACTTGAGTGACTTGACTGAGAGACAAAACGTAGTGGATTGAGGCACTAGCTAGATCAAGGCTCAGTTCAGGTTATGCAAAGTGGCTGACTTGGTTGTTTTTCTTCTTAGTTATTTTTTCATTCCAAAACTGGTGCCGTAGGTTGTCTTAGAAGTGGGATAAGCACAACTTCTTTTGTCTAAAGTCAACAGAAATTGAGTCATTCCTCAGGAAATGGGCTGGCATGGCCAAGTGCGCATTTGTAATGGCAAGCCCACTTAGGTGACGTCAGAGCAAATGTAAACAAGCGGTACCTGAACCTCCCTTCAGGTAGTATCTGTGGTGTATTGGTGTCAGCAGGTGACCTAACTGCATAAACCTACCATATAGTAATGTTCAAGTTACAGTCAGCCAACATAGTAGCAAATCTCACAAGGGCACCAAGCTTATTTTTGACGAAATGTTTTGCCTTAGTTCATTTGAATAATGCACATTTACCCTACAGTCATTATTAGTTACATTTTAGCCTCACATTCACTTACAGTTGATTGTTCTCCATCTATAAATTGGCCTTCATTTTGCACTGTGGCCTTGTCACACACACACACACACACACACACACACACACACACACACACACACACAGTACTCAGATTTCTCATTAGTGTTTGTGCGAGTGAATTCATTAAGCATTGTTTCCATCCAAGCCAAAAATAGGAGCTATATTACTGCTTGTCCAGCATTGTTTTTTGTGCAAATGTTATCATCATGCATTTCTGATTGTACAACTTGAATATGTGACTGCATGTAGCAGACCAATTCAGTTTGACCCATTAGAATGACTAGACAATGTTAATGTAAACATTTTGCTGTCTACGTTCTGGTTGTGGTTTATAGGGAGTGGGTGCTTCTAAAATATGGTCCTGTAACTGAGCTGTGGAGTAGAGTGGCCACTTCAACGAGACAGCTCATTGTAGTGGCGGCTCCTGTGCGTGGGGCTTTCATAGGTGTGTTGTTTTTATGCAGAGTGGTAGCCTTGCTCTTTGAAAACCAGCTCCTCGCTTGTTTGTGGCAATTATATTCCCATCTGCCTAATGATTTGGCTGTTTTGACAACTCTCGTTGGTCTCTCCTCTTCAAAGCAGCATTTAGGCCTATGCTGTTTTTCCACCTCTGCCTTTTTTCACAACTAGTAGTTTGTTGTATCCACACTTTACCTCTCTGTCTCTCCTCCCTTTTTCTCACAGAAATAGTGCATTATGACAGACAGCATTATGAGTAAAGCTGCCACAATGGAGATTCCTATCAACAGTAATGGTGACACAGGGACACTACCAGAAGATGACAGCCTTGAACAGGTGGGTCACAGCTACTGTATCTGTTGACAATCTACTGTGTGTAACAGTTTGAGACCACCCTTTGTAGCCTAGTTGTTGTTTACCTATTTCGAGCTATTACACAAGAAAACACATGTCCAAACTGTAAGTGTTTACCTACTTGTGATCCCAAGCCAACAAAAAATACCATTTGCATACTGAAAACCAAACTGCAGCAATAGGAGAGGGTTTTTTTAAATTTTCGTATTAATTTACTTGTCATTTTTGATTATATAGAACAAAAGCTCTCATGGTCTTGGCTCGTTTTCGGACCTTTACAGCTGTTTTGTGACTTAAAGACTGTTTCATAAAAGTGTTCTGATGATCCAGACTATAAAATATATAAAAATTAATTTTATATATATGTTTTTTTTTTTTAGTTAGTTTTGTTTAGCTATTAAATATATATTAGTTTTGCATTTGTCAGTTTGAGTGTACTCTTGCCTTTTTTATTTTTTTTTGTCTGGTTGCACTTTATAAGATCACAGTGACTTTCAGTTCATTCATCAGTCACCAAGAAAACAGTTGTTAGTTTTCTTTTTAGCCTTAGTTTTTCTCCCAAGGAAATTCTAAATGTAGCCGAAGCACAACGCCTATTCAGAAGCTGTATTCCAGTCTCTTGTTGTGAGCTTAATTATTGTTCTCTGCCTGTGTTGAACTATTATTAGGGCCCGAGCACGACCGTGCGAGGTCCCTATTGAATCTGCTCGGATTATTTTTTTTTTTTTTTTTTTTTTTTTTTTTTTTTTTTTTTTTTCTGCAAAGTAGGCCCAAATGACATGGCCTAAACATACTCGAAAACTCACCAAAATTTGCAAACATGTCAGAACCGGTGAAAAATTTCGTATTCTACAAGTTTCGCACATGGGCGTGGCAAAATGACTCGCTAGCGCCACCTTGAAAATTGGAAATGATTAGCCCCTCGTTCACGTTCAACCTACATGTACGAAATTTTCTGGGGACATGTATCGTATCAAGACGCACAAAAAAGCCTCAAGAACCCATAGCCTAAAGTCAACAGGAAGTCGGCCATTTTGAATTTTATGGCCATTTTTGGATGATTTACACACTTC
>NC_060172.1:20408149-20425255 GCF_021292245.1 Micropterus dolomieu | reverse complement strand
AACATCTTTTTCTTCTGTTCTCTACTTGTTATTGTTACACAGTATTAGGGGTGTGGGCTGTATTAAAAGTATCCACTGTTCTCCCATGCTCTAACACACAGTAACGATGTAATGTGTGCTGTTCTCACATTCTTCCTCTGTATGTACACATAAACAACAAGGCAGGGAAATATAAAAGGAATTTATTTTATTGTTTGGGTACATTATTGTTCAGTGTACATGCTCACATCTGAAACAAACTTTACGTGCTTGTTAACTGTCCCACCCCGCAGACATCTACACACCACTACCGATTTATATTCATAGCGGCAAGTGCTATGTAGCTCCACATAGGGGACACAAGAAGTGACATATAACACCTTCATGCGGCGTCATAACCAGTGCGAGGGCCCGCCCAACGCTGCTTGCAGCTTTAATTGTATTATGTATTGCCTGTCGCACACTGCCAGAGGTCCTTGGGTCGGCTCAGTTACAGCTGTGGAAAGAGTGTCTCTCTGGGAAATCAGGTGTAGGAGACCAGCTGTCTCCTTGGGAACCAGTTGTTCCCATTAATAGCTTATGTGGCCTCGTGTTCAGTGTTGCAGACACATCTCAGGTGTATTTAGTTAACCTTAATGCTATGTGTTTAACTGAAATTCTAAACAGATGTAGTTATTGCTGTCCAGGTGGGGTCTATTCATTTATAGAAGCGCTTGTTGGACTCATTTGAAGGCAAAAGACACTATAGTCCAGCAAAGAAGTTGGGCAACAGCGTTTTGTTTCTAGGATTTTCAGGAGTGCCTTAGTCAGTGTTTTGCAATTTGCAGAGTAAGTTTGAACAAGCTTTTCCTGCGCCCCAAGGCACACCTCGTTGGGCAAACAGACTGAAGATCCTGGAGGAAGCACTGGCAGTTAATCGTGTTGTTTGCTTACCAAACTATGCGTGGCTCCACTCAAGTAGTAAAAGAAAACTGAACCTTCTCACCAAGCTTTGTATGGTGAGCAAGTATTCACCCGTTTGTTGTGGCGACCTCAGTTGAATGTGCTCATATATGAGAACACACTGCAAGCAGCACTGTTTAGTGCTGGATATTAACCAGTTGTCATAGCAACTCTGCAATTAATCTGAGACTGCTTTGTTCTTGGGTGAAAGCCCTCTGAAATCAGATTGATATCTGCTGTGCAGCACTTCACTTAAAGCTGCAGCAGGCTACTTGCTCATGTGCATAGAGATGAAGATTGGCAGGTTAAGGAAGAGCAGTTGTTTCAGATGTTGAGGCATTGCGCTTGTGTCAGAACAGGGATGATGACTCGCAACTAGACAGTCACAGATAGGATTGACTGCCAGCAGCATCCTGGCAAAAGTCTTGGATGCATCACAGCAGCTCACTTCTGTCTACTCACACAATCAACAGCATTTGAAGATGCTTATACTGTTATACACAAGTCCTCATATGTGACTACTTGTGCTGTTTATTTGGAGATATCCCAGTTGTATTATTAGAATCGCTATTTTGACTGATATTGCACTTGTGATACAATTTGCAACATTACAGGAAATTATTAAATATTAATATTCTCATTTTATATAAAATTCATAAATAATTATGATGTGTTTTTTGACAAAGATGTTTTCTTAAGACTGTAGACTATGATGTGTAGGCCAGGGCATCTTTGCAGCAGGACAATATTTCATTTAAAATGGTATTTTGCCTTTGACAAATATTACACCTCCTGCAGTTTGAAAATTGCAGTAGACCATATTGCAATTTCAATAAGATTTCAATTACTTGTTCAGCTCTAAAGTGGTTTGTAGCATTTTAAAGCAAAGCCTTTCAGCCTCTATCTTGCCGTATCATTCTGTTTTTGGTCTGTACATAAACAAGCAAGACATTTTCATTAACCTACCAAACCTCTCTGTTAAGATATAACTACTACATTAGTTTATGAAGGCTGAAAGGCGCTGTAGTTCCCTTCAGCTCAGGGAACAGGCACTGTGTCAACAAAATGTCCAGGGAGGGATCAGCTTCTGCGTCAGCTTTCTCCCACATTGAACAGATGTCACAAATCAACATGAGGCAGATCTCTAAAAGAAGAGACACAGAATGAAGGAGAAAATGTCGTTAAACAGGCTTTGTCCTCCCTTCTGAAGTGCTGGTTGTTTGTTGGTTCAATGTCTGTGTGGTTAAAATATCCATCTTTACAAGAGGTTGAAAACTGTAATTGTAGGCTACATACACTGGAACTGTAGCTATGATGCAGGTCATTTGGCTAAGAGTTTGCATGGAACTCCTGAAATAACCCATGTTTGTGTCGGCTCCTTCTTGACCCCTCCCCCGTTAATGTGGATGTCACTTTTAATGTCTTGTAAATTAATGTCTTCATTTTTGCAGTGTTGTTGAATAAGTATTTCCTTTGTCCAGACGGTGATGGAATAATATCATGGCAAAGCTATGGTAACGCATCATAGATGTAAAGTGATGACCTACAACACACCAAGCAAAACATGCTCACCCAGTTGACTAGATGGTCCATTCGAAACTTAAACATAAACCAGCTAAATGATGAATCCTGACCAGACCTGCTGTGATATCAGTCATCACTGCTCTCCACCCTACATCCCTGATGTCTGTGGACGTTATGATAATTTTCTCTGGGATTAGTTTTACATCGTTCTATCTTGTTTCTTGATTTCAGTCATGGATTTTTCTTTTTGTCTCCTTTCCTTTTTTTCTTTTTGTTTCTTTTGTGTTTGTTGTTGTTGTTCTTGTGTTTGTCGATTCCCCCTCCATATCTGTGCAGGCTGCAAAACTGCAGTGGAGCTTAGATGAGAAGGTAGGGAGCTCCAGAGGCACCAGGGTGAGCAGGCCATTTTGTGTGTGTGTGTTTATGTTGGTGTGTAGTACTGCTTAGTGGTTTGACTTTATGCAACATTAAATTGCCTCGCAAACCACTTTGTTGGTTTATTTCCCTGAATGTCAGATATTTCATTTTTATGCCAAACCACTGTTCAGCTGCCTGTTAACTTGTCCCCTACTAACTCTAGTGGGATGTTTTGAGATGTATCCCCCAAATTGAGTAGTGTTAACAAAATGGCTAACACTTCAGGTCTCAACATTACAATCTGTTTCCGTTTGAATATTAGATTCATAATCAGCTAGCATTCATTGAGCTAATGTAGCCTAGATTCTGTGTGCACTTGGGTGATGTGTGAGTGTGATTCCTCAATGTTAGCGGCTGATAGATGACAAAAAAAACACTTGTGTCATACTAATAATCGCCATGTCATATTACTGCTATAATATTGATGTGAATTGGCTGCGCTGTTTTGGTGTTTCAGTCATTATGAGAAATGTGTTTGTGTTTTGACAAGAAAGCCAAGAGGGACCTGACTATGACTATAAACCGATAAGGCCTATATATATATTTGTAATTGACACGTTTAGCTTAATGCTGATGTTTCCTCATTGAATGCTGTTTAACCTCCAACAGCACAAATCACAGCAATTGTATTTTAACTTCCCTTTTGGTAGTATCAAACATCCTTTTTGTGTTTGCTTACAAAAAGGAAACTGCTACCTCCCTGCCCGAGTTTAGAGATTCCTTATCACAATCCTACTGAAGAGTCTAAGCCCTAGTTTCCAGGAAGTGTCCTGTATATAAAATTATGCTCCCGTTTACATTTTACATTGGACATTATGGGTCTTTGCCCGTAGCTCAGTCACTGTGCGTGTTTGTAGCAAATGGAATAAGAGGCTTTCTTGCGGCACAGGCAGGGGTTAAAATTAAACCTGACTTTTGTAGGAACCAAGGCTCACATATGGTTTGCCAAAGTGAGAAATCTACTCAGACCAGATTTTCCTTTTTCCATAAATCTCTCACCAATGTATTTTTTTATTTTTTTTTTTACTAGCTGATACTTGAGCAGGAAGGCAAACAAGAGAAAAACAGTTAGTTAAATTAAAGAAAACACATAAGATGGATCGCGTGTCTCGTAACACAGGTCCTCTCAGCATCCAGTGCTTTACTTAAGCCTGTGATTATTTTGGAAGGAGAAAATAGTTTGCTTGAGCATTTCCTGTGACATGGATCATTGAAGTCACTGCTTGGGTTAGACTTAGGGTCTGTCACCGCTGTTGTACTGCAGTCCTCTGGCTTCGCTTGATTCAGTCCAAGTCATTAGCTCTGTTGATCATTGACTGGGCACTTTAGTGGGGTGTTTTCTGTCTTTCACACACTTTGTAGTTTCCCCTGTTGGCTTCCAGATAAGTGGTTGACTGCCCTGGGTGTCCTGACTAACCTTCCTAACATAGTAGTGTTTGTCCCCCTCTAGTGAATAAGCGTTTAACCTACATTACCTGCCTGAATTTAACACTCAAGTCATAATCTCCTGTTTACATATCCCTACCCAAAACCCTCTATCCTCCCCTTTGTTCTTGTTCTTTTTATTTTTTTTATTTCCTCACTTAAACTTTACAGGACCTACAGCAGGTGATGGTATCGGGTCCCAATCTCAACGAGACTAGCATCGTATCCGGAGGTTATGGAGGAACAGCAGAGGGTATCATCCCCACCAGCTCAATCAAAGGTAGAGTCCCGCTTCACTCTTGGTGTCTCACTTATTTCTGACATCTTTTCAGTCAGTTTTGCAGCAATACTGTCGCTGTCCCATTTGGACTTGACTCTGTGCCATCTTAGCCTCTGGAGTTTACAGTGAGTTCCATCAGATGACAGTATAATGTTGGATTTCTGGGGCTGCCAATCATTCTTCCCATGAGAATATATTTGCAGTAATTGGTGGTCAGTTTGCACTCATATGTCCCTAGTTTCCCTACCCTCCACTGCATCTGAAAATAAATGTTCCTTAGTGGTCCTTATCACACTGTTTTAATGGTTTTAATATCTCAGAAAAATGTCAATGAAGACCATCTCAAGTTTTCAGATATACTGTGACACTGTAACTTTAACACTACTGAAAGAAAAGGTCATTATCAAACATGTCCATGTTTATAAATATCAGGCAATGGTATAAAGCCATATCATTTCAAGAATTCCGCATGTGACCCACACTTTAAACACCAATACTCTCCATTAAGCATAATGTTTCTTCTAGCTCATACGCATCTAAGCTTTCGCTTCATACTGAATGATAAAATACACTGGAGTTTCTTCACATGTTGTGTGATACTGACAGTCCACTAAGGGATTAGCGTAGCTGTATTCACAGTGTCAAAGGGATAAAAACACTCTTCTTTACTACTTATTTGATACTAATATTTCTGCATCTGTGTCTCTCTCAGGCCCTGCTGTGCGCTACAATGCAGAATTTAACAAAAGGATCCCAGTTACAGGATTAGGTGGCTCCATAGACCTAATTATTATTATTAATAACAATGAGCTTATTTCCAAAATGTGATAGAATCATTTTGGGGGGATGTAAATAGACTCTAACATCCAGTTTTGTAAATGCCGTTGTTGGTAAGCAAGACCTTAGTTTGTTAACTGCAATACACATAATGGCACTTTTAATGGATATTTCTCACAATGGATTCATATCACAATGGAATGAATCTCATTTTGGAAAGATGCTTTTTATACTGAGTGTGTCTTTTTTATATAGCTGGGGAGCAGCTTCTCTGTGCCTTTTTTTATCTTCATCAAATGTTCTCTTTATTGGTGGAGAGAAGGACACTCATTTCTGCCTGCTGCTCTTCTTCTTGGACATATTGTGGCTTTTTTCTATCACAGCTTATTTTCCTACATATTCTTCCTCTATTTTCTGGTTGGTTTCTCTTCCAGTTTTGAGCTCATTCATTAAGGTGTCCACGCTTTTTTTTTTCCCCCTCCCCCAGAATAACTCACTAAACTGATTATTGAACTTCTCTATAGCAAAACAGAAAACAATCTTCATGTCTGTCACTGTGTGTATTTGTATCAGGAACTCTAATATTGATGGCAAAAGTAAGATGTTAATAGGAGGACCTTAAACTTTTGGTTGTATTAGTCATTTCCATTTATTGTTATTTATTGAAAGGCTTGTCTAGTTTATGTAGTGTCACACTATTAAGTACTGCTACAATTCAAACTGCCCCCGTCTTCATCATAACACATTTGTCTGCATTATTCACTGATTGTCACGCATTAAATGTTGTCTTTCATCTTTGTCTATCTTTGTCCTCCTCCTCCTTTTCACCATTCCCTCCTACATATTCCTCATCCTCCTCTTCTCCCTTTTGTCGTCTTACTTTTTGGTCTTTTCTGCATCTCCCCGCTCCTCCCCACAATCTTCCTCCTACGTTGTCGTTCCATTTTTGGCATGCTTGGTCAACCTCAATAATTACTTAATGTTTCAACCCTAAATATCCAACTATCATTTTAAATCCTGTGGAAAAAAAAAAAAACCATTCCCATAATGTAAAAAAACCCCCAATGTAAGTGCCACTCCCACACCTTACCCGGACTCATCCTCCCCCTGAACGATTGCTTCATCCATACCCGACTACCCGTCCGCTGTCACAGAACTGCGTATGAAGGCCAGGCGAAGTAGCGTTCCCCCGAGCGATTCTTTCTTCTGCCACAAAACAAGCCAATCAAATGAATCCCAAGGTACTGGTGAGGGAAAGAGGTTGAATTTGGATGCTCAAATATTAAACATGGATTAATGAAAATGCCATTTTAGCAGTGACCCAGTCCATAGTTTCACCTTTTCATCACAGCTCCATAAAAATAACTTTGTGTACAGTATTAAGGTTGCTTTTCTCTGTATTTCCTAACATTTCCTCCCAGTTTAATTCTCTGCATCGCCCTCCTATTTGCTCACTCATTAACTATCTCAGTACTGTGCATGTTTCACAGTGGTTTAAGGGCTAAGGAGATATCAGATTTCAGAAACCATCTTCAGTTTTTTTGCACTTTAAATAGTTTAGGATTCTCTGTTTGGTCTGATCTTTGCTGGGGTTAATCTTCTGGTCTAGCTGAAAGTATTTGTTTGCTTGTGTTTGTTATTTACCGTGTTCTTGTGGTTTCAACATTTGGGTCTCATCTCTCAGGTTCCAACATGCACCACAGCAGCAGCAGCTCGTCAATGACGGCAGATGAAGCGACCCGCGGTGTGGCTGTTGAAAAACTAGAAACAATGAAGAAGTGGGGACTAAACACTTACAAGGTATTTGAGGTTCTGTAATGTTGACCAACTTGAGTAAAAGTGTAAATAGATGATAGCTTTAAATAAAGAGCTACTTGGTGATTTTTATTTTTGTGCCTGCCTGAGGATCATCTGGAATCAGATCATTTTCTTTGCGGTGTTTCTCACCCAGACCCCCCTCCCCCTATGTCCTTATGCAATATGATACAATCGCAGAAAGGAATTGCTTTGTCTTACTGATGTAACTGTGTGTCTTCCTTTGTTTTTTTTAGTGTACAAAACAAATGATCTCGGAGCGCTTTGGTCGGGGTTCTCGGACTGTGGACCTGGAGCTGGAGGCCCAGATTGAGGTGCTGAGAGACACTAAAAGGAAATATGAGAACGTGTTGCGATTGGCCAGAGCGCTGACCAACCACTTCTACAACATGGTGCAGACTCAGCATGCGCTTGGTGACACCTTTGCTGACCTCAGTCAGAAATCTCCAGAGCTACGGGTGAGGCCTCAAAATGTGTTCATGGATCCTCTATGCAGCCTTGTCGTAACTCTTAGATATTGATCTGCTTGACTAAAAGTAGGTGAGGGTAGGGCTGCCTGATTATGGCAAAAAATATAATCACTATTACATTGGTCAATATTGAGATCATGATTATTTAACACAATTACTCCTTGACTCAGGAAACATTATGCATTTATTAAACTTTTGAAATTGAATGTTTTCTAAATTATAATATCTATGCATCGTCCCATGAAATAGTAATCCAACATTATTAACTTTAAACAGTATCTTAGAGCGCAACAGGATGACCGCAACACAGTGTTTCCTCTAAACTGACTGCTTAGGGGGCCGGGTGTGTACTGTGAGTAGAGGGAAAAGTCTGCTAGCTGCTAGGCTAATTTATGAGTGTAAAATGCCGTAGGCTTTAGCTAATAATGTTGACTAACAAGGTATAGCAGTTATAACCCTGGTCATTTTGCCACGAGCTGGAAGCCAAAACTTAATTGAAAATAAAATGTAATTGCCAGCCCTAGGTGAGGATGCACTGGATAGATTTATGTAGACTACATTAAAAAGCATTAACACTATTCATGCTCTGTTGTGCTCATTAATGCCTTGGTTGCCTTTACAGGATGAATTTGGCTACAATGCAGAGACTCAGAAGTTACTCTGTAAGAATGGGGAGACTCTCCTTGGTGCCATTAACTTCTTTGTGTCCAGCATCAACACACTGGTCAACAAGACCATGGAGGACACCCTGATGACGATCAAGATGTATGAAAACGCAAGGTAGGGAAAGGCAGTACATGAATTATTCTTTTCATCTACGAGACTGGATGGAAACCTTTTTTTAAAGGAGGATTAGCAAAGGGGATATGGACAAAACAGAAATATTGATATTGTCATGATGCAGACTATAATACCAATGAAATGCCTGTATTGTAAGAAATATTGATATAGCAAATCTTAATACATTAATCCTAGACTGAACCACAGTTTAAAAATCATTCAGGATTAATGAGAATAAATGACATAAATATGGAACCTCCCAAACAAATAGATAGAAAAATATATTTATTATTACTGCGAGGAACAGACAGATAGGGTATAGGCAGTGTTAATGCACTGTGTATTTGTCTGTCCAAGGCCGATTGAATCTCCACACTGACCGATTTTAGAATTACTATATTCAGTGAATGAAATATAAGGTAAGGAAATGTTTCCATCTCTATAGGCTAAGATGAATATTTGATGCCCAGACTGAATGCTCGTATGTGAGTAGCTTTTATTATGAAATCATTCATCATTCAGTCTGCATCTTTTTCTTAAATCACCTGACTTTGTTTTCAGTTTTTAACTTCTTTTCAGTAACAATAAATATTTAATATAGCTGTGAGCGGCAATGATCAGGATCCAAGCCAGTCACGAAAAATACAACATTTGACATTTTCAGAGGACGCAGACAACTTAAGAGATTAAGGAGATGAAAGAATTTAGACTTTTATATAATTGCAGAAACGCAAACGCAAATTTTTACAGCATCGACTTGAGGTCAGAGAGTGTCATTATATGTACCTGACTACTGTGTGAAATGTTCAACCCACCTGCGACATTTTGTGTTTCCAAGATTTAAAGTTTAAGCTGCACAAGCACTTTTAAGCAGAGAAAAATAAGAAAGTGTCATGGGATCCAAATAAAATAGACAACTGATATGATCGGAACACCCACATTGTTAGCAAGTCTGACTGGTGAGAGGTTTTCCCCCACCTTCTCACAAGTTGAGGTGGTGATGTCACATGTGCAAGAGCCGGATAGTTTTGTCAGTTTAAACTTAAAATGCTTACAACAGTCAAGATGTAGGTGAAATAATTCTGAAAAAAATCACACATCATTCTGCTGGTTTTGGGTGTGTTGTTAATTATTTTGGTGACATTTGATCCAAAACTGAGAAAAAGAATTTCTAAAAAGAAATGTTCATACTGTACAAGTTACAGCAAGATACTGAATATCACTGCAGACTCTCCGTTTAATCGATCTGAAAACCCTTTGAAACACTTGATAGTGGCCATCTGGAGAACGACTCTGTCGAGTTTGGTAGTGTTTGAAGAAAGACTTGTGGCGATTATATAGATGTTAATTGAATTAGCATATTCTAAAAAATATAGAGTGACTGAGTTCTGAATTGACCGTAGCTTGCAATGAGTCAAATGTCACATATCGGTGGATGTGCTGAAAAGTTTCAACTCTCTAGGACATATGATTTTCTTAGAATTTTTGAAGTTAGGAATGAGAAATGTCTAGAAATTTACATTTCTTGTAATAAGCCACACCCACTTTGTGGAAACATTACTAAATTTTTTACATCTACTGAGTAGGGACCCGAGATCGTACAAACCGAATTTCGTACGAATCCATCCAGTGAATTATGAGGTATAAACTCTTTGCAAGTGTAGTGCCACCTAGTGGAAGAATATCCCAGGACTGCTTAGCGAAGCTCGGGCCGAGCATCTGAACAGACGCTTTGAGTTTGGTTACAATAGCTTTAGCCAATTTGGATGTACGGGCATTTATGTAAAATTGTAAGTAAAGACACAAAAGTAAAAATTTATGAAAAAAAACAGATTGATGTATCAAAATTCTTTTGATCAGCGACGTCCGTAGATGATCCTGCCAAAGTTTCAGGTCGATTGGCGAAACCGTCTGGGAAGAGTTCGCAAAAATAGGTTTTAGAGAAAAGAGATAAAAAGTTATATAATTTGACATTTTTAAAACACAAGACCATTGGAGCAAAGATGCAGATGAATCCAGAGATTAAAATAATGAAAGAAGTTTGACTCTAAATGAAGCCGTTTTGGAGGTAATTGCAAAAACGCAAAATTGATTGTTAGAGCGCCACGATGAGGTCTATGAGGGCCATTTTTTTGCCTGAGTAGTGGGTGGAATTTGCAACCTACGTGCCAATTTTGCTGAATCTTCATCCAGTAGTTTTTGCTGCCCAAACACTTTTAGCGGAGGAGAAGGAGGAGGAGAAGAAGAAGAATCAGAACAAAACCAAAAGGGCTTCAGCAGCTTCGCTGCTTGGATCCCTGATAACTAAATAAGATGACAAATGTTGTTAGAGTTTGGAAAATAACATCCTTGAATATTTTATGAGCGTTTTAACACAAATCTGCTTAATCGGGACTGTGGGGGAGTGGTTTCATTAAAAATGTCAACTTCTCACAGTTGTGGCTTTTGCGCATCATGTTGTGTTCCATCACTTATAATATCGATCAAGGTTTCTGGGGCCTTTAAAACTTTGTATTTTCTCTATTGCTTCTGTGAACAGATTGGAGTTTGATGCCTATCGGTCGGACCTGGAGGAACTGAGTTTGGGTCCGAGGGACGCTGTAGCCATGGCCCGCATAGATGCTGCTCAGCAACAGTATCAAGTCCAGAAGGACAAGTATGAACGCCTCCGCTCAGACGTCATCATTAAACTCAAGTTCCTGGAGGAGAATAAGGTTAGTGGGCAGGGTTAGGCATCCATCATCACCAGCCATCAAAGTAAAAACAAGTTTACATCCAGGTTTGACTCGAGTCTGTTTCTTTTTGATAATATTCAGAAACCAATGTCCTAAGCTCCCCTTGTTTCTCGCTGTCAGGTGAAGGTCATGCATAAGCAGCTCCTTCTCTTCCATAATGCCATCTCTGCATACTTTGCTGGCAACCAGCAGCAGCTGGAGCAGACGCTGAAGCAGTTCAACATAAAGTTGAGGCCTCCAGGAGCCGACAAGCCCTCCTGGTTAGAGGAGCAGTGAGAGGATCTGCTGGACCTCCTGCAGCCTCCTTCTTGACCACCTCTACCTGCTACCTGTTGAAAACCCCCTACTTACAGAGGACCATGATGAAGAAATGAGATGAGCATGTGGCTGGATGATTGGACCGATGAGGGAGGATTGGACAGGGTATTATTGATGAATGGTTTAGATGCAGCAGGAAACCAAGTGGCCAGTTTCATGAACAGTCTAAGGGGCTTTTAGTGCCTCTTCCCAACTTCCTTTTTTACCACTTTAACCTTCTCTTTGTCCTTTTGTTCCCAGGGAAACTTCATCTCTTCTTTCCCTCTTTCCCATTTGACTTAACCACCTTCTATATCAACACTATTTTGCCGGGTGAGCTTGTGTTAGTCATGTTCATGGCCATTACTGTACTCCTCAAGGGCTCCCAATGCTCTGAGTTAAACTGCAACTCCACACCATGTTATTAACACGAGAAAAGGAACAAATGGTAAAGCTACTAAAACACACTCCGATGTGACCACTACAACACTGCATCAAAACTCTTCCAGACCATATCACTTTCCTACAGTGCCTCATTATGTATGAGATAAGTACTAAATCAACATGTTGCCTGCAGGAAGAATAAGATTTCAAATTACACATGAAGGGGATTTGTATGGTACACTGCAAAGGTATGTCCAGACATTTGAATTCCATGTACATTTCAAACTAAGTACTGTTACACATATGAAATAAATATTGTTTGTAGCTTATAAAAAAAAATTAATTAATTTGACTGTCATCTCTTTACTTTGTAATTATTTAAGTTACAAAACATTACTCATACATGCGACGATCATTTAGGGAACACTGCCACAGCTTCCCAAAGCTCTACTTGTTTGAGTCTTCGCTAATTATGGTTTATTTATCCAAAGAGAATTGAAAGAGATGTTTATTGGATGGTGGGCCTTGCTATGTTTTCATGGGTTGAGTAAGCCAGTGGTTCACAAAGTTTTTCACATCAAGGACTCTTAAACTGACCCCCGTCTGATAGGATTTTTGCTTGTAGATTTTTTTATTACAGAAAGTGTATGAAACCGTGACCACAATAGTCTCAAATTCTGCCATTGTGTTACTTATGGATGCAATTCTAATAATAATTTTAAAAAAAGATTCCCTGGAACCTTCTGGAGCCCCTCAAGCACCCCTGGGGGTCCCTGGACCCCACTTTGAGAACCACTGTTTTAAGCAACATTGATTGGATTTGAGAGACTGTTAAGATGGTCAACTGTCAGTAAGTTGAGATCTAACAAACTTGAATGGATTAACTCCATTATTTCATAGTTTAATAGACTGTATTTTAAAGGAATTCATTGTATCATCTTTGTTTGTATCATTCATCAATGTTATAACAATGAAATGTGTCTTTGTTTTTTTTTGTTTTTTTATGTTTAAAGTCAAAGACATGTCATTGACTTTAAAGATATGACCCTGCAGCTATCTAATATTACTAATCCTAAACATTTCCACATAAAATCTTGTAAAGTAGTCGTTGGGGAACGGGATGACACTAATGATTCATTGTTTTTTGTTTACCTTCTTTAACTGAAATGTCGTCTTAGAATAATGATGGTAAACAATCATCAATTGTTGACAATTAAGAGAAGGTGTTACCACAAAATATCAGTATGGTACTACATATATAATGTTGAATTGTTATTCATCACTGTATTTATTATGTTCATTGTGTGTGTTAATCTGTAAGGTCAATCAACATATTGTACACTGGAACTTCTGGTTTGTGAAAATGACTCAGTTTATGAGTATTCCATTTATGGCATTTTTCAGATGAGAAACTAAACTATGAAAAGATGTCTCAGGATAACCAAATCTGTTATTGATATACTCCAAAAAAAAAATCTAAACTAACCGACAGAACATGTTTACGTTTCCCAGTGTCAAACCTCTGTGAAGTCAAATGAAGATAATCCAGTCTAATGAATGTTTTACCATGCTGAATTTAACTCATCAGTCTCAAGTAACAGGAGGGAGAGCTCTATCAGTTTATGTTTCAGTCCTCCAGCTTCTTGTCTCTCCTGTATTTGCATAGTAGGCAGCGATCCAAAGTGTAGGTGCAGATATGTGTGAATTCACTGATGCTTCTGCGTGCCAGTTCGCATGGACTGGCATCACGCCATGCTTATGATTTAAGTGTTGTAACTGGCTGAAGCAGAATCCAACATTTGGGTTTCCCCATAATTCTGCATTATTAAGGACAGTTATGAAAGGAAGTGGATTTCTTATGTGTCAGTGTGTCAAGTGGGTGTGTTTTATCCTGGCTGAAAGGTCACTCAGTAAAACCGTGGCCTCACTTGTGGTTAAAATTGCAGTTTCACTGGCCCGCTCCTGGTCAGTTTGACCAACATACAGCAATATTAACAAAATATGATTCCTCTTTTCCAAACCTGCCCTTTTGGAAATTCCTAACCCCAACACCTAAACGATTGGCAATAGGAATTTTATTGTTCTGTAGTTGTGAAACCTCTAGTAAAGTGAAAAAGGTGTGGCTAGCATTGCAAGTCACTCTTACTAGCTGTCTTTACATTGTTGCAGAGAGAGAACCAAGATTTATAAAATGAGAGATTTTATTTGTGTACAATCAATGTTTTCTAGGCTGAGCTGGCGTGTTGTACTGTATGAATGATTGCACATAACAGTATTTAAGATGATAAATGAAGTCGTGTCATGGATTGATGTGATACTCTTTCCTTCATTCCTCACTCAGACCTGAAAAGTCCCACCCCACCCTGAGGGAGCCAAATTAAAAGTACACATTTTCAAAATGCTCTGGCTGTGTTTTCTGTTTGCCCTTCATCTCCTATTAAACTGTAGTCCTATGTGCTTTCTGCTGCATCTGAATTCAGTCAAATAAAACTTTAACCTAGTGATTACAATCATACACTGATATTTAAGACGTAATCTTGATCAAGCTTCATTTATCAAATTTATGTAATGTAATTGCGTTCACCTGTTTGATTATTTAGACAGCTAGAGCCCTAACAAAAGTTCCCCCTCCAATATCACAAATATATTCTGAATCCAAAAGTTCACACTTTCACACAAAAGTTGCACCAGTGGCAATTTTTATTTGCATTATAGTGTCACTTGTAGCTGCACATTTTCACTCTTCAGAGTGCAGTTGTGTTGTTAAATTTGCAGGTCTACAAATTTATTATTTTTATCTATTGAAATAAATGACACGGTAGTGTTTCACATACATATACTATTCACAGCTTTACCTGGCTAACCCAAGACATAATAGACCTATAATATTATATACCTATATTATATATTAAATGCACTGTTGTTAATATTAGAAGTTGTTTGACCCTTGTTGATCACCAAATGGAAACGGTTACCCATCTTCTTCGTTGGCCTCTCCCAAAAAAAGGGCGTTCCGTACCTGGAAGCTGACTTGAATTTGATTGGTGGAGGCGCGCCCTGCACCTGTGACTGCTGTTTGTGAGACAGACAGACTGTGGTAGTCTGCAGAAGCACGAGGCTAGATCGGAGTAAGGATTTATTTGACAGCTACATTTTAAAAGCACGGTGAGTAAATTTAATGTTGAGCAGTGC
Organism: Micropterus dolomieu; assembly: GCF_021292245.1. Classification (NCBI taxonomy): domain Eukaryota; kingdom Metazoa; phylum Chordata; class Actinopteri; order Centrarchiformes; family Centrarchidae; genus Micropterus; species Micropterus dolomieu. The sequence goes on along the minus strand of NC_060172.1, from coordinate 20,410,238 downwards.
TTTGGTGAACGTTCAGGTTTAAAACGCCGCTGTACGATTTATTGTGTAGCCATTGCTGGACATTCTGCTAAGTCAGGGTAAGGATGTGAGCCCTGGTTGTATGTAAAGAACTGGCAACGAAACTGTTAAAAAGAAGTAAATATGGTGCCTTGGGAAACACTTTTGTCTCAACGTTTATATTCGGCATTCAGATATATCCCATCTAATATGTTTGAGTATAATCACATGTAATTGCAGTTGGTTCGCCTGTTATTTTCTACAACTTCCCTCCTTGAAAATAAGCAGGAGATATCGGCAGCAAATGGTGTTGAACCAAATTTCTAAGTAAATTTATCTGTGAATATACTGCGTGATGGATGGCATCTATACCGAATACAACACTGGGCTATAAAAAGTAATATAAAGTATCATTATATGAGGCATTTAAATTTGCTGTGAAGACCCAAGTATTAAAAAGCGAGATTTTCCTCAATGATATTTTGTGTACACAAGCACACATGGAGAAAATGTTATGCTTTTGTAGGCTATGGTTCAAAGAGAAGTAAAAAGTTAAACGGTAGGCCTAAAGAAAATGTCTTTCTGTGAGGTGAGTGAATAAGTGATGGCACAATGTTGACCAAATACATTTTCTGCTTTTGGAGTGCCATTTCACAGGTCACTCAAAATAACTCAAACCCAAGAATTGAGACTAATAAATGCTGTTGGATTTTTGATCACTAAATTACTAAATTAAGGCATTTTGCTAAAATGTTACAGGCTTTAGGCAGCAAAGCAACAGTTGGAGAAACATGATCTTTTTATTTTGTTACTTGGATGTGATGTTGATATTTGGAAGGTGAGTGGTATGTGCTTACTTGGATAAAAAACAATCTCTAGCTATGAAATAATGAGAAAATTTAACATTGACACAGGCTGTCCTTGATGGCTTTTTAAACATAAGAGACAAGCAAAGCACACATAGTTTAATTAATTACCTTTTTTGTCTAAAATACTGCAAAGTTTATGAATTTATATTTCTCCTCAGATCCGAGTGGCCAACAACGGGATCCTTCAACACATCATCTTTGGATTTGAGGGATACAGATGGAGGGAGTGCTGATTTTAAAATCTGCTCCTCCTCCCAGCTGTTCCGCTCACAACTCCTCTCCTCCTTTCTCACCGGTTGTGCAGGAAGATTCAGATCTCCAATCATCTTCCTCTGTGCCTCCCCCCATGCATGTTACCACTGTAACACCACCGCCTCCCCCCCCTCCTCCTCCTCCTCCTCCTCCCCCTCCTCCTCCTCTTCCTCTTTTTTCTCCCCCTCCTTTTGGCTCTCGTAATGTCCAGCGACGTTCCATGAAAAAGCTGAACTGGGACACCATCCCCAGCCAGCGTGTCCTGGGCAAATTGAATGTCTGGACATCTAAGCGGCCTCAGAGGGACCTTGTGCTGGATATTCGGAGCATGGAGGAGTTGTTTAGTCATGTAGACAAACACGCCTCGCTACGCAGTTCAAGAGTCATGGGTCTGAAGAACTGCGATGGCATGGATCTCTTTTTACAGGAGCCTCAGGTAAACAGCAATGGTTGCACTCAGGCCATATCTGAAACTTTGCTAGATATAAAAAAGCTTGATTTCCAGTAATTGATGGAGACCATCCTAAGTTTTTATGGGCATGTAAACTCACTCAGAATGCACGAGGGAAGTAGTCAACACAAATAGGAACTGCTTTTCAAAAGTTTCACGCTAATCAATGAGTAACTGCGGAAGTAAAGCAGTGTTTGGGAGTGTTTTTGCTTCCCCAAAAATTATGTGAAATATAATGTCTGAATATGGCTATACAGAGGTGAAACCTTTTATTGGTATTAATTGTTGTTACTTTTCTCTTTAGGTCAAAATCCTTGACTCTAAAAAGAGTATGAATATCGGGATCTTCCTAAGACATTTCAAGCGGTAAGGACTGCTGAAGTTCCATCTGGGGGGGAGAGAGAGAGAGAGAGAGAGAGAGAGAGAGAGAGAGAGAGAGAGAGAACCACCTCTTTAAAGGTTCAGTGAATAAGTTGTAGTGACATCTAGTGGTGAGGGTTGCGAATTGCACCACCCTTCC
>NC_060172.1:20362748-20408049 GCF_021292245.1 Micropterus dolomieu | reverse complement strand
TCTGCTCCTCCTCCCAGCTGTTCCGCTCACAACTCCTCTCCTCCTTTCTCACCGGTTGTGCAGGAAGATTCAGATCTCCAATCATCTTCCTCTGTGCCTCCCCCCATGCATGTTACCACTGTAACACCACCGCCTCCCCCCCCTCCTCCTCCTCCTCCTCCTCCCCCTCCTCCTCCTCTTCCTCTTTTTTCTCCCCCTCCTTTTGGCTCTCGTAATGTCCAGCGACGTTCCATGAAAAAGCTGAACTGGGACACCATCCCCAGCCAGCGTGTCCTGGGCAAATTGAATGTCTGGACATCTAAGCGGCCTCAGAGGGACCTTGTGCTGGATATTCGGAGCATGGAGGAGTTGTTTAGTCATGTAGACAAACACGCCTCGCTACGCAGTTCAAGAGTCATGGGTCTGAAGAACTGCGATGGCATGGATCTCTTTTTACAGGAGCCTCAGGTAAACAGCAATGGTTGCACTCAGGCCATATCTGAAACTTTGCTAGATATAAAAAAGCTTGATTTCCAGTAATTGATGGAGACCATCCTAAGTTTTTATGGGCATGTAAACTCACTCAGAATGCACGAGGGAAGTAGTCAACACAAATAGGAACTGCTTTTCAAAAGTTTCACGCTAATCAATGAGTAACTGCGGAAGTAAAGCAGTGTTTGGGAGTGTTTTTGCTTCCCCAAAAATTATGTGAAATATAATGTCTGAATATGGCTATACAGAGGTGAAACCTTTTATTGGTATTAATTGTTGTTACTTTTCTCTTTAGGTCAAAATCCTTGACTCTAAAAAGAGTATGAATATCGGGATCTTCCTAAGACATTTCAAGCGGTAAGGACTGCTGAAGTTCCATCTGGGGGGGAGAGAGAGAGAGAGAGAGAGAGAGAGAGAGAGAGAGAGAGATTGTCCTAAAAAAAAAAAAAGAAGTATGATTTGGTGAAAGGACACATCAGGGTTATAGATGACAAAATGGAAACAAAGTGATTACCAAAGGACCTTTCTTTTATGTCCAAAATAGTGTCATAAATACACACGCTGGTCACTTCCAGTGCTTCCATTGCTAATCATTACCCAACTAGCGGGCTCTTTATCTTAGCGGACCATAGTCAAATAAATGGAAATGCCTTTTGAATATGACTGGAGAGCATTCAGTTTCGACATACAGTAGAGAACAACACATTTTTTTGATGACTCACTTTATTAATACTTAAAATATAGGAAAACATAGTTGACCTATATGTGAGGCTGAGCAGTGAGGATTGAAAGGGAGGATACACACAGCAGGTTTTTATCCATGTTGGATTACCACTGTGATGTACTGTAACTGCGTATGTCATTCTCTCCATGTAGTGGAGTCAGTTGTTCCCTCCAGTTTTAAGTGTAGCAACAGGGACACAGGTTGCTTGTCAGGTCCCTGCTTAGCTACTAACATGGCCTAATCTGGCCAATTGTGCTTGTTTGTTTATATATCATAATATAGGAGAATAATAACTGTCTTAGAATGGAATCAGGCCACCACAAGCCTTCAGAACAGCCTCAGAGCTCCTTGTCAAGTCTGTGAAACTTCATTGGAGGGATGAACACCATTCCTCCACAAGATATTTATCATTTATATCATTTATATGTACCACCTTTTAATCAAACAAGTAATCTCCTTGAGATGAAGATTTCTGAGAGAGACCTGAGTACAGCAGATGGAAAGAAAAACAAACATAGACATAACGACATAAAGCATCAGAGACAGTCACAGACATCACTAAAGATACTTAAAGATGAAAGTTAATATTTTATCATTTGGTGTTAGTGGTGGTGGAAAGCTTTGTCTTACACGTTGATCCAAAATCGTTGGTGTGAAACTGGGTTGAGATCTGGTGACTGTAAAGTCTGTGACATTTTATTCACGTCATTTTCATACCCAAGACGCATCTGGATTTTGTGTTTCACCACTCTTTTATTCAGGTTTTTCCTTAAATTCTATTTTAGATCTAGTTCTAAGTTTAGTAGAAAGTTTAACATGCTGTACTCAGCACTTGAGTTTCTGTGTCTGAACCTAATCAAGATGATGTCACTTTCAGTCCAAGGTTCACTCAGCTCTCACTTTGAATACCAAATGCACTGCAATGATGTCTGCTTTAGCGTTTTAGTCAAATTTAAATTGCGTCAGCTTCTGTGTGGTAGTGCCAAAAGTGCACTTGATGATGCTATTTGAATGCATTTTGTTGTTTTCTGGACGTTCCCAGTGTTAATTTGTGTCGTCGAAAGGGTGAAGTGTTGAATATCTCAGCAGGCATTTGTGTTTGTCAAGCTACCGCAGTAGAGAGATGGGTGTTAGTGTTGTGGCATCTGTGTGTGCCAATACATATGTGACTGAGAGGCACATTCTTGTAAATACAACAGTACAATACAGAAACGTCATACTTGCACCAACCAACATGACCACATTCATTTTTAGAGCCCCATGCGGCAGAAATGTGCATATTAAAACTAAAAACGGTCACTTAGCACACAGTATCCTTCCCCCCCCTGAAGCTGCGACATCCAATCTGTGAAAATCGGCTGCCAGTCAACAACTTTGAATGCAATAAGCTACTAAATTAACATTATTATTTCATAACATCCATGTTTGGTTATTGTTTTCTTGGGGCTTTGCCTCTGTAATTAGCAGGAAGGATCTCAGGATCAGGACTGATCATGTTTGATAAGTCCTGATCATGTTTGATAAGTCCTGATCATGTTTGATAAGTCATGCTGATTATTGCAGGATATAAGGCAGCATAAGTGCCTTTTTATTACTATTGGCTTTTGTCTCCCTCTGCAGACCAGTGACAGAAATGGTCCAGGACATCTGTACGGGGAACTGGCTCAGTTTTGGAACAGGCAAACTGAAAGAGCTTTGTAAACTGTTGCCAGAAGAAAGTGAGGTAACAACAGCTCCACTTTTCTCTTCTTATCTATCCATTGGTCCTATTTGCATAATGAACATTTAAGTGTCTTGGAAGAAGATCTACTGTATCCTCCTGCATTATATTTTGATTACATATTTCTCTATTTAAAAAATAGAAAATTGAAGCTCATAATTTGCATAACTACACATAACATAATAACAGGAAGAATATTCTTTATTTAAAGATCACTTTTCAAAAATGTTAGAGTGCTTCACAAAGGCAGCAACATAAAATAGACAAGTCATTAAATAATCAGTTTTTTTAAAAAAAATTAAAGTGAATTAAAATCAGCAAAGGCCCCTGATAAAAGTATGTTTTAAGATGGGACTTAAAGGAGACAGCTGATCTGATTTCCTTGTGCATATTGTTTTAGAGCAGGGGTATTCAATTAGATTTCAAAGAGGTCTAGTTAGAGAAAATTTCCTGAAGCAAAGGTCCGGAACATCAAAATGACAAACTTGCGTTATCATTCAGTACTATAACCTATAGTTGTATCAACACATGTTTTTAGTCAACAACGGACTGTCAAATCAAATAATATTTGATTCACCAAACTGGAAGGATAATAAATAATAACTATTCAAATAATAAATTCTAAATTTAAGTAAACTAAATTAATAGCCTAATTTTTTGAAAAAATTTATTAAAAAGTGTAGCTTGAAGTGATGAAGTGCTGTCTTAACCAATTTTATAATAAACACACAAATGAACAGCTGTAATGCCTCCTCTTCTCTTTCATTTCCTCTTACAGAGCTACCACTTTCCTACTTTCTGTTGTTCAGTGAGAAACGTGAGCTCCAGCTGGCATATTGGAGATCTATGAGATATTCTGGTTTTGAACTGCCCGTGGGAGGAATGTACATGTGAAAATCTGTACATTCTTGATTAAAAGTCATGTGAAATCTCTTTTATCTTTCGTCTCCTCAATTCGGGTGTGTTTCCAAAACGTCTCTGGTGAATCTCGCGGACTCGACTCGCAAGCATCGGTATGCACAGATTTGATTGGCTGAGCAGCGTCACATGAGACGATTGGAGCACATGCGATTGGTCTGTGAGTTTCCTGGTCATCTAAACCAGTACAGTAAATGCTAGAAAAGCTGCGCGGGTTAAAATAGAAACGCTCCGTCACGAGGTAGTAAGTCTCAATAATAAATGGGCTGTAGGTCGGCTGTCCGGAGAGGACGGCGGCTGGGTCCGGATCCGGACCGCGGTCCGCCTATTAGTGACCTCTGTTTTAGAGCCTTGCATGATACTTGCACATTCAAAATTCTTTTTCTTTTCTCCAATGAAATCTTGAGAAATTGAAAATCTATAAGAAGGAACAATAACACAAATGTCCTCACTGTTTGTTGAAACAGGTGAAGCAGCTGCTGTCATTTACTGGGAAACTCTCCGTGTTACCTGAGGCAGACCAGTTCATGGTGCAGCTGGTCAAAGTGCCAGGGTGAGTCTGGAGTTTGTTTATATAGTAACTCAAATTTCTGAAATATTTGGTTGCCTGAAATGTTGTTTGCAATCTCAAACCAACTAATTACTAACCAACTAATTAAAAAGTGTAAAGATTTTACACATAGTCACTCACTTGTCAGGGACTGTCATGTGTGACAAAACAACAACAAAAACCTGTTATTTGCTTTAATGTTTACTGTGATGAAATGTATAGGATAGATTTGTGTGCATATATTACCTTGTAAATGCCAATTTGTTTTTGTTACACTACCACTTATGCACCACAGACTTCACATACAACACATGGACACATGTTAACCTGTAATAAAAACTGAAAACATTTCAACAGCAGATGCAGTAATTCGCAGTTTTGTTGATGTTTTGCCTTTTAGCTATGAGGAACGCCTGAAAACGATGGTGCTGAGGGAGGAATTCTTTCCTCTTATGGAGGAGCTGAAGAATTCAGTCGCTGTTATGACCAAAGGAGCCAATGGTAACATTTCACACACATCCACCAAAGCTGCAAACAATCCCAACTTCTGATCTCTTTTTATTGATGTTCTGTATCTCCATCTCTTTTCCTTCTCTCCCTTCAGAGCTGTTGGACTGTGATGAACTCCACTCAGTCATTCGGCTGGTATTAAAAGCTGGGAATTACATGAACGCTGTTGGTATTTTTCTTTAGGAATTCTGTTTATATTACCTACAGTTATGTATTACATCTGATGCATTTGAGCTGCCCATGTGCTTTCAGGGGCTTTTTACTCTGCATATATTATACTGATGAATGAACCATTCAAATAATTAATTTTTCAGGGTGGTTACAGTGCCAATGCCATTGGATTCAGGATGACCTCTCTGCTCAAGCTGGCAGACACCAAAGCCAACAAGCCTGGCATGAACCTCATGCACTATGTTGCCAAGGTGAAGAGGAAGCCTGAAGAAAATACTTGTGAAAACCCTGCTATCATGCTATGTCCCTAAACGGTTATGTAACAGATTTATTGTCCCACTCTCTCTCTTTACTCACTATTGCTCTCCTCCTTTATCTTCCTCCCACAGCAAGCAGAGGACATTGATGCAGAGTTGCTGACTTTTCCCACCCAGCTTAAACACATTGGGATAGCATCAAGGTGGCTATCATTAGCACACTGACAATATATCGGGTAGCAGTAACTTGTTGTCATATTTTGAAGCTGGTTGGTATGATGCACAATTCTGTATTGCCTGGAATATATCATGTCAATGTGTAAATGTTGCTCGCTAACACAGAATTTGTAAAGAAGAGATAATCACTGACTTTGAGGGGGAAGTACAGAAGATCAAGGAAGTGAAACTGTACAGCAGCAGACAGCCGGATCTCATACAACAAATGGAGACATTTCTCATGGTAAAGTTTCCCCATGTTGTTTGACCTTAATCGTGCAAAAGCACCTATATGTGTAGCTTCTTTATACCCTTTTATGTTTTCATTTCATAGAGGGCTGAGGCCAAGCTGTCCGATTTGGAGTCCTCTCTCCAGGAGCTAAAAGGTCTGAGTGATGCTGTCGCTGAGTACTTCTGTGAAGACCCAGCTACCTTCAAACTGGAGGAGTGCTGCTCCATCTTTCATTCATTTTGCAAGCGGTTTGACACAGCTGTACGGGTAAGAATGGAATGAAATTACAATAATAATTAAATCTACTATGAAATTGCATAACAAGGAAAAATGATACTATTGCTTTATAAATTTATAAATGAAGGGGTACTCCCAAAAAAAGGAACGTTTGATGTTGAGTACTTTGAATTTTAACAAGCTCCTGTTCCCCTGTGTCATTAGTCGGCACTGTGTTGTCTCTAACTTGAATATATCCTCTCTTTACACTGCTGTAGGAGAACAGAGAGCGAGAAGCAGCAGAGCAGAGGCGCAAGCGGAGGGAGAGCGTGCATGTTGCAGTCAAACGTCGCTCCACAATGTCTTGCCCAGGACATGAGCCTGATCGGGGCTCTCCCAGCTTGGAGTCGGCCTTACACAGCTTTCTCACCACCGTTCCAGGGGGAGTAGCCAGATGCAGGAAGAACATTTTGCCCCCAATCAATGGATCCCCATCTGAGCACAGTTCTCAGACTGTTCCATCAGCAGAAAACACTTTGTCTACGCTCCATACTCGACAAAAAAGGCCTGAGAAGAAACAACCCAAACTGCAGAAAGAGGACGAACAACTGGCAAACAGAGAAGAAGCTGAGAAGATGCGTGAGATAACTCGGAAGGTGCTTCGCTACCAAAACAGCAAAAGCAACTTCCTTGGGGACAGAGTTTCAGGCATTCCTCGTCAGTTGGAAAGAGTGCAAGCCACACCAGCTACCCCAAGAACCCCTCGGCCTAGAACCAGAGACTTCTTCTTTGCCAACAATGGGGATGTTGGCTCCCCGTGGACTATCCTGAGCCCTATTACTTACTCCCAACAAACCCCCCTCCAGCAAAACAGACAAGCACACCGACGCAGACTGTCCTCAATGTCCGGTGGAGATGACCTTGATGATGGAGTCTGGGAGAGCAACAAAAGCAATTCTCCCCCCAATTCGTCCAAAGGGGCCGGTCTGACATCTCAATGTGGAGCTTCTGCGTCTCTTCCTGAGTGCCCCAATCAGAGAGCTGTGTCGCAAGGTCCAATGCTCAGGTCGGTTTCTATGGAGGACACCAGACCATCTCCAGCATCTCTCTTCCGTCTGGGAGACTTGTTCCAGAGAAGCATGTCTCAGAGGTCATCCTCCTCTGGATCAAGGACAGAAAATATGACAGAAGAAGGAGCAGGAGAGGGACAAGTGAGCACCTCAGGGTTCATATCCTTCTTCAAACGCATTGGAGGCAAGAGTAAGCCTGGTGATGTGGAAGAACAAAACTTCAAAGGATCTAATACTTGATTAAATTAATTTTAAATTATTTTATTTTATTTAAGAGACAAAGACCAAGCTTTGTCATTTTTCTGTGTTTTGAATTGATAAAATGTGTTGTCTTTTTTTACTTTCTTTTTTTACCCTTCAGTGGAACCAAGGCAAATGAGGACTTGCTTGTGGACTGTGAAGGTTTTGATGTGGGAGTCAAACCACATTTAAAAAATCGTAACATCTTTCTTTCTTTTTTTGTCTTTTTGCACAATAAAGGGTGACATTGTACCTTTTTTACATTTTACTTGTATATGGCTTATGCACTCAACAACATTTATTATTTACTGCTCTTCGGGTTGTAGTGTCTCCTTTTCCTCCCTTTTCATGAGATCCTTAAAGTTTGACTGGTGTTACATGCTCAGTTTCCAGTACTTGCCTTTCACTTCATGTATTATTTCTGTCAGTCTGGCTTGAAGGCAGTTCTTCAGGTAGCAGAGGAATCAGCCTTTTAACCCTTTAAGGATAAATACACAAAGACAAACACAAAGAAAAAAGCAACACAATTGGTAATTTCGGCTATGAGATTTAAATGAAAATACCTAAACTCCTAGCTGATGCTGTCATCACAAGTGACAAGACAATTTGAATCGGACACATTACTGTTGGTGAACCCATGCTGTGTGTTACCAGCCCCCCCAACTTGGCTTACAGATTATCTGTCCTGCTACCACTGTGCCACCCTGAAGTCTCTGCTCAGCAGTAGCTGAGATTTTGGACAGAAAGAGAAGACATTCAGCTGTGTTACTTGGGCAACAAGGTTTGTTTACAGCCATTTCATTCGAGCTCTTACAGTGTAATAATACTCTTGATCAAACTGCTGAATACAGGCTCCTTTCTGACTGTTTTGTTGTCCTCCCACATCCATTCCTCCCACTGGCGAGCGCTCAATGGGGACATTTTAGTCGCCTGGCATTTCGGATCAAGGGGCACAATGAATAGAAGAGAAAGAATTAGGGAGAAATATGGGCTGTTTTTAGGAATTAGGACTACTCTGATGGAAGTATAGTCTCTTTGTTGCAAGAATGCAAGCTTTCCTTCATGTTAGTCTAACAAAAGATCAATGTATGGCCTTGTATACATGCAGAGATAACAAATTCTGGTTCTTGGAGCAGAGTGCTACGTTAGCAGCGACTGACCTGATGTAAAATGAGAACTCCATAATACAATCAGGCCATTGTGATAGGACGTTGAGTGCTGCAAAGGATCATCTCATGTGAGTCAGCTCCTGAGGACTTGAGTTGACATGCAGTCTCTCGTCGGGGTTATGCTAATCAACTGTGCGTTTAGAGTGTGTGTGTTTGTGTGTCCCAGTAAAATGAGATGAGAAACAGAAGAGAAAGGAGGTGGTTTGGGGGAAACTTGGACTGAGTGAGAGAGGGAGGGAGACTTACAAGTTGAATTGTGAGGAAGCATTTAAGCAGAGAAGAGCATGTGAGAAGGAGGGAGGAAGCCAATATCTTAAAGAGACAGAGAAAAGGGGGACTTAAAGACGAAAGAAAAGCAAAGAAAAAATCTGTAAAGTGACAATCGTGGATATTTTTTGGGAACTAGCAGCTGGATCGAAAAGGTAGATTAATATTGTTTTGCTTATCGATGCAGAATAATAGTTGAGCTATGAAATGTTAGTAAGTAAAAACATTGCTCAAAGTAACATATTTCCATGTTATTATTCTGTGTGCATATAAATTAAATGCCTAATTAAGCAGAGAGGCTAATAGTTTTGCAGAAAAGCTTTTGTTTCTTTAAAAACATAACTGTGGTGGTTGTGCTGTGAACTTAATCCGCCATAGCAGGTTTGAGCATTGAAAGTGTTGTAATCAGATTTGAGTTTGGAGAGGAAAACCATGAAAGGAATCCACTCATGATGCACTGAGATGTGTCTAAAAAGTTTCATTTTGAATTACATGTTAGGGTTTAACTCCATTAAAGTGTATTCTCTGTGATTCCTGACTTTAAAGGAAACATGAATGTTGAATTGCTGCTCTGTGGTAGAAAGAGCCCTTTACTTTTCAAGCCTCATGCCCAGCCTTGAAAACAAGAGGGGACTGTATATGTTTAACTGACAATGATTCCCAAACCTCTGTGCATCCCATACATCCCATGTATGAAACCCACTGCCAGTACTAAGGATAAATATTAATTTTACATGTGTATAGCTAAAAAATGTCTTGCACAAATTTTCCTGTAAACTCATAATGTGCAGTATTTAAGGAGTCACAGCTTCACAGAAGATAGATGTTATTGGTACTCCTTGAAGAGTTGAGCACAGGAAACCCTAATTTTAGGGACAATTCCTAACCATCAGCGTGTTAGCGTCAGACGATCCAAACATATAATTCAACGACTTGACCCCGACGTGATTTGAACACGCAACCTTCTGATCTGGAGTCAGACGCGCTACCGTTGCGCCACGAGGTCATCTGTTTAATCCTGTTGACTACTGGTCATCGTTTTGCACCTGTTGCTGACTGATGCGACATGTCTTCTATATTGCAATCTTTTACGCACCCTATGTCACCTTTCCTTGTCAAAACACACAACAATAGACACTTCTCAGTGGACTTCTCAGATAAGAGAGTGTTTATCTCGTAGCGTAATTTTCACTTTAACGCGCGGCTTCATTGAGAATGTGTCTCTCAATTTTCAGGGAAAAGAAAAGACGAGAAAAGACAAGATCACAGCTCTCCTTTGTCAGTTTATCTACATGACATTAAAGTCTGGTGTCCCCACCATCCTGGAACATATAGGGTTTAAGTGTTGGTCATTTTGTCCCCAGTCAGTCACTAGATGGCGCAATTCAATAGAGGTTAGTTGGTTTCTGATTTGGTCGCCAGCATCTGTCATCCCATGTTCCGAACTTCTTGCTTTTACTTCCAGCACAGAGCCATGTAGGCCCACCACAAGCTAGGCTAATAATTGGTCTTCTGAAATATGTGTAAGTAGTAAGTGAGTGACGTAATAAGTTATTCAGGAATGCAAAGTTGTTCATTTATGATGTCTTTATACAAATCAAAAAGAACAAGACACAAATTACTATGTGGTAATTTCCAGAATCCTTGTGTGATCTTCACACGTGTTTTAAATATGTGCTATTTTTATAAATCTATTTTGAAATTCACATGCATTCAGGTTCGCAGGTCTGTCTGTTAATCCCAGCTGTTTTCTACATAGAAAAGAAGAGGAGCATCTGGAGAATCTAAGACCAACCTTCATTAGTGCCCAGTCTGTTTAATTACTAAAATGGATGGGTAAGTGCACACAAAATATGTCAAATCTGTTGAGGGGGGGTTGCCTATATTTTGCATTGATGTTTGACCACAAAAAGGTAAAACAAAAAGTGCCCTCCATAACTGTTACAGTACTCTTTAGTTCTCTCACAATTACAGGGTTAGTTGTCATCAAGGTAACATAAAACACTCACTATTAATGTTCTTCCTGCTGCAGCTGGAGCTGCTCTGATTAGGATGCATGCTGTTTTCTGTCTACACTGATGAGATGGGCTTACACATCAGGGAGTTGGAGCAGTGCAGAGCACATTGATTAGCTGGGTAAATGTCACATTGCCAGCAAGGTGAATGATGCTGTCAATATGTATGTTTCCATTCAGTTGTTTTATTTCATATTTCACTACTTTTATCACACCAAAGCCAGATTTACTTTATCTTAATAAAAAAAATCTAGATGGATGGAGAGATGGAAGCTTGGGGTTCAGTCGGAAAGTTGCACGTCTCTCTGCTGTAAGCTCGGGGCTCGACAGGTTGCCATTGGCATCCGTCTTTTAACATGTAAAAAACAATATATTTTTCTGTAAATATTACAGTCAGAACTGTAACTAGACAACACTAGACGTGGGTTGATGTGTTTACTCGCATGCACAGGCATCTTTTTTAGAGACAATGGCGATGCAGATTAAGTTGTTTGACTGTGGGGTGAAAAGTTTGAACAACCCATCAGCATCACAAACAAATGTCCAAATTAATTCAACTGTCAAAGATGAAGAATGTCTTGGGAGGCAAAGTATGCCAGCATCTTTGAGCTGTACAGAAAATTATACTGCAAAGCATGTCCAACATTCACCTTGATAAGTGACACATCAAGTTCACTAGCTCAAAGTAGCACATCCTACAGAACCACGGAGCTAGACAAGCACTGGAGCTGAAAGCAACACGAGCAGGCAGCTCAATGTCATAAAGTGGAGGCTGCAAGAGCTGCCACACCCATTAGTAGCAGATGAACACCTCCAAGCTTTTAAACATTTTTATCCTAATTACACAGAATATAAGGTGAATGTAAATGGAAACCATATTTTCAGTTTCTGTAATCAAAAGCTGATGCCTGGTTGCCGGTGTGGTGACCAGTCTTAAAAGTTAGTGAACCTGCCACCTAACTCAGTTTACAGGGGTCAGACATTAATGCTTGTGGTTTATCATCTGCGGTTGATTTGGTTGAATCAATTGTTTAAGGTTGATTTCAGCACATTTACTTTGGTCAACTGCACCTGAGCAAACACTGTTTTTGGGTTAGAATCCGTCATATCCGAAAAACAGACGAAAAATCTTTAATAAATCTGTTTAGTAAATAAGTCACACTTCCTATTCTTGCTGTCTAGAAACAGAATAAGAAGTCTATTCCATCTATTTTAAACAGCAGTAACACCTCACATTCTCAGGCTACTCTCCCTCAACTAATAGCCATCTGACCACATTCACGAGAGTTTGGCTTGATTTAAAAAAACATCTAATATATGATCTACCAGTGTTAAGTAGTAGGAGCTAATCAAGGACAGATTGTGGACAGAAAGTACCACTGCATCTGAGTGGTGACTTAAAGCTTTTAGTGTTTCTCTTAAAGAAGAAGAGTTCATTTAAGTTATTGTTTCTGAACATAAAGACTTGGGACCATTATACTTACAACTCTGTCAGTGGTTTAGCATATTTTAGTCAGTTACTTGCAAATTGCCTATATTTCTCATTACTGCTGACCATTTTGTAAAAGCATACCTGACATTTTTATACTAATCCCCCCTCCAGACTCACACCGTTTTCCATTAATTTTAGTACGACAATCACTGCAGAATTCCTTGAAACAATTTTTTTAATGAATGAATGCAATGACATGCAGCAAATTTTAAAAATCCTGGTCCTGAATATTGTAAAATGAATTAGCTAAATGTTCACTATAATGGATTCATTAATTAATTGATAAATACCCTTAGCATGTTTCATATATAGTACATAACTTTATTGATATAAATGATGAATAAAGAAGCTGAGAAAACCAGTGAAAAGTGCTGATGTGGTGCTGTCACGCAATATCTCGAAAAATAAATGTTTTGAACTGTGAATTAGAAATATTTTCAGTGATTTACATAAATTGTATTTTAAGTAAAAGGAGATAAAAATGAGTTTGAAAAGAATAACTTGCTTGTAAAAGATTGTATTATAATTTTATTTTTTAAAGTCTTCTGCTGCATTTGTGTGTATACACACTGAAACTATATATGTTTAGGGTTTTATCATAATATTTTAAGTGATTATCACCAAAAATTTCTTATTTTCTTCTATTTTAGGTTCCTGGCAGCTTTATACCTTACATATATACGTTGACAAAATGTTGTATAGTCAGACTTATAGCTATAAATATATATAGTGAGAGCTTTATGCTGAAAGGAAAGGGTACTATGCATGTGGGGCAAGGACAATTGAAATGGGGTTAAACAAAGACAAAAAATGTAAGAATCTGAATATTTATTTTAAATATTTATTTTCATAATATCCTGGCATCAACTGAAAGTAATGGGCAATAGGACCAGCCGGAAGTGATATTGATTAAACCACAGTGTGTTTACATCACCTTTTCTGCTTCAGCCATCACATTATAATATTATCCACACCGTCTGCATTCAAATGCAGACCATGTACATGTTACATAGTCTGTAATCGAAGCACATGATGACTGGTCTACACACCAGTAGTAGAATGTGCCTTTAGCTTTTTCACCTATTGGATATGTGATGACATAATTGGTGTGTTAGATACATATGTTTTAATATATTGGATGATTCTTTTAAGGTGAATAATATTCTTGCCCCCCTCCCCCATGCAGTGTCTTGAAAACACACAAAAAATAATAATTGTCTGCATGCTGAGTCAAAAGCTTGTCTGTACCTGGAGGATTTTCTAAACCTGCACAGAAACCAGCTTTTATGATTTGCTGGTCAGGGATGAGAAGTAAAGAGAGAGAGAGAGCAGTCATCTGCATGTTCTGCTGCACTGGATGCAGTCTCCATGGCAACATGGTGCTCCCGCAGCAAAATCCTGGGAAGATGGTTTGGTCCCCACCCCCATGCGCATGCACAGTGCTCATGCCTCTGCTGTCCATACACACAGATCTTACAGACCCCACTATCACAATCGTCCTGTCCATATCATTTCACTGTTAGGCCCCTCTTCACCACTCTACAACACAATTAAAAAAAAACAAACATGTTATTTATTCTTGCGAGGAACTTGAACCCTGTGTCCCTAAACATCCATTTCCTTTCTCAATTGATGCTTTTCTGTCCCTCGCTTCTCACTTTCACTCCATCAACCACTGCATCTCCCTTTTAAGCTGAGCTCCACATGTATCACCCTTTCCAGCCATCAGTTATTAGAGTTCTCATCAGGATTCTGTTTTTCCTCTCATCAGTTACTGTACACCTACACTTTGTCTGTGTGTGTGTGTGTGTGTGTGTGTGTGTGTGTGTGTGTGTGGAGGGGAGAGAGCGATAGACTGGTTGCCTTATCTGTTTATCACACTGACTGACTGGTTCTCTCATACGAAACATGACCATGTTTCGTATAGTTTGGGCTTTTCTCATTCTCCTTACACATGAAAAATAGAGAGAGATGGTAGAGGTAACAGAAAGAGAGAGGGCAGGAATTTAAAAAAAATGTATCTCTCTTTGTTGCCATCTCCCCTTCACTCTGCTCATCTCTTACATTATTGGTCAATCCAGCCCCCTCCCATTTTCACACCAGCCAGTCAGCTTGTACAATCTGTCAGTATCTCTTGGTATCTCTTGCCTCTTAAGAGCCCCTCTCTCTCTCTCTCTCTCTCTCTCTCTCTCTCTGTTGCTTTTTCTCCCTCTAGCGCACACATACATGCATTAAAGCCAGATCCCGATCACACTCATACACACACACACACACCCTGTTCCTTCCTCCCTGTGTATGAGGTGCGTTTTGCTTTGGCTATGTCGGGTTTTGTGGATGGATATTGCTCCATATGGAGTAGAGCGCACTGAAACTTGCTTGAACCTCTCTCTCATCTGTCAGGAACCTGCTGTAAGTACATCTTTCTCTCCCACCCTTGCTCTTTCATGCCAGTCCCCACTGTGTGCCAGCGCTCATTCCTTCATCCTCCACTGTTTCCATCTGACACCCTTCTCCCCTTGGCAGAGGGTGCGAGCCTTTCGTCCATCTCATGTCTCCCTCACTGCACTCCATCCCTCCCTCCTGTATCCCCTCCCTACAACTGGTGGACGCATACACCCTGTGCTGTCTGTATGCAAACTAATGCTGCAGGCCATTTGCTTGCCTATGATAGGTTTGTACTGTGCAACATATCCTGAGAATGTTTCCTCATTGTGTATGTTAGACGCCCTCTGTGAGGCTGACCTGACTGGGATTATAGATGAGTGGAGAGATAGGCTGCAGTTACCTGTGCAGAATAGGTGGTGTAGTGATATTCAAATGTGAATGCACACTAGGGGAAACTCAAAATGATGGTTTGTGGCTCAATGCAGCACATTTTTAAAATATGTTGTTTACATTGTGTATGGAGAAACTTGATTGTTAAGAGTGTTTTATTGGAAGAAAAAAAGCAGTGTTTCTTCCTTAGAGGACATTTTTTTTGTGCAACATGATATTCACTACACTTTATATTTTGAACAAGGCTGTTCCACACCATCACAGTCAGATGAAAACCGCCTTTGGTCCACAATGTTGTTGATTTTTACAATTTCAGATTACACACATTACATGGATTGGGCAACTTCTACAACCTGCCAGTCCCAGAAAAACATTTCAAAGCTCCTAGTAGCCTATCAATAATGCATTGACATCAATCTTAAAGCAAGACTGTTTTTATTTTCTAAAGTTTCCCTTTGCCCAGTGAAATGGGTTTCAGGAGGTTTAAACTTCACCAGTTCCACACTTTGGTCCCGTGCTATAATCTACCAAGATACAGTTAATGATGTTGTGAGCAGAACCTTTACATTTGACACTTTGGCATATGTTTGGAATAGAAGTCCATCAAGACAAGACAATGAGGGAGTAGATGACTGCAACAGAGGTATATACTCTTGTACATGTATGTGCAGAAAAGCTGGGATGTTTTTATCTTTTTTTTTTTTAAGATTGAAATAGTGGTCCAGGAGCACCTCTGGTCGCTGTGGGGGAAGTGGAGACTGGAATGTCTAGCTGGCATGGGAGGAATGTCACTGGAGCTGCATGGGAGGGGTGGGAGTCTTAGAGGGATGTGAATGCACTAAATGATTAAATGCATGGTCGCCAGTACTGTAACTACTGGATGTTCTGCCTCATTTGTGTCATAACTGTCATATACTTCTGTCTAGCTTATTATTTTTTTTGTTTGTTAAGCTCTAAGTTATTATTATTGTTATTTTTAGCTTGTTTCTGTTCAGGTGTTGATGTTGTCGTTGTCAGAGAGCTGTCACTTTGCTCATTAATCTAAATTAATGAGAGAGAGAGTGTGTTAAGGTGTGCTGCTCTCTTCATCCTCCTTCCAGACTTGATCAGATCTCTAAGGTGATCATGTTGCCACAGCAACAGAATTCCTCCTCCACTCTGCATGGTCAAGGAAATGTTTGTGCAAGTCCAACTTTATATAAACTTTTTTTAATGCTACTTTGATCAGAGAGCGGGGGGGGGGGGGAAAGGTCTTCATGAAAACTTCAAACACAAAAACTTGTACTTGTATCAGACAAGTGTGGCTCATCAACTAATTAATTCTAAGTTTTAACTTTGTGATGTCTGAAGGCGAGAGAGTCTGAGTGAGGTCTAACAGCTAGAGGTGATCCCCTGAGAGATGTAACAGCTTCAGCTGGGAATTCTGTAAGAGTCGGGTCGGGTTAATTGTTATCACCCTCTGCTGTAAAAGCTGTGATGGCTAATATAGCTTTAGTGACTTTTCCCTTGCTCTTTCATGCCAGTCCCCACTGTGTGCCAGCGCTCATTCCTTCATCCTCCACTGTTTCCATCTGACACCCTTCTCCCCTTGGCAGAGGGTGCGAGCCTTTCCTCCATCTCATGTCTCCCTCGCTGCACTCCATCCCTCCCTCCTGTATCCCCTCCCTACAACTGGTGGACGCATACACCCTGTGCTGTGATGATGGCTAATATAGCTTTAGTGACTTTTAAATTTTAGTTCTTATAGATTTTTCCAAACAACTCCAAAATTCAACTCCAACTCAAAATTTCAACACCATGGTTGACTCAGCTATCACATTACATGCTTGTTTGTTAATTTGTCCACAGATGCCAAACACAGACTGCCAATAAGGTAATTTTGTTAATTGGTTTGAAGTAATGTGGAAGTGACATTGCCGTCTTATTTGTTCTACGTTATGGTGTCAACAGCTATGTGCATTGTATGTTATATCATCGGTTTTAATATATATACAGTCTGTGTTTTATGTACTTAATTTTCAGCCTCATGTGTTTCACTTGGAAGCATAAGCATTTTCTTCCTCTGGGATGAAGAAATATGAGGTATTAGTTGAAGATTTAAATTTGCTGGCAGATCCCAACCGATCCTGCAGGCACAGTTGCTGTCTGGCAGCAGCTTTACTCATCGAGTCTCCCTTGTTTGGTTACTAAATAAGAGTGATATGTGTGTCTGCAGATGCTAAATGTGAATGCATGATGTATGGTATTTATGTGTGGAATAAATACATGAGTGCATGTTTGTGCTTTGGCATGCCCACAGCCAAAGCACAAACATGCACTCACATAGGTTTTGCAAAGCCTATTCAACCATGTTTACTTTGCATTGTGGAGGGAGAGCCATGTGGTGAAAGCTTAGTGACTGAGCTGAGAGATGCAGTCATGTCATGTTGGATATATTTAGATAGATCCCTCGGGGGGGGGGCTCAGTAATAGCACTGGCCATATTGCACTATATTTTAAATAACATCATATAAACATATAATAAAACAATTTGGTCCTGTTCTAAAGTCACTTAAACATTTATTAGAGAGAAATTGCTTTGCAGACCAATATTAAAACTATAAAAACTATGAATCTCAATACAGTGCATTTGGATACTGAAAATTCTTTGCTCAATAAAACAACTGCCTGTTTTCATCCAGACTTCTGACCTTTATAGTAATACAGAGATTTGTATATTGATGCCATTGGTATTATATAGCACTGGCATTTCCCTGTCTGTGAAAGTGCAGAGGTAAGGCTATTTTTCAATATAAATACAACCGAAGGATAGATAAGTTACACTCACTGACCTGTTAAAACAATGTACAATTGATGTTCCTGTGTTCACTGTCTTGATAGTAATCTATCATGTGTCAAAGGCAAATCATCTCCCTCATGTACTGTATGCATGCAATACAGCACTTGCAGTGTTTCTGTTAATTCCGGTATGAAAACATAATAGCCATAAAACTGAGTTCTCCTTATTGTAAAAGCGCTCATTCCATAGACTAGAAATGAGACAAGCAAGGCTGTGGTGACTCTGTGGTAGTAAAACAAATAGCTTGGTGATGGCTTGCCAAGTGTTTCATATGCCAAAATTTGGCAAAATACACCACGTCCAACAAATGTAATACAGTAGTGCTTAGTAGTAGTAGTAGTAATGCGTTTAAGGCTATAGCACAATATGAAAGCAATATATTTAGAAGTCCACAGGCCAAAGAGATTAGATGAACAGAAAACTTGTAATTTAGCCCTGTGTTGGAGCACTTAGTGTCTGTATGCTATTCTGGGATCAAATTATAATTGTAAAACCACATGTAATCATCTTGAATCAAAGCTCTTCAAATAAAAATTAAGGCTATCGCCATGTTGCAAGTGCAGTTAGGAAAAAGAGAAAAGAAACAGATTTGATATCTACAGCCCTCTTACTGAACTCAGAATCTTTTTATGGGGAAATCCTGATCTGTTTTCCGCGTGTTGCATTTTTTTCCCCTCCATTGACGTACAGCTAGAGTTGCGTGCACCTGTGTGTCTGTGTATGTGTATGTCTGTGTGTGCTCGAGTGTGAGCCATGTGTTAATATGTTGATACAGGCGGTTCCTGTGACACATTCCTGCTGAGCTTGGCTCAGATCAGGCAAGCTGATAATTTTAGCCGTGCCTGTGTCAGTCAGTCCCGCCGTGTGTGGACAGTGAAGAGAAGGTACCACTCGTCGACATTTGTAATCCACTACGTCATTCTTGCCTGTGGACTATACATGATAAATGTGCGTGTTGTAATGTGTTAGTCAGCAGATGGGCCATCATAGCAGCAATATGCTGTTTAAAGCAGACTGACTACAAGAAATGCAGCATTGAATTTTGCATCACAAATGTGTGGTTAGTATATGATTTTGTTTAGATACAAGGAACATGCAACACAATGTAGTACAGTTCTGCACTGCCTTTGTAAAGCCTGTAGTATTCAGTTTGTATTGAGATGGCATCAGAGAGGTCACTTTGAGGCCTTTTTGAGCTGGACTGAATTTATTTTCTCCACCCTGAGAGTGGTTTAGTCCTCCTACTTCTCCTGGTTTATGTGCACAGGTTGACAAACATGCAAATCATAAATCCGCTGACCTGTCAGTGTGATGTACAAATGATGGAATTTCTAATCCCCTTAAGTAAATTAATTTCCACCCTGTTAGGAATCTGAACCATAAAGCACATTTATGATTTGATTACAGGTTTTTTCATGATGTCTGTTTAAAATGAGCAGCATGAGAAAAAAACCCAACAACTAGCAGACATTCACATTGAGTCAGGCTATTCTGCACCTTACAACCAGAGAGTAAAAAAATAAATAAATAAATCTTCAGGTCACATTACATAAAAGAATGTATTTTATCTCTGACACCCTCGAGTCAGATTTTGGTGTGTGTGTGTTTCTGTGATGTGAAGGGCATGAGAGCAAAACGCCCATGGCTAAGTGCTTTTATTCTTCCTGCTTGTTTTCTGGATATTTGGCACTTACATAAACCTCATGTTTGACCCTTATCTTCTCTAAAAGTCCACATATGATAACAAACATCTAGACTTCCCATGGATCTGGTTAAATACAAACAGTTACACAAAGGCATGGAAGGTCTGTTCAACTTCAGCCTACCTGAAGCATCATTGTGGTCGGGGTTTTATTATGGCATGTGACACATAGCTGTTTATGTTAATATATGTTTAGCTCAAGGCGTCTATTCCCTCAGTTATTTAAAGAAACAAATTATTTCAGGATCAGCTCCTCTACCATGTAGCACACACTCCTCTTTCACTGAAATATTTCTCTCTGCTGGGAGAGGGTTGGGTAGGATAAGAAAGAGGATAAATAATCTGAGCATCATGTAATATTCCCTTTGAATGTCTTTAACTTCAAATTTTTGAATATACACTTTAAAATGTGGTTTATATAATGGGCTTATTTCTTATGCGTAAGCTGTTGTTTTACAGGATTATAACCGCCCATGCCAATTCTGTTGATGTTCAGTGTAAAACACACGCACGAAAAATGACTGAATTTGTTTGATGTTCACTATTCACTACAAATGAGAGCAGAAAGAATGCCTTTTTCTCTAATTTGGACCAATATCAAGAGGTTGTGACAGTATGAGAGTGCGCACACTCTGGCTCTGCATTGTGTACTCCAAGAGATGTGAAGGAGCCTGTATCTCCCTATCTGAGCTGCTCATGTATCCATTTCTCAAGGCTCAGTGGAGTTGAGCTGCTGCTCTGATGTCTGCCTTGATGTTATTCATGTCAAGAGTCTCTTGATGAAGTGCCGTTTGCAACATAGTGACTATGAGCAGAGAACAGTTTAATGACTGCAGTGGTCACAGAAACACATGTTATTTCACAGGTGTAAGGGGTTGAAATATTAGTCCTTGACGTAATTATTTCTGTATTATGGGGCGCTTTTCTCTGTACTTTTACTCATGTTTACGCTACTACACAGATGTTTTTGTTGTGATCTTGATATTTTAAACTTATTAAAGAATGTGAGTATGTATTTTTTATGCTGGGCTGTTTTGTGTGGATAAAGCAAAGCAAAGTATATTTGTTATGCTCACACCTGCTTTCCCTTAGGCCAGCTGTGGTGTAAAGACAGCTGTGTAGCTGCCACAGCATTTCAGAAAAAGTGTCAGTATTTTCTTTTCAACCCATTGACCAATCAGTGATTTGCATAGACCTGTGTGTTTGCGATGAGCTGCCAATAACAAGCCTCTTTCTTACAATAGTACGTGCATAGTCTCAAATGTCTACATATTGCTATAATGTGTCTGTATGATGCATTTATGATGTATTTGTATAGAATAGCAGAGACACTGGACGCATGCGGATAATTCCCTTATAAAACACAAACTTTATTAGTAGCTATGCAAGCACTATGCAGGTTAGCTTTCTTACTCTATCTTGTTCTCCCATTCTTAACTTTACATACAATCACTGACAACCGTTAACCACTGACACTAACCCTGAGGAAATGACAACAGTGCTTTGGGATGCTAATGATATAGTAAGTGACAGCGTGCAGAGATAAATCTGAGATGTGTGATATGTGCATTGCATGTATTGGTGAGTTATGGGACAGACTGATGTAAATGTTTAGCATGTGGATCCTTTTCAAGTATTTCTGAGTCATTACTATGCTGGTCATATGAGGATCCCTGCGATTTATTTTTTTGCGTGTGTGCAGCTCAGCGCACGTGCCTGGCCGTGGTGTGAAGGGGATGAGAACTGATAGCTCTATATATAGAAGTATATGTATGTCGAGGCTTGAGACTGGACTGTGCAGGAGAATGGAGGCTTGCCAAGCATACTAATGAAGGTTACACAGGCCGCCATCTAGCAGCTATGGGTGTGTATTCTTGTGTATACTTATGCCTTTGTGAGGACCAAATTAAGGTTCAAACCCTGAGAGTGAGGTGTGTAAGTTTTTGTATGCGATTGGTGTAACTTGAGTTGCTAAGGAGGAAAGGGGGAGGTGGGCCATAGTATGACTCAGATTGAAACAGCTGACTGTGTGTGTGTGTGTGTGTGTGTGTGTGTGTGTGTGTGTGTGTGGTATGGTGTCAGGCCGGAGCTGTCAGACTCTAACACCATCATGGTAGCCCAAAGATATCACGACAGTGCTCTGTTACACAATAACCTACTCGTTATTCAGTGTGTGTGTGTGTGAATGTACCATATATATAGTACATTCACACACACCCATGCCACCTCTGCGTGCATGTCCTCCTCCTCATCATCACTTTTCCTTCTCATCTTCTTCTTGAATCTTTTTCCCCTTCACCTCTTTGTCCTCATTTGCCTCTCTACTTCTTCTAAGCATACCAATCATGAGAACAGAAGGCACAGGCAGGAGGTAACATAAAGCACATAAAACACAAGAATGAGCAAAAAATATCAAGGCATCAGGTGTTCAGCGCTGAGTGGAGGCACCTTATTGGCTGCAAGCAAACACTGCAGCACCCTTAACGCTCGTTACTACCTACTCACTCTTACAGAACCTTTCTTGTCGCATTATTTGTCGTGTGACTTCCACAAAGTGGAGAATAAAAAATGTAACACCAGCCTGAAGTGGGTGTGGATTTTGTGTGTTGGATTTCCTGGAGAACATCACTATAATTTGCTATTATTACTGTTGTTGTTTCCACCTCTTACCGACCCTGGGGCAGAACGGTTTCTTTTGGCTGGTGATATTGCACAAGTGAGTTGCTTCCTTATTTAGCTGGAGCCTATTCACTATTTGTATACAGAAAATAGTTCAGAAGTAGTGGTATAAACCTTTTAGTATCTTAAATTATGTAATGTAACATTAATCATTCTTTTATTTAGTAGTAGACCAATGATGGTATGTTTACTAGTTTCGAGAGACTCATTGCGGGTGCCACTGGTGGTTCGCCTTCATCTCATGTAATAACTGCAGGAGTTGTATATTCTGATAAAACTGTCGTTTCAGCAGAAAGCACAGCGGTAAACCAATTATGCTGTGGAGTGCTCACTGCAGGGATGACAACAGTCTTTTTCAAAAGGCTGCCCACGCTGGAGTGCTGCATTTGGTATATTGGGCATGTCACATACCCTCTCTCTAATTACTTTCTGTGGAGCATGAAAACAAGACATCCTATTAGATTGTTCTATCCAGCAGCAATATGTTTGTGGGAGTTGATTTAGTTTAGAAAGAACAAGCATCAGATCTACTGTCAAGTTGACTTGTCAAGCGTTGGACTTGTTTGGTTAACAAGTATAAAAACGTTTCATAACCAGTTGCTCCTAATAAAATCAGTGTTTAGTATTTAAGTGTTCAAGAGTCTGCAGCAATATATATAAAAACAAAACATGTGCCACAGTAGTCTGTATAGGGACGTCAACAATAAATTTGATGAACAGAGCTACTGATTGTCATTCTCTGAGTGGTATTTTTATCCTCTTTATCCTTTACTTCCTGTTACACCCACCACAGCAGTCTGGCCTGTGAGTTTAGGATGATGAGATTTTGGAAAGGTGTGTGCGGGTGGAAGCGGAGCTGGAAGTGAGGGAGGAGAGATGGCTGGACTCGATCCACACAGATTAACTGGAGATTGTCAGAGAATAGTCACCTCTTTCTCCAGATTAAACTCTGACCACTTCATACGGACAGGGCATTTAAGGGATTGGCAGCAAAATCACCCTGTGACAAGATATTTGACTTGGAACTGTGTAGTGTAATTTGATACTATAATGCTGGACGGAGAGGCATATGTTGAAAATTCTCATTGTACATTTTTTTAAAGGTGACATCATGATTTATATAACTCTGTTGTATTTGGCAGCCCTGCATGTGTGTGTGTGTGTATGTGTGTGTACTTGGCTGTTCTTCATTACTATAACTGGAGGCCAGATAATTCAAATGTTTAGATGATCAGCTGCTGTTTCTGATCATTATTAGGCGCTACTCATCATTGTTTTGAGTGTGCATAACATTTCACAAATTAAATAATTATGCCGCAGATTAAGTGTGAGTGTAAATTATGTTCCTGGATTCAAGACTGTTGTCATTCCAGCCTTGACAGCCTGACTTTTCTTCTTCTTGTCTATTTCAATCTTTACCGTTCACTCCCTCTGGCCAGCACGAATTGTTGGCCTATGATGCAATCCCTCCTCTCTGCTAGTTTCCCAGCCAATCAGAGCGCGGCAGTAGGAGGGCTCCCAGTCAGCTCTAGCTTGTAAACATCACTGACAGTAGGAGGGACTTTAAATTCGCACTCCCACCCTCTGTTGTCATCCCCGTTCAGCCTTTTTCAGTGTGTGTGTGTGTGTGTGTGTGTGTGTGTGTTTCGTGGAAAAGAAAAAAGCCAGAGAAGGAAAAGGGAAAAGGAAGAGTGGTCAGCAGGGCCGAGGGGAAGAGGCGAGAGAGGGGGGAGTGGGTGTGCATGTGTGAGTCAGGGTGTGTGCTGATTCTTCAGTGTTACACTGACTTAACACAGAGCTGCCATGGAGCCTTCCAGACTGATCTACTCCACACTTCTGACAGTAGGTAGTCTTTCTGTCAACTCTGAGTGTGTTAGTCCTCATGGACATACATGTGTGCGTGTGTTACTATACAGTATCAGCTCAGCTGTTAACCAGAGAAGAGTGTGTGTTTGTCTAATCTGTCAGCACATATTCATTGGTGCTATACAGGTGCATCACAGTGAGCAGAGAGCAAACGGACTGATACGTTTACTGTATTCATTCCTTTCCCTGTTAAACTGTCTCTTTGTCTCTTTTCCCTGTCCTCTTGTTGAACTGGGAAGAAGCCGTTTAATTTCCTGTCTTGCCTCCTCCCTTTTTTCCCCCACTTCATTTCCACGTGTGTGTTTTAAGACATACACATGAGCTGTGAGGATCCTACAGTAAAGCAGCAGCAGAGGTTGTAGTGCTGAATGAGACAAAGAAAACTGTTACTGTTGTATTCGGTAAAGCCAGCAGTGAATAGACTCATTGTGTGTTAGCTTCATGGGTGTTAGCTTGTTGTCACACACAAACATGTTGCACACACACACACACACACACACACACACACACACACACACACACACACACACACACACACACACACACACACACACACACACACACACACACACACGCGCGCGCACACACAAACAATTAGTCGCACATGCAAATGCTGTAATCCTGAGAGTTTGGGGAATTTAGAGGGCTAAGTTCACCAACAACATTGCTGGTGTTATTGCTGCACATATAATGGCCAGGAGAATTATAACACATTTCATTTTGATGGTATTAGTTTACAGCTCTCTGCAGGATGTCTCCTCTTCGTAAATCATTTTTTTTAAACTTTCTGTCTGGGCTTTGCTTTATCCCACCCTGCTGCCTTTAACTCCAGAGCCCAAATTATGAATCTGCACGTCTTCACTCACTTGCCAAGGCTGTCAGTTAGCTGGTCATGGTTACTTTAGAGCATCACATCTAAGCACGGTGGCCTACTTAGGAGTTTAAGGACCATGTCAAAACACAGTCTGTTGAATGCATGTAACTATAAACATCCACATGAGTACCCACCCACTCATGTGCATGCATGCATGCATGACTCCCACAAGCACCATGTATGCATTTTATGTTTACATGATGGCAGTAAAGCTGGAACATGTAAGAGCTTTTTTTATATCCTCTGTCAGACTCCAAACAGATAATTTTAGCATTTGTGCTACTTTTTTGTCCAATGTTTTGAGAAATAATAATTTTTGGGATTCATTAGCCTCCATATTCTTCTTCTACTGTGGTCCACTCAATAAAATGTGTTCTTAAAATATAACCAACAGTAAACAAATAGACACCAGTTCACTCACTTCACTCTCCAGCAGTCCTAAGACCCCCGGTCTTATTTTAGTTTCACTGTCATTGCTTCCTTGCCTACCCACTAATACATGTATCTAAATTTAGATGGACGCCATTACAGATGATATCAGTATCAGTCTGTTCTTGTACAGAGAGAGAATGACAGAGAAGTGTGAGAACTGTACTGGTAGTGTACAGTACATCCTGTGGTTGATTCTTCTTTAGTTCTACGTTCTATTGAGAGACATTCAGGCATCTTTTCATCAGAATCCAACTGGACAACTGGATACTCTTGAAGTGCAGGATTAATAGAGAACAATGCACATTTTGATTTAGACAAAACATAAGCTACTTACCAGTAATCATTTCTGTCAAACACCCTGCCTGTACCCAACCTGAGTGTGAATGTGACATGTCGTTCTCATGGTTGACAGCTTCAGAAGTGACCTTTACCCTCCTAGTCTACAGACTGTGTGTCCATGGCTATGTCTGTGTGTGTGTGTGTGTGTGTGTGTGTGTGTGTGTGTGTGTGTGTGGTTGGGGGGGGGGGCAACAACTGACAATAGGACATGAGCAGAGATGGGACATAGGGGATTGAGTGCTGTATTAGATCCAGCAGTGACAGATGTGCAGACAGAGGGGTGGGGTCTGGTGGGGGATGATGATTATCAGTGTGTTTGTGTGTGTCCTTGTCATTGAGTGTGTAACGTTCATAACTACTGTGTATCTTAAGGTCAGTCATGTTTGTTTGAGACACTTGCTATTTATATGAGCATTTCAGCGCATGTCTGTGTCTGATATGAACAATACCTACTGAGAAAATGTGTCTCTAGACTACATTGCTGGACCCAGTTTGCAACACAGAGATAAAAATGGGTGGCAGTATTTATCAAAGGTGCCAATTTCCAACCAAAAGCCAAGTCAGGTGAAACGTTTTCCAGCAAGTACAAGTTGTCATGGCCTCTTGCCTCTTATTTTTAAAAAAAGTTGCACATGGCATGTGTACATTTTGTGATTCAGACTGGATGTTCTTCTCGCTTCATTTACACATTAGGTGCACAGCAATGAGAACAGACTGCAGTAGCATCTTTAACATGCCACTGTAATTATTTAGCCGTATGTGTTAGGGCTTGCACTGATGAATGTGAATATGGGTCATGTTAGAAGCAGCTCTTGTTTGTGTTGCTAGGTGTTGCTATTCATACCTTGCAGCTGTATTTCCATAATGGATGATAATATTTAAGGCATGGGGCTCCTCTTTTCTGGTGACCTCATAGAGTGTTGCTACTATTTCACCCTGTCACTGACAGATGTGTATGGTCATTTATTCAGTGTGTTATTAAAAATGACTGTGTTCTCAATGGAGTTTAAATCAGTTCCAGCGTATATGTATTTACTATGTATTTAGTATACATTGTTATACACTGAATTCTGTGTTTAAAGGCATAAATTTCCAAATTTAAGCAAAAGGCACCCAGTCACCAAGTTTTAAATTCAGGATTATAACCTGCTATCACTCACAAATTGATAGACAGTTATTTTAATACACAAAACAACTTAACAGAACTGGTCATTTGTAAACAGACCAAAATGTGTGAAGCACATTATCGTTTATTTTTCACCTCTCTCTCCAATGATATATTTACTGGAAATCTATGTGTATGATCCTTTCAACTACCTACACTATTTTATTCATATTTCATTTTGTATGTTATGCAAAACCATATGGTTTGATGTAGATATAACTGTGGTAGAAACAAAACTAAGTTTAGCAAAAGCGAGACCTCACTATTGACTTGTAAATAAAGACAGACTGAAAAATACAAATAGAACTAACTGGTTTCAGTGATGTGTGTGTGTGTGTGTGTGTGTGTGTGTGTGGGTATATGTAGTTTAGATGGACATTTGACCTAACTTTTGACCTGGGCTAAGTGGACCTTAGGGGATTATGTGTGTGTGTGTGTGTGTGTGTGTGTGTGTGTGTGTGTGTGTGTGTGTGTGTGTGAAGTTCACAGGTCCTGTACATGAAGAGTGTGTATTTTTAGTATGTTTTTGTGTACCTGTGTGACGAGAATGTTGTGATGCATTTTGGTGGCTTTGTAATGAAGGGCTCACCTTTAACCACAGACTGCTCTACTTTCTTTTAGTTTCCTGCTTTGGTGTAAACTAGGATGTTAATTGAACCAGACCAACCACATGGTCATACTGGTTTGTCTGCATCTGCTGCTGTCTGTACACTCAGGACTGGTGCCTGCTGCTATTTCACACAGTTCTCTTTCAGCTGGCCTTTGTCTGGTATTAACCTAGAAATAACATCATAACAATGGATGCATTTTTGTACTAATCAAGGAATTAAACAGCTTTGTTACTTTCGGTTCCTGGTGCCTCCTGTGGTAAATTTGCTGAGCATTATCAGCCCTGAAAGTTACACTCTCCCTTTTTATAGAAAAATATAGGCAAATATTTCATGCATTTATCTCTGTCTCTCTGCAGGTTAACTGCTGTCATTGTCCGTGGCTTTAAATGTCCTCTGCCATGGCAAAGCGCGAGGCTGGAAGCACCAGCCCTGTGGTGCGTCAGATAGACAAGCAATTTCTGGTCTGCAGCATCTGTCTGGATCACTACAGCAACCCCAAGGTCCTGCCCTGTCTTCACACCTTCTGTGAAAGGTAACTAACATTGATCAAAGACAACTGGCAAAAGTCCTAATTACCTACACTTCCCTCAAGATAAACCTGACACAAAACTGCTTCTGCTCACCCCTGCTCACACTGTCTGCTATTTTTTAGCTTCTTCGACATACCTACTGTAGTTCTTTCCCTGCCAGTACTTATTCTCCAATCCTATCACTGAAGAATTATTTGTCATATTTACATGTGCCCTAATAGAGGAACCTCATCTATTGCAAATCCCTGCCCACAATTAAACAGCTCAGAGCACTTCTCCTCACCGACTCCCCTGGGATAAGTACATTCCTCAGCATCAGGGACCGCCAACGAACACAGTCTGAGAAAAGGCTCATTGTTGGGAGACACAATTACCATGCCTCAGGCGATACTTACTGGGGCCTTTCCGTGCCGGGCCAAGCAGAGGAGGCTTTTGGAAAGCTTGTTGTGGGTCAGGGTGGGAGGATGAAGAGGGAGATATGTTGTTAGGTACAGGGGATAGCTAGTATTATCTTTCAGACTGGTTTAGTTCTAAACCTATGATCAAACAAACATTTACGGAATAGTTTTGTATAGCCACACAGAGTATCGGGGTAAATCCTTTTTCCATGCAGTGTGAGGGGCATTTGCCCACCGGAGGGCAAGTTTAATCCCCGGTTTAACTGGATGGCATGTGATGTGGAGCCCTGCTGAGGTGAACAGATTTTTGTCTGGAGCTATACGTGATGTTGCCAGACAGATGTTTTAATACTGGATGGGTTGATGTAGTTTTAGGGGTTTTAAGACTGAGCTGGCAACCCCATGCTGGGTTTAGTCTGTTTAGTATGGTACCTTTTAAATTTAAAATTTTGTTCCCCTTTTTCTCTCCCTCTGATATGTCATATCACTCAACTGTTTGAGTGGTCCTGTGGTCCCCAGCTGGTTGTGTGTCTGACAATCCAACAGTAATGTATTCAGGCCTCAGAGCATTACAGTGGTGTTGACAGAGCGGTAGGTAGAGAGAGACTTTTGTTGAAGCCCTCTGTTGTTCTCAGAAGCTCACAACTGCAGTTTATCAAGGTCTGGTTACAACGCAGTCCAAGCCCAAGCCGCTGCTAGACATCCTTGTGTACAGCAACAGAGACTGACCTCAGGTTTCTTGCAGCATTAACCATCAATTTAGCAATAACACAAAAACAATCGTGCATCACATGCTGGATGGTAGCCAGAAAGAGAGGTAACCTAACCTGCTCGCTGTCAGCTTTTCTTCAACAATCTCTTGAGTTTCTCTCTGACTGCTGAGCCTGAAGGAGGTGTCTGACACATTTCTTCATTCATATAGTCGATATCAAAGCACACATCAGAACTCATTCATTTGCAGAAGTTTACGTCTTTAGAAAGGCAAGTTTGTTACCCAAGGACTATCTTTAACATGACCGCTTTATAATGCTGTGACATTAAGGCAGGTATCAGGTTGTCAGTTCCCTTGCACTGGAACATTGTAGCAATACTTGCAATACTGAAATAATCGCTGTTTAAATAAAACAAACCTGTATTAAGCTTTAGACACATAATGACACTGATCAATGAAGTGAGTTTTTGAATGTCAGAATCAGAATCAGAATGTCCTTACTTATACAATTATACAATAAGACAATAATAATCAAACACAGGCTACAGTATAGAATGTAGGCTGCATATAGTCATATTGCGTGTGATATTTACACGTTGAAATATAGCTTGTCCTTAAATGCTGTTGATTAAAATGTAAAACTGATGTCTCAAAATTTACTTTAATTACTTTCTGAACTAGACACATTTTCAACTGCAAATCACAGAAATAAGTATTGGTGATTTACCTGACTATGATTTTACAGAGTTGAGTACTCATTAGCTGTGGTGATCTTCCCGTCAGGTTCGTCAACTCAGAGTTCACCATTAGGCAGCGTTAATGATTGTTAAACTTGCTTTCTGAAACAGGGCCTTGAAGTGTGGTTTAATTTGCATATTACAGCCGACTGTGGGTTTGGTTTTGGCTTGAAGGTGTCTAATGTAAGGCTATTTGAACCTGCATAACATCCTCAGCCTTTAAGGGCCAGTGGGGTAGAAGTGTGACGGCTGCCAGGAGGCGGGCTAGATCACAATGCAAAACCTCCTTACTTGCACACATAAACATGCAGAAGCATAAAAAAACATGTTCCACGCTAACATCTATTTTGCCTAAAGTCTTCTGTCTCTTTGTGTCTCTGTCAGGCAGATTGGTTTGCCAGAGATTCACTCACTCAAAGCGAAAGTGTGCGTGTTTTCTCCTGAGGCTGTGGGTTCTGCATATTGACTTGGATTCACACTTTTCCCCTATTTGTTGTGACAGGAGCACTATTTCGGCACTGTCACTCAATTACAGTGATAATGTGACAGCTCTCTCTCTGGTGTGTTCCTCTTCTTCACGCTCTGCTGTATTGGTAAATTGAATATGACTAATATTTACACACAGAACAATGCGAAATAATTGCTGTTAGATTGCATACTCTAATTCATGCTTTCTCTATTTGTTGACTCCCTCCCTCCAGTTGTCTCCAGAACTACATTCCCCCAGAGTCTCTGACCCTGTCGTGTCCAGTGTGTCGGCAGACATCTATCCTGCCAGAGAAAGGAGTTTGTGCTCTACAGAACAACTTCTTCATCACTAATCTCATGGAGGTTTGCCTAATCCCTTTTTTTTTACTTCAAGTCAGGCACAAATTTGTTAGCCAAACAGGATTTTCAAGTACCTGCACTCACATGAAACACAAGACAAAACACAGATGAAACCAATTATGAGGGTAACAACAAAGCAAAGATTTCTTTAAAACAATTATTCACTGTATACTCAAAGAAATTGGACAGAGGGTGGGTGTGTGTTACTCTGCTGCTGCCTTTGTGAGAACCACTTTTGGTGTTAAACAGAGGGAGGACATTTTTGTAGAGTGAGGTAATTCTCGACGGCCCTTTCTTCATCAAGGGGCTCTTTTTAGGATTGGCTTTAAATTCAAGGTTATAAGGTTTCCATCAGGCATGTAGGGGTTATAATTAAGGATAACATTGTGAACATAGGGAATTAATGCACTAAATGGAGGTTCCACAAAAGTATAGAAGTGAATAAGAATGGGTGTTCCTGTCCTGAATAGAATGTACAAGGAAATTTAAACAAAGAGAAAATTATCTGGGCGGCTATAGGTTAGGACACATACCATATACTGTTTTTGCGATCTACTCAGTTTAATTTGATTTTGGCTGGGGACCTTTGTTCCATGTGAATCCCTCTCTCTCTCTTTTGTTTCCTGTCATGTCTGAATTGTCCACGGTCTAATTAAAGCAAACATCCCCCAAACAATTCTTCTAAAAAGAAGAAGAAATAAATCCATGTCAACCGGTAGACAAGAAAACAGATAATAATTTGAGAAATCTGTTGACACTTGCTCATTGAAAAACAGCATGATGACGTTTAAAATGTTTTTCACCAGGTTCTTCAACGAGACCCTGAGTGCTCGCGGCCAGAAGCCTGCAGTGTCCTGGAGTCAGTCAGCGCTGCAGCTGCAGGGAAGCCCCTCTGCTGCCCAAACCATGAGGGAAAGGTGGGAATCCCTTTTGTGATTCCTCAGCCCAGTCATCACCTCACTGAAACCACCCTACCTCTTTCGTTTTTAGCAATATTTAATGTAAAAGAAACTGAATCCTTACTTACCTGCAATGCCCAGCAAGAGAAAATAATGTTTTTTTACTCGGCTTGTCGCCCTCTGCAGGTGATGGAGTTCTACTGCGAGTCGTGTGAGACAGCCATGTGTCTGGACTGTACAGAGGGCGAGCACCGGGAGCATGTGACTGTTCCTCTGCCGGATGTTGTAGAACAACACAAGGCTGCGCTGAAGACACAGCTGGATGCCATACACAGCAGGTGGGGACTTGATACTTTGACAAAGCTTTCAGAATATTACCTTGACATCAGTGGTTGGAAGCTTAAGCATTTGGCCCAGATTTGGCATCTGCCATGAAAGATCACTTATGAAGAATTATTTTGTTTTTGTAGCTTTATAGCTAGTTAATCATATTTTGTATTTAAATATTATTTAGGATTGACCATAGTTGTGTTTTTTATTTTTACTTTTTTTTTTTCAGTTTAAACTCTTGCTGCTTCTTTTTAGTTTCAGTTTTCCTATTGTGTGATCTTGCAGGCTCCCTCAGCTGACAGCAGCCATCGAGCTGGTGAGTGAGATCTCTCGCCAGCTGAATGAAAGGAAGACTGAGGCGGTCGCAGAGATTACCAGTACATTTGAGGAGCTGGAGCGGGCACTGCATCAGCGCAAGACAGCCCTCATTACAGACCTGGAGAACATCTGCAGCACTAAGCAGAAGGTTAGTTATGTTTCACACATTTACATACTACTGTATATACAGTGCATGCACTCACGCAGGTGCACTTACTTCATTGCACGTTCAATGTCAGATGCGGCAACACATACAGGTATTTTACAAACAAGTAGTCGAAACATGACCTGACACGTGCCTCACATTCCTGTTAACACCCTTCAGCCTGCTGACTTCCATCCTCCTCTTGCTCTTTTGTGTCCCCTTTTCCCATATCTTCCACTTACCTGAGCGCAGGTCCTGCAGGCCCAGCTTTCATCTCTCCTCCAGGGGAAAGAACACATCCAGAGCAGTTGCAGCTTTACGGAGCAGGCTCTCAGCCATGGGAGTGCTACCGAGGTGGGCTGGCAGATTGTAATTTGTACAAGCAAGCTAATAAACAGGTTACAGCACATATGGGAATTAGCTATTAAGTGTGTTGCACTAATGTAGCAGTATGTGAGCCCTTGCAAAATAATTAAATATTTTCATCTGAAAAAACACAAACAGGGGGGAAAAAAGACTTTGAATATAATATGTGTCTCTTGCAAGTGTAGGTGCTGCTAGTTCAGAAGCAGATGAGTGAGCGGGTAACAGCGCTGGCCAGACATGACTTCCCAGAGAGACCACACCAGAATGCGCACCTGGATTGTCAGGTATCAGCTGTTTATTCTGATTCTAACTATTTCTCTGCTCTGGGTTTTCAATATGGTGGTCTGACTGATATTCCCACATGATCATTTCAAATGAAAAATGAAGCATGTGTTCCACAGGTTTTTTTCTACATATTTTCTTATTCACTTTGTACCCCCTATTGGGTTTTGGCTTGTTGTCACTAATAATCTCATGTTCAAATCTAATGTTTGTGTTTCATATGCTTTTGTAAAAATGTGGGTTATTTTGTGGTTGCCTGCCTACTACTACTGTATATACATCACATGGAACCAACCATGGAAATTAAACTTTAGAGAGCAATTTAGGGATTGTGCAGCACAAAATACTGTATATCCTGTGTGGTGTCCGCTCCAGGTGGAGACTGAAGGTCTGCGCCGCTCCATCCAGAACCTGGGTGTTCTCATCACCACAGCCGCTGTGGCTCACACCTCCGTCGCCACGGGAGAGGGCCTCCGCCACGCAGCAACTGGGCAGCACCACACAATTACTGTGACAACAAAAGACAAGGTACTGTCTTTAAATGATTTAGCCTCACTGCCATTTGCTGCATGTGGAGAGTAACCCTGGAACATTTTGTTGTAGCTTTAATCTTTTGACTAATGTGTGTATTTGCTTCAGTCACATATTTCAGTTTCTTTCAAATTCATGGTTCATGCTCTTGTTGTTCTCTTGCAATAAGCAGTTATTTAATGGTGGCCACTGTGGTCACCAAGGCAATTAATTAAGGATTATTATTATCAAAAACAAATCTGTTGGGAGCTTGTGGTGTTGCCTTAGAGGCTGCAACCATGTGCCTATTGCTTGAGCAACAAGAGATTTTTTTTGTTCTGAAATTGAATCAGAGACCTCTATCTGCAGGATGGAGAGTTGGTCCGGACAGGAAATGCTGTTTTAAAAGCAGAGATAGTGTCTGCGGACGGGAGCCGCGCTGCAGAGACAGAGATAGCGGACAATAAAAATGGGACATATGAGGTGGGCTACACATTACGCTCTGAGGGAGAGTACTCTTTCTCTCTGTTGCTCTACGGCCAGCCGATACGTGGCAGCCCCTTCCGCCTACGGGCGGTCAAGCCCTCAGATGTGCCACAATCTCCAGATGACGTGAAGAGGAGGGTGAAGTCTCCCAGCGGGACAGGGGGCCACATACGGCAGAAGGCGGTACGACGGCCTTCCAGCATGTACAGCACCACCAAGAAAAAGGAGAACCCCATCGAGGATGAGCTCATCTACAGAGTTGGTAAGAAAGATGACCCGTCCAGGAAAGAAACTGTACAGACCAACATCATAGCAGGGAAAATGTTCTCCATAAAGACAGCCTATTTTTTTTGCATTTTTTTTATCCCTCTAACTACGAATCAGGAATACTTATCACATACACCAAGTTTTTAGATTGACATCCTTCCCTCTTAGCAGCAGCTACAGTTTTCACTTTGTACCAGACAACAGAATGAAATGATCAGCATCAATGCACACATTTTAGTCCAAAACCAGCCTTTAAGGAAAAGTATCACACACTGAGACAGGGGTGAAAATAACCAAATGGCACTTTTACTGAGTGTGTAATTATTTATTTGTCAGGTACCCGGGGCAGAGAAAAGGGGGAGTTCACAAATCTACAGGGAATCTCAGCCTCTTGTAATGGCAGAGTGGTGGTGGCTGACAGCAACAACCAGTGCATACAGGTGAGACAGACACAGAGAGGAAAATGCATGTAAGTGCAACCATGTATGCCATGTTGGAAAATACTGTTGTAGTGCTGTGATCATAATTTCACTCAAAAAGGTCTCTTTGATGGAACTGATTGCAGGTATTCTCCAATGATGGCCAGTTTAAGATGCGCTTTGGGGTCAGAGGTCGGTCTCCGGGGCAGTTACAGAGACCGACAGGTGTCACTGTGGACATGAATGGTGACATTGTGGTGGCCGACTACGACAATCGATGGGTCAGCATCTTCTCATCTGACGGCAAGTTTAAGGTGAGGTCTCACTGTTTGTTGCTAATTTAAGGTTTATTCATTTATGATGTCTTTCCCAACTGAATGATTTCTGAAGGAAAAGAAAATCCTTTGTGCAATTTATCATGCAGGATTATACTCTTACTTTCTTCAGTGAAACATAACAAAATATTAGAAGTGGCAGAAGCTTGTTAAAAATAATTCCAAAGTCATTCACATCTTTCTCTCCCTGTCTTCATTGTCTTCCTCCCTCACAGAATAAGATTGGTGCAGGCCGGCTCATGGGTCCTAAGGGAGTGGCTGTGGATAAGAACGGGCACATCATCACTGTGGACAACAAGGCCTGCTGTGTCTTCATCTTTCAGTCCAATGGGAAGCTGGTGACTAAGTTTGGAGGCAGGGGAACGTCTGACAGACAGTTTGCAGGTGAGAAGGAGGACTTGACATGGAGCTCACAAACAATATATCAATATATGTCAGTGAGGCTTTTAAAGTACATCTGTCATGATGTTTGTATTTATTTATATATGACAACACAAAATATCATATATATATATCTATCTATATATATATATATACAGATATATATATATATATACATATATATATATCTGTATATATATATATATATATATGCATTTCTCATAAACCCTGTGTACACCCTGACTAGCATAGGTTCAGTTTAAAATGCCAGCTTGTGGCAGCAAACAACATGAACAGAAGTTACAGTTGAGGCTTCTATTTCAATCGTGCACTACATAATAATAAATAATAAATAATTAATACATACATATGGGAAATAAAACTAACAGCAAGGAATTTAAAAAATAATAATAACAATCACTATGTGGCGTTGCACTTGGCTCGAAAGCAGGCAATAAGGCATTAGCCTCAACATTCATTTTCATCACTAAGCCCAATGCAGAAGACGGGGTGTGTTTCTGAGGCATCAATGTCCAATTAAAATCCTTTTTTTAAATTGAAACTTTCACTGCCAATTTGAGAAAAACAATAATGTATGCTTGTGCTCTCATTCTATTTCTCAGTATAGATCAGTGCATTATGTCGCATGTTACATATTGTTTAAAAATATAAGCTTATATATACTTTAAAGCAAAGCCCCAGACGATGCAGTGACGCCCTGCTCCCTCCACACCTACTCTATTTTCTTCTTTGCTTATCTTTTTTCTCTGACTACCTATTTTTCTGTTCTTCCTCCTGTTTTTCAATCCAGAAAAACTTGGCCCAAACTTAAATAAATCTGGCTCAATTTTCAGTAAGTACTAAGTGTGGCCTTGCTGCAACCTTAATCCCACAGTGCAGTGCCCTCTGTCTAACCCGACTCCCTGATTATGTGTCTGACCTCCTGAGAACTCGGATTGTTGACAAATTGCTGGATCAAGTTGTGCCTGTACAATAATAATCACAGAGGGAGAGTACTCTTTCTCCAAGTACATGCACATTGTAATAATCACCTACTATTACAACATTTTGTCATTTTGTATTGTGCTTTTTTGTGTAAATGGCTGTGAAAAGATCAGTGTGAATGATTTTCACTGCTCTGACTCCAGCACCATGAAACTAACCGATGTTCCCGATGTTCCAGATGTTAGCGGGATTGAATCTCAGAGCCATGAGCTTTTCCATATAATCTAACTTTGAGTTTTAGTACTGTTTAGGCACTCTGAAAAAACAAGGAGCCAGCTGTGTAACTCAAGTTAAAGCATCCAATGCATGAAAAGAATGCCATAAAACTACTCCATGAAAACCAGAACAGTAGAAGTCTAATTAGACAAGGTTTTGTAATTGCAGCTTTAGGCACAGCTAGTTGAAATTTGAAATTTGTTTAAACAGCCTACTAACAGCAATGGGAATTGTGCAAACTACAAGAATCCGTTACTGTTCCAAGTACAGCAAATTCCCCGATAAACCTGCCTCTCTCTCCTTACCTAGGTCCGCACTTTGTTGCAGTGAACAACAAGAATGAAATTATTGTGACCGATTTTCACAATCACTCTGTGAAGGTAAGACACAATTTGTTCTGAATTATCATAGAAGTTGCCACAAGCATAATGTACAAATATAGTGTTATTTCATTTAGGTACAAGCACATTTTCTATATAGTTCACAGCGATTATATGTCAAAATGCACATGGAGATGTAGACAAAATGTGTGTTTTTACTGACTTCCTGTCCCAGGTGTACAGTGCAGATGGCGAGTTCTTGTTCAAGTTTGGCTCTCATGGTGAAGGCAATGGCCAGTTTAATGCTCCTACTGGTGTGGCTGTGGATGCCAATGGAAACATCATTGTAGCTGACTGGGGTAACAGCAGAATACAGGTGAGACAGGTGGTATACAGTCAGCTATCAAGACTTGAAACTTATTTTCTTCACTTTAGCTGTTCAGGAAATGAAAAACGGTGAGGTCATATTTAAACGTACATGAAGTAATGAAAAGCTATGGAAAAAGATCCATTTTTACAATAAAAAGCACAGCACAGTAAACTGCCCAGTCAAGTCACTGTGACTTAAAACCTGCAGCTTCAAGTATTTTGGTGCAAAATGAACACTAAAAACTCTAACCCTTGTGTTTTTCTATTTCAGGTGTTTGACAGCACAGGCTCCTTTTTATCTTACATTAACACATCAGCAGACCCGCTGTACGGCCCCCAGGGCCTCGCCCTCACTTCAGATGGACATGTGGCTGTTGCAGACTCTGGCAACCACTGCTTTAAGGTTTACAGATATCTGCAGTAGACTAAGGGAAGACATCACCGACACAACTCTTGCTTAGACAAGTTAACGCCACATACCGCTTGTGGACACAGAGCTGTAATGTGCCTGCACACTTTACAGTGGCCCCAGGTTCCACAAATTAATTTATTTCTCATTTTGTGCACTCATGTATTTTAGAAGATCTAATATTCAGACAAAGAAATCTGAAGAAAAAAATGTTTACATGAAAAACAACCCAAACCCCCTAAAATTCAACTATAATTAAAATGGTTTTTAAAGACAAAATAAGCTAGTTACCCCAAAAATTATTGCAGGAAGTGACATTAATTCCCCAAATATTCTGTTGATAAATGTTAAAAAAGAAAGAAAACATCCAGAACTATCTGTCTACCTTAAACTCTCAAAATGTGTTTTTAACCAAATCCCCTTGTGAAAAATGAACTGGAAATTCATTTCTGGAACAGCTGTTTCAACTCTATTTCTCACAAGTGGGACCTCAACAAAAGATAGCCTGCCAGTGTGAAGTTGGTGATAAAACTGCAGTTTTGGGAGGGCAGTGCGGATGGGCAACACTCCCGACAACCAGCAAACAAAGCAAGATACAGAAGCAGAAGTCAACTACGTGGTGAGAAGATGATGCTTTGTGATTGAACAACGCTCAGGCCTTTCCCTCGAACACTGTTGCATGTCTGTGTGCTCCAAAAAAGAAAAACCCTGTTGTCACTGCCTTCAATTTCTCATCGGTAAACACAACAGAACACATGCAGACAGGAGTGTGCAAAAGAAATGGTTTCATGTTCTAATTCTGCACCTTACCACTCTGACAAGATCCCAGCACATGTATATAGATAATTTGTTTCAGTCATAAGATGAGTCGACCTATATGCAAGAGTTTTTTTTTTGTTTTGGTACCCAAAGACATCAAGAAGCACAACATATAATAGAACCACAAGGTTTTTGAATACATCCGAACCAGCGCCACTTCAACATTAAGTTCAGTCTCTTCTAGCCGGCCTTTTTCTTCTATTAACCAAAACAAACCCCCACTAGCTCTTGTACTTTTGTGTATTCTAGTTGTATATATGCATATTTAGGTATATATATATATATATATATATATATATATATATATATATGGATTTGGTGTCCATGTTACTTCACTATATAATCTACTTAATGAATCAAGGATTTCAACACTGGAGCATATACTAATACAGCAGAAGGTCATGCCATGTAGTAGCCGACTGAATGACTTCCTCACATCAAACAAACAAACAAAGTTATTTGCTGTTTTATTTTTTCAAAGGACTTAAATTATTTTTGATTTTCTTTTCTACCTAATTTGTTCTGCAAATTATTTTTCTAATCGGTGCATTTGAGCTGTCTCCTCTTTGCCAAACATCATTGTACATAGGCCTTGTAACTTGTAGCACTGAAAGCAGCTCTCTCTTTTTGCCTCTCCCCAGAGCTCACATCCAGTCAAATAGTAACTTTTCCTTCTGCCAAAACGTATTGTTGTAAGTCTTGGTGAATTTTGCACAAAATACAAATATTATAAAAGTTATATAGTTTGCAAGAGTAATATATGCCTCTGTGTATAGTTATCATTTAACATAATCAGAAAGTGTACTGTATATTACAATCACAATACTTGTTATAGCTGACAAGCACCTTTATCATGGATTTTCCAGTATTTGCATTCATTTGCTTGGTAGTTCAAAAGTTTTTCTGTGTGGCTCCTTGAGGAACACAACACCAGCTAACATGAAGTAAAACAGAAAGTGTTTCACCTGTGCTTTCTCAATAAATTGTCTATCCCCGATAATTGATCTGTAATTCATTTGTCTTTCCATCTGCATTTCTCACTTGGGGAAAACCCTCTGTAATGACAGATTTAGTTGACTTTCCTCCTCCATTAAATGGACCCCTGTGTTATTATGATTTTTTTTAATGTCTATCTCTCACCTGTAACTGACATGTCTGTGTGAAATAAAGGAAGCACATATAAATGAAACACTAAATCAACCATCTTGTGTAGCTTATACTGCATGCTACAAGAGGCCAGTGTTTCAAGAAGTAATCACTACATGTATGTAATCATGGCAACGGTATGATTGTAAATATTAAAGAATGACACTATGAACGCTTGTACAAATGGTCTGTTTTGTATAACAAGACTTCCATTAATTAATGCACTTTTGTGTGTGTAGAAGAGTTACAATGATATATTGTATTTGAATTGAGGTTAACTTTTATATGCTTTTTCTTTTCTTTTTGGCATATTAGAAATCAGAGTGTCCGTGTCTTTTCTTGCCAAAATTAGACTGCCTTATTAAGGAGAGTAGCTACTCTGAGTCATATCCAGTCAGGCCTTTTTTGTTAAATTCCCCTGCTCCCCAGTGGCTATTTGAAAAACTGTCAAATAAGCTGTAAACATGAATGGGTACATGTAGTAGTAATTGTACAAGTAATGGGAACTTGCCTGAATCTGCTTGTTACACCATGTCATTTAATATGAGTTATTCCTGAAAGATCAAGAATGAATGAACATTTCAGCTTATATCTTAAGTAGTAATATGATTTGTAGGCATTTTTATTGTGTATTTTTGCACCATTTTCTTCGGCCATTTTGTTTATACAAACTATTTCATTAACAACTTCCTCCCATAACATATGTTTACAGTTGCAAAATTAACACCAATATTAATGGAATATTACTGCTAAATCTGCATCTATATAGAGACCCCTTCTTGTAAATCAAATGACTCATAATAGACTGAAGTTCAGAATTTTTTGCATAAGTTTACATAAGCATCCATTACAGTTTGTGCTCATGAGAATGCTGGACAGTTTTTTTCCTCCGGAATAGCCCAGGCTTTGCCATGGATATAAAGTTTTCCCCTACAGTGATAGCGCCAAGCAGCCAATGGTGCAGCTTATAAGTATAGTTTTAATCAGTCTAATGAGTAGACATATCATTCATGTTGTATGGCCAGCATCATTAAGGCCACATCTTTGCACAGAGACAGGGAAATAAGTCACTACTGAGTCATTACCAAAGCAAGAGAGCTCCGTTTTCTCACCTCCTCCTTAAATGTTTTGGAAGCAAGAAAACAATCAGCAACAACAAACTGTTTCAGATGGTTAAATGAAGATGTTGGACCAGAATAGCAAACAGGGAGCAAAAACCTTTAGTCACTGCAAAGATCTGCAGAGTTCCTCTGGTGTTCTGACAGGTGTAATTTTTGATGTAAACAAAAGGAGCATTTGCCAGGAACTCACACATACCGAAGTTCAAGTACTTTGTTATTCAGTTATAAAGATCAGACCATCTAACAGCCAGCACACCTACAAAACTCTGCGAAGGAAATGGTGAACTAATTCAATAGTTTGATTTCTGCAATGTGGCATAAACCAGAACAATGGTCTTCCTAAAGACAGTGTTGAGATTCTTGACTAGGTCTAACCTTAATAAACCAGTCTCGCATTCATAGTATTCAAGTGTTGAATCTCACATAACTAGTGGACAGTGTGCACGGTTAACTATTTCAACAGGT
Source organism: Micropterus dolomieu (assembly GCF_021292245.1). Taxonomy (NCBI): domain Eukaryota; kingdom Metazoa; phylum Chordata; class Actinopteri; order Centrarchiformes; family Centrarchidae; genus Micropterus; species Micropterus dolomieu. The sequence continues at coordinate 20,366,716 of NC_060172.1, read as the reverse complement.
TATTTTGCAAAGCCACTGTGGGAAAACAAATTACAGGCCAACAAAGATTTTTTACCTATAACTAATATATTTGCTGTTTTGCTAACTGTTTATTTTGCGAAGAAGGGCAATAATATTGAGAAAAGTGGCTACAGCAAGTTGATAGTAGGGGCTCAAAGGGAAATAAAACAAGTCTCTTTCTTATTTTAATCTTCTTTTCAAGTCTGAGAAACACTAAGCACATTTGCAGATGAACGGGCCAAAAAAACAAAAAAAAACAAACAAAACATTGTCACATTTATCAAGACAATTTCTAAGCTGAACACATGAATGAAAATCAGCAAAATAATGTACGCATAGGTATTAAATGAGGTACACAATAATAGACAAAAAAACAAAACAAAACATTCAAAGTTAAAGAGCCTTTACTTTAGACGTCTAAAAATAAACTGGGGGGGGGCAATTTGACATTGGCTGGAGGGATTGTCATTCTCAAATTTCATGCTGTTAAAACATTACTTTGCTCCTCAATAAGATCCTTTGAAAAATAGATTAAAAACTCATACAGATTAGGGGGGGTTAGGACAGATGGAAATATTTATAATTGTCCAGATACATGTAAATTTACATTCAAAATCAAATAAAAAGAGCAATTGCTAGAAAATATAAAAAGTTAAAAATCACACTGCAGTTGGAAAATAGACGTTAAAATGTCAGGATAAATTTGCAGCACAAGGACCAACTCAACAGCTAGCAATCAATAATCTAAAGCAGGATTCTTTAAAAAGAAAAATGAATAGGATTACCAAAAAAAAAAAAAAAAAAAAACAAAAAAACACAAAACACTGCAGGTAATTTGTAAAAAGCGAACAAAATACATGAACATGTAATAAAACTTTCATTCAGCATTCCACAGGTTTTCATTTTAGTCCAGCAGGCTTGTGGCTGTGAATCCTGACAGACACTGATGGAATGTAATACATGTCTAAAAATGGTCACCTACTAAGTGACATTATATTTGCAGACATGGCTGTATAGCTTAACAATTTGCTGAAAAATGTTTGCTTTGTCTTATACCTGCTCACTTTCAGGCAGGCTGATAAAATGTCAGATTTTAACAAAGCAAAGTAGCATGACTTTCCTTCCGTATCACTTCCCAGATAAAAGTAAAATGTGACCCCCGAGAGAATGACAAAATTAACTGTACTGACGTTAACGACTACAAAACAACCAACGTGGGCCGTTTGTTCCTGGAAGCCTAACCATTGTCTGAGAGGTGAAATCCCAGTACAAGCTGGCCAAGTTGAGTGAATAATTCTATTATATTTAGTACTGACTGATTGTTCTTCAGTGTAGAAGTAGGGAATCTTAACAACGATCAATGTGATAACTTTGCAACGTGTCCTACAAGTTCTACCTAACAAGGTAACAGCACTGACCCTGCCTGGCCAAAATGTAGCCGATATGTGTTAATGTACAGTTTTATGGCATAGCGGTTGCCAATGGGATAAGAACTTGTTATGCTCTAATTAACAAGAGCATCTGAGGCATCTGCATCCCAGCAGACACAGTGATAGACAGCAAAGCACGTCTCCAAACCCCCTTCTCAGCAGTCAGGGGTATAAAGCTTACAGTGTGTGTCCAAATTTCAAATGTTATACCTCAAAAAATGAGCAACATTACGCTCTTCATAACAACCAAAGTCTGATGAGACACCTGGTACTTCATATTCTGTGTAACCCTTATTTTCTAACACCAGTAAGACCAACAAGTAAAAGCTCAAATGCACACAGTACATGGCTCCAAGGGTCAACATCACCCCGTCACCTCAGCCTAGTCTGTGAGTAAAACCTTGCTAATAGCAAATCTGACAACACTGGCATACATGAGTTTACTCTTAGATAACTAAATTCAAACACTCATCACAGCTCTTAGTAATAGTGGCATATCTGCAGCCTGCTGCCTGGATCATTCTTCCCTGGGCTGAAGAAAGGATAGACAGGCTCCTCAAAGCAGGTGTCAAACATGAAAAGTCTCTTCATTGTGACAGCGTCATAGAAACTAAGACGCCCGTTGTCATAGTCCAGGTACACACCGACCCGAGGAGAGTTCCAGTAGTCAGCGACTGGGATGCGCCCATCTTCTCCGTTGGCATACAGCCGGTCCTGCAGACACAGGCTCCAGTATCCCGCAGAGGGAGTGAGGCTGACGAAGCCCTTCCTGTTGCTGCACTCAGTGGTGACTCCCAGGTACCACACACCTTTGTCCTTCACATCCACCTCCCAGTAATGCTGGCCGCTGGCGTACTGGGTTGTGGCAAGAACACCACAGAACCGGGTGAAGCGGGCTGGCAGGTCTGGTTCCTGGTTACGAACACGGCCCTCTTCCACTTTTGTGTCAAAGTCTGAGATAAGCAGGTTCGGGTGAGCGGTGTCTGGATCCAAGGTGAGGTTCTGAGGCACTACGCAGAAAGAGATAGGTAGAGATTAGTACATTTGGAAAAATGTTATGTTTTTCATCCAAGAAAACTGGCAGATTTACAAACCAGAAACAATTGGCATTCATTGCTGCAGTGGAAGTAGGCCAACAACTTACATTATTTTCAAATACAGTGAAACCAACCTCTGTCATGTCCTATGGTTGCATGTTTTTGGTTTGCTTCGCATCTTTAATTTTAGTATAACCAATAGCTATATCCAAATTGTCATACTAAATACTACATGCAAACACACTTACAATTCAATATGTAGAATGTAGTCTGTGTTGCGTAATATGCATAATCAGACCTTCATTGAGGCAGTTGTGTCCTTTCAAACACTCGAAGAACACTTGCCATTTATAATATTTTTTAATCATCATCTTGCTAAAAACAAACAAAAACATTAGGATTTAGAATTTCTTCAGCTACTACTCCTTTGTTTTCTGTCATATAGTCTTGAAATATCCCTTTTATGGGGGCGTTTTGCCTCTATTGCAATGGCACAGTATGACGTAAAAGCTGTAAAAGACGCATAAAACATGGGAAGAAATATTTCCTTTACTACACAAACATAACAGTACACTTGCTTTTGCACACAGCATCATAATCAATAGTTTTGAGAGCACAATAAATTCATCCATTATCTATACCAATTTATCCTTTGCAAGGTTGTCTGACACATAGACAATCATTGATGTCTATGAACAATTAAACTGCTCTTCTTTGGCCTGTGCTGAACATGCTCCAAACTGTGGAGATGGACTTGAGGACAACACTGTAACATCCACTAACCTATGTTATTAATGACATTCACAATTTAATATATTGTTCTAGCATGTATATATTACCCATCTATAAATCCTGATCACTGTATATAGTGAGTCATGTAGTGTACATCAGATGGTGCGATAGACCATCTTGTTGTCTATCAATTTGACAGAGTCGTAACAATTCCATCATAATCTGTCATTTTAATTTCCATTTTTTTTAGGATAATGAGATATTGTATAACTGTATAATTTCATAGCAGTGAATTTCCATAAACTTGATCACAATAATATTTAATAAACAGAAAGATTATTCATTTATAAGGGCATGGAGAGAAAAAATTAGAGACACTTTTCATATCACCTACATAGAGCAGATGAATGATTTTTACCTCCTTGCTGCAACCTGCTTCCCGCGGTGGCTGACGGACATTATCAGTATTACTTGCTCGTCTTCACCATCGTACCAATTCCTCTTTTTTTCACCTCGTCAACCATCAAACAATTATTGGGCTTTCTAAAAGAAACTTCAGACCCTGAACTGCCGTGACATTTTGCGATAACTAGGCTATGTAGCGATATAGCCTACCAACGCGATGGCTAAAGCCAGCCAGACAACAAGGTCATGAATGTGAGATCAAAGACAAGGCTCCTAGACATTGTATGTTGTTGGTCATCGTTTCCTTTATTTTTTTCCTTTTTTTGGCATTTTTTTTTTTTTTTTAATATATATATATATATAT
>NC_060172.1:20325325-20362648 GCF_021292245.1 Micropterus dolomieu | reverse complement strand
TATATATATATATATATATATATATATACACAGTTATACACATATTTTTCACCCATTTGTATGAACATAATAGTTTTGTGTTTATTTTTACCTTTTAGCTCTTTGTACAACTTTGTTGTGCTTTTTTTTAGCTGCATGGCTATTTCTAGCTTCCTGTAAATTGTACCATGTGTCAGTACATTGAGAGCTACTTAACCTTGAGCCAGTGAAGCTGGTTCTCACTATGCCGCCCACATTAAATGTAATTAAGATAAATACATTTGAATAACTTGTCTGTATACTGCCAGTCCTAGACTTCAAATACTACAAATAACACTTTTGACTGTGGCTCAGTGCATGATTCTGTGCGTAGAGTAAGCTTACTGGTATGCAGCACGTGCATCATCTTCTTCCACATGATAAGCTGGAAGGGCCCTGAGAAGTCTGTAAATTCAGTCTGACAATTAACAGTCTCAAGAGATGTGAAAGGCTTGCAATGAATGACTCTGGGAAGGAAAAAAAAAAAAATATATATATATAGATTAAACAAAGGGTACATTTTAAATTGGATATTTATAGGTCCATATTTGAAAAAAATAAACAAACAACTGTAAGTTACTTACTCGTTAAATGTCTGAGCAAGACTCTGTTGAAAGAACAAAAAGGCATATTTTGATAATTACTATTGAACACACCTCGTATCTTTTAGTCTCAAGAGAATTTCGTTTACGTATAGTCAGAGGCTGGTTTAATGTGCAATTTAAAACACTAAGAAATGCACCTCATGTTCTCATCTAACACTTCAGGGATATTTTTTAAAAATAAATTCAGTGCAGTATTTCTTAGTCATTTCTCAGTTCACGTCAGTGTGCAATAAAGATTATGTAAAACACTGTCCCATCTCAACTGCGAAGCTCTAACATAGGCATGGCGATTTAAGAGTTAAATCACCTGTGAATCAGAGGGCTGATATGTTAGACTGACCTCAAAGCTAGTTTTCCCACTAATGTGGCTGTGGATAGTAGCTATAGCTTTGTCCACAACTGCCGCCTCCGTCTCCACGGTCTTCAAGTTGTCGTCTATGACGGCCATCGTGGCCACTTCCTCAGCATCCAGGCTCTCAAGCAGGGAGTCTCTCTCATCTAGCAAGAATTGGACCAAGGCACCGACATCCGCTTCAATCTTCTCCTTGAGCCTCTGTTTCTTCACCTGGAGGACAGAGAGGGGTTCAGAGGATCAGGATGATGGATGAGTTAGGTGTTAACTACCATTTCAGTGCAAGGTGTACTGTAATGTTTATTCACTCAAGTACTTCATATCCATTTATTAGGCTTCCTGGCTGGTTTGCAATATTGCATTTAACTGAACTGATAAAATGGTAAAATTGGTAAGTTAGAGAAAGTTGTAATCTTGAAAGACCACTTGGTCTAAAGGTGTGCTATATTAACAAAAATTCTCTAGATATTTTCTGGGATTTTGATGATAATGATAATTAAGACAATATTTGGCATTCTTCAAAAATGTGTTTTTAAAAGTAACGTAGGCAGTAAAGCATAGCAGAGGAGGAAGAGATGAAAAAAAGAGTGCATTATGGGTGAGCCACCCGGTGAATGGCGGCAGACAGAGAGCAATGGGTCAGCAATAAGCCCATAGTTTAGCAGTAATGTACAGTGTAGGTTACAATGGCCAGTGAATAAAGATTGCAGCTTCTTAAGACTAAAGCAGAGTCATGAGCTTATGCTTGTTTAACTCTAGCACGTGTACTGCATGCATGACAGTGAATGCACGGACAAGGTGTTTTTTGTAAAGTGACTGACATAGCCTACTCGATAATGTCTGCTTACACATCATCAAAACGATCATTATCGTACATATTGCACACCCCTCACTTGAACCAAAACAACATGTATAATACCAGCAAAAAATGTGCATAAAAACAAAAAAGGTCCATTCCATACCCTCACTTCACTTTTAGTGCGTTCATCAGCAGTCATAATCTTTACACATTGAGACTTCTGCCAGTTGAGCTCCATTAGCCTCAGTTTCAGTTCCATCTGTAACAAACACGTACATCACGACACATGCACACAGGAAAATAGGACATAATGAATCATCATCACAGAAGATAATACATCATAGCAAATTCATACATACCTTCATGTCATTCACAACCTCAGGCACTGGTGCTACCTCATGATGTCTGAAATGACAAAACAAATGACCAGGCAAACAGTGTCAGGTGGAGTTCACTTGTAAATAAACAGAAGTAGTGTTGACATTCAGTGTTTCATACCAAACCACATGTGTATCCTTAAAGTCTATCAAAAAGTGTTGAGTGCATTTCCTTCCTCAAAACATTTTAAACAAACCAAAAATAAAGTCTTTTTCACAAGATGTTAATACAAACAAAATGGGGACCCACATTGCTCTATAGCACAATTCATAGTTTTCAGTCACGTGACATGCGCGGTGACCCGGAGGGCAAACAACAATATTTGGATCACCTTTCAACTTAAGAAATAGAAATGAACACAAACTGCAAGTGTTGGGCATATTCGATCCATATAATGTTACAGCATCCACTGCCGCATTTCTACTGTTAATAACCGCTGCGACTGCGATAATGTTTACTTTTACCTTCTAGGGAATCCCTCAACTAACACAGCTCAGGCTTGTCTCCTCCTCAATTAGTGCATCCAAAAGCACAACCATCCAGCATTTTTGCAAGGCAAAAGTAACAAACTCAAATTAACATTGTATCACTTGCTTCCTGGTTGGCAGGCAGCGAAGAAAAACAAACATCTTTTTTGGCCCTCCAAGGGAGTGTTTTCCTTGGAATGTGACGTCACTTGAAAGCTATGAAATTCATAGTTTTCACGTGACATCACATTCATTGGTCACAAACTGAAGAAGAAGAAGAAGAAGAAGAAGAAGAAGAAGAAGAAGAAGAAGAAGAAACACCTACAACAAAAACACAGGAGTAATTTCCCAAAGATGCATTTCAACAAACTGACTGTATGCTTGATGAAATCTTACTTCCATTCACATTGAAAAAAAGATGCACACAGCCCCATTGCTTAGCAATTTAATCACCCTCGACAAGATATCACCAACCCTGACATTTGTTAATGTGCTTGGATTGTCCATGTGAATTTGTGCAGTCGTATCAAATGTCCTCTGCAATGGAAGATAGCACTACTGTTTGGATCCGTTTTTCCCTTTACCACTTTCTTCACCCAAACACAGACAGAAATATTCGATGGCTGAGATTGTAAAGGAATGCAGTCAAGTACATGTTTCTTAAACATAATGATCAAAAGCAAAAGACACTGTCGATAACAGTGTACATTACTAATTCAAACTGGTTGAAGTTGTCTGTTATAGTACATTTTCACAGACAACAGTAAACAGACTTAAAACTTTTAGGTCTGTAGTCCACTCTTTTCATTATGAATGGTATGGATTTATACAGTTAATTTTAAACAAGGACAATTCTAAATTCTTGAAGTCAAAATTATAATCCAGTCACTCAAAGTCCAACTGAAAGCATATTTGGTCATTTTTGTAGTCAAAAACAATGTCAATGTGTTTAAGATATATTGTTAATAAAAACCATGTCTGTCTGATTAACAGCAGCTGGCACCACTACAAAACCAATACATTTAACAAATTCCTCCCTTCTGGTTTTTAAAATAGACAGAAAAACGCCATTAACTTTCAGCTGAATTTACTAATTTCACATTAGAATTTGGCCAATACCTTCAAATTCTCAATTGTCATTAAACTGGAAGCTTATTACAACGGTTTAAAAATACAACAAACTAAAAAAGGCACAATGTGGTAATACACTGTTGAAATTTTGAGGCCAGCAGGCACAGATAAGAGAGTTGGTAAATTACAGGGAACCACGGGGACATCAAAGTCATCAATGGAGCAACACGCATTGTGTGGGGCAAGGCAAGAGACACTGATTTATTAGTAAGCTAAGTAAAGTATAATATTTATCACTAGTATTTCAAAGTGTGGCTGGTAGAACATCAAACCCTGAGAGAGTAAAAAGGGACAATAATGTGCTGTAAAACAGATGTAAACAAAACGGACCTAAACAGATCAAAACCACAGATTACGCTAGCAAATAGGGTGGAACTTAGTACACGGTATGTTCATGATAAAGCTATGGCCTGATAAAGGCAGGTGGGATTTAATTTTCAGAGCAAACAAAAAGAAAAAAAAAACACAAAAAACAAACAACAACAACAACAACAACCACACACACACACACACACCATAATATCCCTATATTAAAAAGATGAGAACACGACCAACCTGTGTGCTCTAGACTCCCTGCATACTACACAGATGGGCCTCTTATCAGTCTGGCAGTATAATTTCAGCTCTTCTCCGTGTTGTTCACACTTTCCATCTACTTTGACGGGCTTAGAGGGTGTAGGACAAGACCCCAGGCACTCCAGATCGTCCAGTTTGGCCACCAGGTTCTGCACCAGGTAGTTTTTAGTGAAGCTCCTCTTGTTGAACACCTGGGAAAACAAACAGAGCAACTGAGAAATACGCAGAAATCAGCTTGTACCAAAGCTTAAACTAAGTTATACTTTTTACAGTGTGTAAAATATGTGTAGTAATGTTATTTATTGTGAAGCTCCTTAATAGCTAACGTTAAGTTTGTTTTCATTCGTGTCTTCTAACTGATAATTTAGCATTAGCTAGCCCGCTGCCATAACAACGGTAACGTTAGCCACAAAATGCACCGCGTAACGTTACTTAATGTCACTTATCCAAAAACAGCTGTCAACCAGCTACACTAAATTTGCTGATAAACACTGGGAAGTAATACTGTCACAAGCGTACCAAAAATTTTGTGGAGAAAGAAAAACATGGTACAAAATACCGCTACAGATAACGTGTATGAACTAACGTTAATGTTAACTTAACGCTACCGTTCGGCATTGAGGGCACTGGTACCCGTAGTCTCCGCCATTTTCATCCCAGTGCATGCAGATGCAAAACCGACAGAAATTGTGTCCGCATTTCAGTATGACAGGGTCTTTGAAGAAGTCCAAACAAATTGCACATGTGAGCTCTTTCCTCAGGTCGTCTCCAGCTGCTCCAGCAGTAGCCATGTTTATCAGCCAAAAGAAGCACAACAGTGCTACTGCAGGAAGTGAAGGAAAAGGAGGGAGGGAAGTGGGCACATTTGTGGTGCGTCATTTCCAATCAATTAACCAATCAGATACCCCCCCCCCCCCCCTCTCTCTCTCTGTCTCTCTCTCCTTCTCTCTCTCTGTCTCTCCGTGTATGTGTTTGTGCAACTACCGCGGTATTCCGTGAAAACTGACACTTCTCACTTCTAAGGCCACTGTCCGGTGAGGGGAGTATAATAAAATAAAACTTTTGGTGTTATTTGGAGATGCTACTGGCATGGGGTAGGGCAGTGGTTCTCAAACCTTTTCACATCAAGGACCCCTGAACTGACACAAATTAGACCAGGACCCCCATATGATAAGATTTTGTCCCATGGTCCCCATCTGCATTTTTGCTTTCAGATATTTTATTACAGAAAGTTTATGAAAACTATGACCAAAATAGTCATATATTTTGTCTTTGTGTTAGGATGGATGGAATAATAGTGAAAATAAACTATTCACCCAATTGACCCTTCGCTAAGCCACGCCCCCCTTAGTTACTGTTGCTAAGTCCGACAAACTGTCGTAGCTGTCAGACTTTTATCACGGCACTGCCACTGTCTATAACAGAGAAATATTGTCTAAGTTTTGGGAAAAGCGATCTCAGAAAGAAGCAGACAGTTTTGCAGTTGCATTCGGCATTTGAAGGTTGTATTCAGGCTGTCAAACAGACGTGAAAAAAACAAAGAAAGAAGCTTAAGCCTACCGATCACAGTGTAAAAGTGAACCATTTTATTACCTGACTATTGAGAAACAGGACTACTAAATTAAGGATCAACACTGTTTGTGTACAGCTGGGTATCTCTGTTCACTATTACAATCATTAAAAAGCAGAACAGTAGGGCTTTATAACATTACATTCAGTAGTAAGTTAGCTAGCGTTAGTTAACTAACATTAAATTAGGAACAATGCACAGCCTACATTTTTTCTGGATTTGATTTAGGTTTTGGAAAGGGAATAAATCATACTTGTCCTTTCAACCTCTCTGGGTAGCAACTGTAACTATTACAAGTGCCCCAGGAACAGCGTTTGACCATATCTTGGAAAAATACAGCAAAGAAAAGATAGAAAACGACTCTTTTTTTGCATTAGAGTCAATGGAGTGCAGACATGAAAGTGGTGGACCTCAGTTAGAGCGAGTCCTATACTGCGCTGTGATTGGCCAGCTGCGTATTCGGGGCGTGGCTTAGCGAAGGGTCAATTGCTGGGGACCCACTGTAACCACATAATCACCTTAACTGATTATAATTTGCTAATGAATGAAATTTTAAAATGTGTGCTTGGTAATGGTATGTACTTTGTATAGAGCCCTCTAGTCTTTCCGACCGCTCGAAGCGTTTCACACTACATCACATTCACCCCTTTCACATGCATTCATACACTGATGGAGAGAGGCTAAGGTGCCTCTGCCATCAGAAGCAGAATTACACATTCACAGGGAGCAATTTGGGGTTCAGTATCTTGCCCAAGGATACTTCGACATGCAGACTGGGGGGAGCCGGGGATCGAACCACAGTGGACGGCCGCTGTACCCCGTGAGCCACATTTGCCCCTTTTGTGAGTTGTACATATAAACTGAGCTGTTTTTAACTTGTTAGGGACAAGTCCAAGTCAGGTAATCATTGAGACAAGTCTATTTCAAGTCTAAACTCTTAGCCAACCAAACCAGGTCTCAAGTCCTTGAGGGCAAACTGCTAATCAATTGGAAGTTTAACAGATCTCTGAATTCTAACCATTAAAATATTATATAGCTATATATACATACATACTGTTTTCTAGCTGAGACGATGTGCTTTCAATAGGCACAATTGTTTGTTTTGCTATGCCTGTGCATTATTTATTTTTCATTTGTCCGAGACTTTAACAGGTCAAAACATGACATTTCAATGTTTTTTGCTTTCCAGTCTCAAGTCAAGTCAAATCTTTAAGGAGTAAAGTCTCAAGTATGCTCACTCTTAAAGCAGTTAAGTCCAATCCAGTCTGAATTAAGTGATGTCTCAAATTTCAACATATCTGCATAAATACCGAGTAAATCAACAACAACCGGTAAGCAACAATATTTATTCTTAAATACATACATAAAAACCCATTCATAAAAAGACACAAACTGAATATCAAGTTTGATTGTGCTAAAATTGTCATATACATGGGGATAACTGGCTGTGGGGTATACACTGCATTGCATAGCTTGGATTGGCATGTGAGGGATGTGACTCAAAAAGTGCATTTGATGTCAAACATGGTGTTATTTCCGAATTCACCAGGGCCAAAAAAAAATAAATCACAGCCTGGTTTCAGCATACTATTAGTTGTATAAACCTCTGTGACACACCTCAGCTGATTTCCGGCTCATATTCACATCACATTAGCTAGCCCTGATAAATATTGGAAATAATTATACAATGATGAATGACAACACCATAATAAGACAAATATTTAGAAACACTGATCTCAGCATGTTGTATATCCATAGCAGAGTAAGACACAGGTTTAACAACACATGTAAACAAGAATTTTCACCAGTGATATCAACAAGATAATGAGACAGCAGATTATATCAAATGTCTCAAACACAAAATTTGTCATGGTGACATATTGATTTGTAAGCAGCTATTTTGTTTGCATCCTTCGTTGGAAAAACATGACTCAGAACACTGAAATCCCACACAGCACTAGTGACAAATAAACCTTACGGGAACATAATGTGAGAAGAATAGGGGTCACATCATTGGATATGGATACAATATTTGCATGTTCACAGCACCACACTTATTAGCAGTGTAACACAGAGGTGGAAATCTCTGTAGAGATTCTCTTCAGTCAACAGTAGTAAATTGTGTTACAACACACAGTCCATTCTCTGTAAAAGAAATAACTCCTGAGATGAGTGTCTTTATACATTAGGTACCTTAACCAGTGTTTAAAAAAAAAAGAAGAAACATTATGCCCAAAGTATTTTGAATAAATATGACAATATCACAGAAACACACAGTGGAGCAACAACACTGCAAGGGTGGATAGCAGTAAACATTGTGGTAACAGAAGCAGTGATGAGCTATAAACACATAACAAAGTAAATTACTGGGTTTACAAAAATACAAACAGTACCGTATGAGAAAAAAAACAAACAATGGGAACAACTCAACTCATCAGCAACAGAAATGCTCAATACATCTAGGAAAGCATTCCTCATCATATGGCAAACAAAATAAAGAACAGTAGACACAGTGAATTAATAAAATGATTAGGTGGTTATTAAACAAAAATTCTGACAGCAGTGGTGTTCATCTCCTAAGAGAGTGCTGCAGGGTGAGTTCACAGATAAGTAACAAGTGGTGGCATCTTGTGTTTTTCATTACACATTGTGTAATCCAGAATGACTGTCCCAGCAACCATTTCAGGACAGAATTGTAGGCCTAAAGGCACAGTTTACCCCAGAATGGATATCAATCTACCTAATGCAGCATAGTCTTAAATGGTTTGTGGCCAAACACTATGGGTTTAATATTTATAATAACTCCAATATTTACTTTTCAATCACCAATATTTTCCTAAATGATATGATCCCCTGGCAAATAATGGACAGTAGGTGATATTATACTGGACTTCATTGGGCTGGTTTTTTTACTAAATATTTGGAATATGCTGCACAATATGTGTGTCAAAATATAGTTTGTCTTTTGCAAGTTGTGGGAAGGATGGTCTTGTTACCATTTACACTTTGGGAGACACACAAAAGTACCAGAGCTTACAAACTTCAGTGAAGTTTTGACTGACACAGGGGCAGGTAGATAACATCTGAGTGTTCTCTTTGAGATGAACTATTCCTTTCAGTATGAACGTTGACATCATCTAGTCCCCTTTACCCAAGGTACACCTGCAGCAATAAATCTCTGACTTGGCCTGTGTGACACTAGCTTTATGAGAAAAGTGCTCTCCGTAACAGGGACTGTCCTCAAGGGATATAGCTGCTTCAGGCACTTTAACACCATAAAGCCAGTAAGAGGGAAAGGAGAAACCATGCTACTAGCAGCCCTAGTTGGAATGTTTACTGATGACAGCGTACAGGACTGTCGTGCCGTTTTCTGTTGCAGTGATCAAGGTATGTAAATAGATCCAATACCGTAGAAATCCCCCCACTAACAGGTGAACACACCAAATAATGCATATGATTAATTTCTGATGTTTGGTGTTATGAAAGTAATATAATACCAGTTTAAAAAAAAAGAAAATCCAAAATTTTAGAAAAGCCCCCACATACTCTTTATCCCTTTGTCCATCTGTCCATCTACATATCCATTGCTCAGACCTCTGAGCTGTTGTGGCAGTCTTGCATCCTCACCACCAGCATGGGCTCCGTACTGACGGACCCTTTCACCACCTCCTGCACCCCCTCCCATCCCTCTTTTCCATCCTTTTGTCTGGATCTCAGGACCAGAACAATGGTGACAATAACAAGGACAGTCAGCAGCAGCCCCACCAGTGCTCCCACCACAGTCACCAGCCCCTTTTCTTCCTCAGCTGCGTTCAGCTCATTAGGTGCCAGCCCATTGGTAAAGAGCTCATTAGACCCCCCTGCTCGCTTGGTGCGGTCCAAAGCGATGTGCATAATATTGGTACCACGGTTGTTGTCTGCTCCAATATCCTCAGCGATCTCTGGGATGTCATTGCCAGCTGACCTCCTGGAGCGATGACCTGATGGGGTCAAGGCGAGATTGTTGCTTGTGGAAACCAAGGAGTGGTACTCCAGGCTGCGCTTTCCAATGCCTCTGTTGGCATTCTGTTTGGAGCGGACTGTATAAATGGTGTGAATGTACCACTCACGGCCTGCAGCAACCTGAGAAAAACAGAAAATTATGCATATCTTAGAATTATGTTTAATTTACAAAATGACTGATATTTGGCACATAACAGAAAGCAAACAGAAGTGATCCAAATGAACACATCTTGACACAATACAACATAAAACCATAATATCAGTCGAAGCAATATGAGTACAGTACTGTACATACAATAGTGGAGTGGAAAAGCCTACGTGTTCCAAGCTCTCTTCATATCCCAGCTTCACAACTGTACCCCACATTCGCACAAGCACAGTAAAACTTTGAACTTCTGAAGTTTTATACATTGAATGACAAAGTTGCTTACTTTTGTAGCTGATGGTTCACAATACACATCTGACTTGCTATAAAGAACAGTAAGATGTAGAATACCTGGAACATGGCTGTAGAGTCCAACCTAAAGCCATCAGACCCTGGCTGTCTGACGAGGGACAGGGCTGATGGATCGTCCACTGCCAGCACAGCATTAAAACTGACATCACCGAACAGACGTGCCTGGGTCTCTGGCTGAGCCTTGTCCTGGCGATATGTATTAGATTGAGCGAATTGTAAGGACATTTATTTTTTGTTGTATAATGTTATTTTGCATCTCTCTGGATACTAAAATTGCAACATTAAAAACCTTATTATACTCACAAGAATCTTGAATCTGTATAGCAATGATGGGGAGTCAGCCAGGCATCCAAATTCAAACTTGGTTGGGTTGTACTTTGGTACATATCCGTCAGCACCAGTGCAGAGGAACACCTTCTCTATGCTACAGAAGAAGGAGTCTCCCAGATTTTGCACCGGGTCCACCATCACACGGCCGTAGATCGTATCAGCTGAAAACCATGATGTATTGGTTGTATCCCAGGTGTTAATTTCCGACTGTGAATTCAATGCTTTTCAGCTCAAATCTCAGATCTTTTAAATACCATGCAACAACATAACTTTTAATAAAACAAAAAGATGATTTAATTTTCACTGTGAGGGATTAGCTACAGTAGGTCAAGCAAATCCTGAGCGGACATGAACTCAATCCAATGTCTAACTGAAAGGTAGAAAATCAATCTAAAAACCTGACAGCTTTGCAAAATTGACGGATGTAAATGTAAAGCAAATTCCACCTGTAGCTTATAGAATAAAAACATCTCTAAGCGCGAGCATAGGCTTTTAAATCTACACTGCACAGATTACTTCGTTAAACCTAGTAATAGACTTACCCTCAGAAAAGGCTACGTCGCTCTCTTGACCGAAACCCATGGAGCCATCAGAAAGCCATAAGCTCCTCTTGGACAGCAGGAACATCTGAGTGTTCAGGCTGAATTCCAATGCAACTGGGTCGCTCACCTAAAGAAGGACATCATAACGGAGAGAGCGAGCCAGTGACAGAGTGACAGAAAGAAGGAAAATCCTTCCCATAACAAAGAAACATGCCACTTTTGGATCTTAAGGTACAAACTAAGACTGCCTTACTTGCTGGAATCTGATGTCTAGATCGAATGTGACTGGTTCTCTTGGACTGCAGACGGGTGGAACAGTGTATTCCATATTCTGTGCTGTTGTACATGGGATCAGCTTCACTGTGTAGGTCCCGGAGTAGTCTCTCACCTGTACAGAGCAGAAGGGACAGATAGTCTTTATCTACTCGAGCATACAGATTTATACAGCGGATGTTTAATGTCGTGCACCAGGGCACAAACAAATTCCAGTCATACTTACCGCAAAGTCAGACGTGAAGGTCCACTGCTGGACTGGCTGGTTGTAGGTGGGCTCACTCCTCACTAAGGTGAGGTTAAAGGTCAGGCCAGGGTTGTCCACACTCATCACCATGGATGACATGGAGGTTGCTTTGTAATGGATAATGACAAGAAGAGAAGTTCATAATGGAGGAGTGATTGAAATACGATGGCCATTAAATTAATCAATAAAGCAATGTTTGTGTAGCTTCAAGGATGGTGATGCTGACTACTCAGGAATAGTAAAACTGATATAGTTACAATTATCTGTCAGTCTCACCTGCTGTTTTTATTCTGCCTCCAGAATGAGACTCTATAAAGAGACCCCTGAACCGAGCCTTGGTGCGGAAGTTTACTACCAAACGTCCCTGGTCATTGATACGCATGCTGGTTGGATACAACGCACCTGGCAAAAACACACACAAACACATCGGATTCTACTAAAACTGTTTTCGATTTGGATGACACTGAATCCAGAAACACAAACTGTAATGTTCTCACAGTCTTTGGAACTTACCCTGTAGCTCGGCCTGCGGGGGGCTGCCGATGCCGTCCTTCCAGAGAATGGCCGTGTCGTACACAAAAGTGAGGCGCAGCTCTGACTGTAGGTCAAAGTGCTGCCAGCCACCGGTTCCCACGGGGGAGTGGAACACATAGGAGACGTAAAGAGGCACACGCAGGGTCACATAGGACTGGACCAGGTTAAGCACCTGTAAGGATGTTTCAATCAGTGATGAGTGAAGAACTAGGACTTTCAGAAACAATAGTAAAATTCATCATTGATGAGGCACACTGTAAGCAAGTACTTCTCAACATGTACTGTATGACAACAACTGTATTATCCTTTCAGATAAAGGGGTGATTGCAGGTCAATCTGCTATAATAAGCACTGAGTAGATGTAGCAGATGAACACATTGTTCTCCTCCACAAGGTGCTTGAACTCTTTCACTCCTACTCGGTGTTGTCAAAGATGCAGAAAAGTATCCCACAGTGGGCAGTGATACAGGCTTCTATTGTTCTTTCCCATCTTGGTTTTCTTGTTTAAGTTTTCCAAGTATTTACAAACTTGATTATTCTTGTTAAATATTATTGATGCACATGTATAATCTCTAAAATCTAATGCAATTACAAACTTTGGAAAACAATGATTACATTTACTTTTATTTTGTTACAGTTTTTGTCACAGTTCTACCAAACACCCTTTTCTGAATAATATTCTATATAATTTAAGACCATGTAAACATGTAATCTTATCCATAAAGGCAGCCACTAGGTGTCTCTGCTCACCACCACTCAACTCAATAACTTTGTGTGACTTGAAAGATTTGAACTGCATGCCCACACAAGTTTGACAAAGCCTGATTTTGTCTTAGAAACTGATTGAAAATGCACCACATTATCTTTGTTTGACTTGAAGTAATAACACTTTCAATTTGCATAGTCAATTACCAAACTGAATACCGTGCAGGAGATCAAATGACAAGAGAAATGAAGAAAAGCTTTTTGGCAGTAGATGTTTTTGGTACTTCTCTGATTAACCATCTATCATCACCTCAGTACATATTTTGTGACATCCAATCTTATTTCTAAAATAAAATTTGGACACAAAGTGCCACTTCATTAAGAGTCTGGTAAAATATCTTTGCAAACAATGAGATTCTCCACCAAAGATCTCTAATTCACTGCACGCACTGCTTAAAAATATCTACCCAATCCACCACAGTGTCTATGAAGTCTCAGTAGAGTAAGTTGTGAAATTGCTGAATCAGGATCCAAATGAGAAATTAAATGACAGCTGAGAGACAAACTACCTCAGCTTTAGGGTTTTACAAAGTCATGATTTCATTACAATAACCTCATTAAATAAACTGATACTGACTGGACCAGAATAAAGATAGTTAAGAATGTTCACTGTGCGATTCACGGTCTTTTCTGTTTTTGTGCGTTCACCCTTTCAATTAGTACATGTACTCCCCAGACAAAGAAAATAACTCAGCACTTATGTAAACCAAAATACAAAGCTGTCGTCTAAAACCAGGAATAAAATGCTGATAATCTTTTGTTCTTCAGAGGTAGCTGAATTATTAAATTCTTTCTGTGAATTTTCTGTGAAAAAACTTTCTTTAGATTCATGCACCCTGGTGCAGATGCAAGGTTCTGACTGCTTCTTTTTTTTCTTTTTGGCACTTCTTGGAAGAAAAAAAAACATAACCCAAGTGACAGTGTGACAGTGATCTCCCTTAATGAAGTGGACTTGAGGTCTTGTGGATGACGGGCATCATGTGTACCTATGTGGGGAGACAAGCAAATTCATTTCTGACTTCATCTCCTTCTCTCTCTCTCTCTCTCTCTCTCTCTCTCTCTCACACACTCACTCACTCTCTCTCTTCATCTCTTTCTTACTCAAATACAGACACACAAAACTGCCACACACACTCAGCAGTCTGATCAGCAACAAGAAGCTCACAGATCAAAGGCTGGAGGAACACAAAAGAGCAACAGGACATGAGCAAAGGAGCAAGAGTCAGTCTCCTAATCCACAATAACAAGAAACATGAGTATACTGCAGCTCTGTGCAGTATACTACACAAATAACAACTTCAACATCTGCCGCAATGATGCAACAACAGCAATTAGCTGCTGGAAGTTTTTTTATCTAATTGACCGCCGGCCATAATGCAAAAATTTAACTGCACTTCTTGGTGTGCTCAACTGACATCCCACCAAGCAAGTACAAAAAATGAGCAAAGCTACCTGATAGGTAGAAGATTTCCTGAAACAGGCTGTAGGTGTAGTCAAGATATCAAAGAAGTGACTTTCCTGTCATGACTTCACAGATTTTCTGTTAATCTTAGATTTAAAGCTCCATGTTGATAGCAGCGGTAAGCATTAAAGGAATGGCTGACAGGTTGGCAGCACTTTGTATGTTTCCGTGTGCATATGTGTGCACGCACAGTAAAGGTTGTCAGTCACTTGCTGAGGTACAGAGCTGGCAAGCGTGCTTGCACACACATACACACAAACATGCAGTGAATGAGACGTAAAATGCAGGCAAACAGATTTGGTGCTGTTCTGTCTGTGCAACCTTCTCATTCAGAAGGCTGTAAATAGACTGAACATACAGACAGAAACACACACAGGTGGACACGGACACACACACACACACACAAAGGCTAATAGTCAAACAGATGTGCATACAAACCGTAGATTGGAATGTATACCTTGTGGACAAATGCAGACACAAACACAGAAACACAAACACACACCTGTCCATCAGTCCCTATGGTGCCTCCGCAGTCAGTGAGCAGTTCAGACATGTGGTAGTAACTGGTGAACTCCCAGAGACAGGCCTCCAGGTTGAGGTTCCTGTAGAAGCGCAATGTGCTGTTCCCCCGCAGAGAGTTGCTGAACTGATAGGCCGCCGTGTCTCCCATACTTTCAGTGCTGCGTGTCGAAACGGTGATGAAGCCATGACCTGTGGTGACCTCCTTGTAGTCAAGCAAGTTGGAGCAGCGGTGGTTTCCGACCCGGGTTCCGTCGGGACTGAGAGTCAGTTCAAAGTTCATGAGAGGTCGAGTGGAGATTACTGGAAGCATGCCTGCGAGGCAAAAAGAGACGATTCTGACTGTGTCCAACTATCTTTGATACGTGTTCTGAAGAAATTATTATTTCAAAAACTTAAGAGGAAAGAAATAGTTGAGCAAAGACGGGAAAAGTGATGAAAAGCAAAGCAGGGGAGCAACAGAAAAAAAGAGAAGAGGGAAACCTCGGGGAGACGAGGCAGAAGGAAACTGATTAAAAATCAAGAAGGGAATGTAAAGTAAGGTGTGCTGGAGGGTTTCTACAGCGGGGTTCGACATAACCTGGCAAGATCTATATTCTGGCTGTCACGCTCCTGAGGATCCCCAGACGTGAATATTACACACACTACATTACACTTCACTTCATCTGAGGTACGAGTCCTGCCTCCAGCTCCTACCTACCATCTATGTGAGGCATGGTGACAGTCACTTTGATGAGGTTGGGGTGTTTTGGGTCGTCTGCTCCAGTGTAGCGTAGCTTGGCAGAGAAGGGCTCAGCGCCAACAGTCCCCATCTTACGTGGTTGACACATACCTTCATATGACAGAGGAGCAAAGAGGAGAGATTCTGAACACAAGGACGGACTGCAACACTTTGGAGGAAAAAAGACAAACCGCATGGCTATGATTGTGTCTACATCTAACTAAGGTGCTAAATCCACTGTAAGATATTTTTACATAGTTAAATACATTTCTTTCTCCTAACCTGCCGTAACTGTTGCTGAGTCAGGCAATGATTTCTACAATTCTAAGAATACCTTGCGACCACCCTGAGAGAGTGTGCCTAAACTTGTTGCATTCAGGATGTGTAGGTGGAATGAGCGCAGCCTAAGTGATAACATAGCAACAGCAAAAGGGCAAGTTTTTATTTTTTTCATTTGAGAAAAGAATGACAGCCCTTTCTCATAGCACACAGCTTGTAGTGGCAGTGGATTACGGTCTATTGGGGATGTTGTAAGCAATGAAAATAATGCAGTTTTTTGCAGATTAATATTTTAAATACAAAACATATGGTGATCTTATTAAATATAATACATCATTACAGATTAAGCTAACAGTACATAAAATGATGAATACCTATAATAATACCATTAGCACTAGACAGTAAAATTCTACTTACATATTAATGCTTGAGTAAAAATAATCCAATATAATGATATTTAATACTATAACACTCACATGGGATTATTTTCTGCATTGAGTACATTTACTTTTGATACTTAAAGTACATTTTTCTTATAATACTTACATGCTTTAATCGAGTAACATTTTGAATGCAGGCCTTTTACTTGTAATGGAGTATTTTTAAATTTTGATATTGTTACTTTTACTTAAGTAAAGGATCTGTACTCCACCTCTTTTTACCATTTAATTCAGATACAGTAATAGAAACAAAATAGAATAGAAAGTAATATACAGTATCTCACAAAAGTGAGTACACCTCCCACATTTTTGTTAATTTTTGATTATATCTTTTCATGTGACAACACTGAAGAAATGACACTTTGCTACTAGGGCTGAACAATTTTGGGAAAAATCTTATTGCGATTTTTCTGCCAAATATTGCGATTACGATTCGATTTGCGTATTTTATTTCTTTTTATTTAAGTTTTTAGGTAAAGTTCAACATTCACTGCCAGTCTATTTTTGACGGAAGCCGTGTCAAGCAGCAACAGGCAGAAAGTCAGACATAGAACGGCATAGAGAGTCCAGCCAATTTTCTCTATAGCTCTTGCTATAAGCCCTGGGCTGGAGGGACCTGGCGTCCTCTTGCTTAGGGGGGTGGGGGACAGGACTGAATGATGGGGCCAGTCAGGAATGACTGACTCCTTCACCTTCCCCCCTTTGGTCATGTCTCACTACATACACCCTTAGGACTCTGGGGGGCAGGCAGGCTGCAGGGCGTTTGGTGGGTGGGGCTGCTTTATTGTGGCCTCGCCCTTCTTCCTTCCCTACCGGCCGCCCCTCAATTTTAATTACACATTAGACACAGAGGGCTTGGGGGGTGGGAGGGGCACGATGGGAGGCTCCACTACCTGACACTTGTGGGGTGCCTGTGTCACAACTACCCTGGGGGGGGGGGCGTGACTCCCCTGGCGTGGGGGCCTGCTCTGGACCTAGGGATCTGGGGATGCGGACTTCTGGCTTTTGCTCATTTCTGGGCGGGTGGTGTGTCCCTGGGCCTGGGGGCCCGTTGTCTCCTCTCCTCGCCTGGGCCCTCTTCGGCAGGGGTGGGGCTCCCGCTGCTTCCCCCTGCCGGCTCTCTCACAGTGGGGGCATTCGGGAGTCTCTGGGGCACATTGCCGGTGTTGTCGGGGTAGGTTTTGGTGCTCCTCCTTGAGGGTGCTTGACTGGGGGGGCTGGGCCCCCATCCAGGGATGAGATCGGCCTCGGGGGCTGCTGGCTCTGCCTGCACTCTGGGGAGGGATGCCTCTGGCTGGGCTGGGGGACTGTTGGCCTGGTTCTCCTGCGTTATCACTCCCTGGCGGCGGGGAGCTTCCCGGCACGGCTTTCTGCTGTTCTTCCTCGGGGCGGGGTACAGCTTCCCCCGGGACATGCGGTCTGGGGTCCTTTGCGCTTTGGGAGGTCGCGGGGTGCCCTGGCTTCTGGTGGTGGGGGTCTCTGGGCACTGCGTGGGTTGATCTGGTTGCGGTTTGGAGGGCTGCGGTGGGATTGTAGGGCGATTGACGATGCATCTTGATGCATTGTGCCTTTTCCCTGTGCAGGGTCTCTGGATGGCTGCTGGCTCATTTAGTTTGTGCATTGGAGTCAGGGGGAGGCATTTCCTCGTTGGCTTGGAGGGACCAGTTTGCGTCCCTGGTTTGCTTCGTTGACCTCGGATCCATGCTTCCGTCTTCTGTCAGCCAGTTGTTGGACCCCGCTGGATACTGAAGTATAAAGTTAGTTTTCGGGATGTGCAGTGTGGGTGCGGGGCAGGGCTGTGCTCCGGTTTATTCTGGGCTTGCGCCTGGAGTTCTCGGCCCTTGACGGGTGGGTGGGTTGGTGGTGGCATGCAGCTGAGCCAGTTGATTTTGCCTCGTTGCTGGTTTGGCTGGTGTTGCACGGCGGCCTGGGGGCATGCTATGCATGGGGGATGTCAGCTGGCGCGGGCGGCCTTAGTATTTCCGGCGGTTGGGGGGAGGCGAACTTTTATTGGCGGGTGCACGGTGACCTGCACGGCGCGTTTCCTGCCGGGCTGGGACTTGCTGCTGGTGTTTCTCTCCGCTGGCTTTCGCTGTCGTGTTCTTGCGCTCGCTCTCTCTCGTTTGCCCGGCCTCGCACGCGGGATTCGCAGGGGGCTGCCGGGAATTGGGTGTAGCCGTGCTCGCGCAGTGCGCACGTTGGGCTCGTCACTTGTGCATTGATGTTGATGAATGCGTGGCATTTGGGCGTTTTGGTTGTTCGCTGCGCGAACTACTGGGGCTACTGGGGTTCTTGCCTGCCTGTTGCTGAGGTAGGTGTGGCACAGTCGTGGCGTCCCACTCTCACTAACAACTACATTCTTTAACAGGCTTATGCGCACACACATGTACACACACACATACAAACACACACAAATAAATTTAGGTTGTCCCTGGTAGAATTATTCCTGATGCTTTTCTTTCAGTTACTTATTTAAATTAACTGTTATTATTCCAGCTCTCGTGGCTGTGCTGTGTTGCTTTTTAGTGTGCGCGTGACTGTTTCTTGTTTTCATTTTTCTCTTAGTTGTCTTACTATGTCACCATTTATTTATTCTTTCGCCAAATCTTCTATAACTACAGGATAGACCATCTGCTTCATGTTTACACTGGCACGCGGATGCCCAGTGTACCTGAACGGGCCCTAGCTGTGCGTTTTCAGTCATTTTAATGTAGACGGTGAACTCCAAAACGCAGCTAAAATGCTGGTGTGGACGGGGATCGTATTCGTTTTAGTTCTCTCTAAAACGGAGTAGTGTGGATGGGGCCTTAAACCCTACTGAGCATCTGTGGGGAATCCTCAAATGGAAGGTGGAGGTGCACAAGGTCTCTAACATCAACAACACAAGAGGACTCCAGTGGCAAGCTGTGAAGCTCTGGTGAACTCCATGTCCAAGAGGGTTAAGGCAGTGCTGGAAAATAATGGTGGCCACACAAAATATTGGGCCCAGTTTGGACATTTTCACTTAGGGGTGTACTCACTTTTGTTGGCTGTGTGATGTGTTATTTTGAGGGTACAACAAATTTACACTGTTATACAAGCTGTACACTCATTTCTTTACATTGTAGCAAAGTGTAATTTCTTCAGTGTTGTCACATGAAAAGATATAAAGAGATATAACAAAAATGTGGGGGGTGTACTCACTTTTGTGAGATACTGTATATATTAAAAAATGCAAAAGCACTATTACCCAACATTCATGATCCTTGGAGAACAATGCCTTTTTGTTGCTCTTTGTAACATGGGGCCAAAGCCCTGTTTAATTCCTCCTCTAGAGAACTGGCCACATAAGACATGTACAGTAAATGGATGTCCATTATACTGTCCTCACCTTCCTCCCGGCTGATAGTGATGATGGGGCTGCTGAGCTCTAAACCCTCATCCCCGTTAGAATTAACGGCCCTAGCAGCACACTGCACCCTGGAGCCTGCCTGGAAGTATACGGAGTCCAATGTGATCATCTTGGAGGATGTGAAGAAGGTGTCAAAGTCCACCTCCCTCATGGGACTGGTGACGCCATCGGGGCCAGCTGGGGCACTGATGAGCCAGCGGTAGTGGGTCAAGGTGTTGTTGATGTGCTCGCTGACACAGATAGAGCCCGTCTTGTCATAGTCTGGGTATTTTGTGTTGCAAGCCTGGAGGATGGAATATAGCAGGAGTGGGTGGGTGAGTGGGGGGGTGGGCAGTGACAGCAGAGAGATGGGAAATAGATACAGCAGATGCCAGAGGACAAAAGGAGAGAGAGGTACATAATACAAACAAGTCAGTGACGGTTGCCAGGGAAATCCAGATGTTTGAGTGTGTAATGTTTTATATTTAAGTTCTTAAAATGTTTTATATATCCATTTAGAAAGATAGGAATGTGACATGGAGGGGTAAGCTTTGAAGTGTATCCCTTTAAACCTGTTGACACTAAACCTCCTGATGCAGCACTCAACATCTCAATTTTGACAAGACTACTTCATTTGGTCTACCTGACCACAACGCAGGGAAAACAAACACACACACACAGCAGTCACCTGAGAAGCAAATGTCTTAACGCATCACGAAAATCCATTGAAGTGTCTCACTTAGCCAGTGTTCAAGTGTGGAAATCATTCTCCTGTGCCGGAAAGCATGAGGACTGTGACCTACTAAACTGTGTAATGTGACTTTTAAGGACAGACCGGCCAACTCCGGAAGGACAGTTTAACTTTGGCTGAAGAAAAGTATGGATCCTGAGGGATAACAATGTGCCCTCCACTCCCAGAGGATGTGGGTACTGATTAGGTGCTGCTACCTCATTACAGAAAAAGCCTACACATGTAGTTTTTAAAGTTACAGTTTACCAGGTGTTTGAGTGGACTGTTCTTGTAGAACGAGCAATTCAATTATATTCCAAAGATATCTCAAAGGCCACTTGTCTCCCTGAATATTATTTCAGTTTGACTCACTGTGACACAGATGACTGGGTAGCCAGCTGGTGGGTGGAGGTTGTCTGGTGTCCTGGCGACATCGTCGTAATGGAGCAGCGATACAACATGAGGCAGGGAGGGGAAGGTGACGTCAGCCATGCTGTTGGTCTCCTCGATGTAAACTATCACTTTAGTTACCTGTTCCAGAAAAAGAGGTTTAAGACTACATAGAACTGCTGAAACAGTGCTGTTGTGTGAAGCAAGACACCGTAAATTACAATCAACGAAATTATTAAACTCATCACAGAGCTGGATTTGTTTACAATCTTATGGCTGACTCTCCCTTTTTACCCCTCTCTTTCATTTTGTCTCACCCTGCGTCTTTTTTCTGCTCACTGTTGTGTTTTTGTAGATAATCTATTATTTATTGTGAAATGTTTTCATCGTTCTTTCGACTTCAACTACAGCAAAGTGCTGCTGGACACTCTTGTAAAAGAGATCCCTGATCTCAGAGGAACTGACCTGGATATATATGGGTTAAATCACAAAAGATAAAAGAGGTTTTCCATGTCTTTACTTTTTCATTAAGCTTAAATTCCGTAACTGTCTCTGGATTTTGTGTGACGGCTAGGCATGGCATGAACACATTCCTGACCTGAGTTTCAGCCACCATGTTTTCATCAGGCTTCAGGTGGAGAGTAAAGGCTTCCCTCATCTCTCTGACTCCATCAAAAAGCACCTCCACCTGCACCACATGCTCCTTATCTCCCTCTTTGAACTCAATCTCTGGGGACACACGCATATACACAAATGAATAACAGGCAAAGCAGGTTTAAATGTAGCTGATTAACTGTATATTCTGTATATACAACACACAGTACAGCACAATAAGCATCAATGGTTAATGGGAACTTTTGTTGGCGATAACATTAGACAGGTGACATCTAGCTCAAGTTTCTCTTTTTTTAGCTGAATTTAGTTTTCCACCAAAAAATGAAAAGTCTCACAGGTTAGTCCAGTTCATGTTTTATTGCTTCACAGGAATATATCACTTAGCTAAAAAGCATTGCGGGTTTCTATTTGCATAATGCTTAAGGTGGTCCATCTCTTTACAAGGTGAGTAATAGAGCTTTGCATTAGAAATGTGCTGCACTGAGAAAATACTGTGCAATATGAGAAATTCAACGCTGTCTAATTCAGAACTGCAGAGAAATTTGCACTATTTGAACGGTGTGTAGGTAGGTGACATTCGAATAGACCGAAAGGATTCATATAGATATTTCAAGCCTTAATTAAGCTAAGAAAGGTTCACTGCAATAAAAGCTGAGTGGCCAGTAAGAACAAAGGTAATGTATCATGTGGAGTGTTTGACCATTAGTGGTCCTTTAAAGGTTTTGGAGTTATTTTATGTGGTATATGTGGACATGCATGAATAATTTGGCCTATTTTGTACAAATCATATTAACTTTTGCATACCATGCTGCTCATAGTTTTAGAATTTTGGATGCTTCCACTGGTTTCCATTCATTCCCTATTCCTCTAGTTAGTAAACTCTTATGAACATCAAGTGTGTATCATTATTTGTCCAAGCCACATTACTGTTGCATGCTGTTTAGTTTAGCAGATTGAATGCCACAGTGTAAGTTTAACCATGAGGGTCATTAGAGCATGTGTGTTAGGTTTACCTTGTGACAAGGGGTAGTAGTCCTCTCCTGAGATAGCTGACCCATCTTTAGTGTGAACGCGGACCACTGACACTTTTGATGTGTCACCCACTCGTACCACAGGGATCCTCAAAGTTGCCACTGAGCCGGCTTCCTTCGGTTCACTAACACTGAACTTGGTTTCAAAAAAACGGATGATGGGTTCTAAAGCACAGAAAGGGAGAAAAATATTATGAGAAGCCACCTAGGCCAAAATTGAATACTTCGCTTGCACATACATACAAACTCGCTTGCACATAAATACATACTCATAGTCATTTGAAGTATGTGTGCACGAAGTGAGTATTTATGAATGTGCAAGGTATATATGCGCAAGGTTAAGTATGTATGTATGCGCAAGGTGAGTATGTATATATGCGCGAGGTTAAGTATGTATGCATGCGCAAGTTGAGTATGTATATATGTTTGAGGCGAGTATGTATGTATGTGCGAGTATGTATGACTGCTCAGTGTCTAATAAAATGCTAACACATTGTTGGATTATGGACATAAACCCTGCTGATCACTGCTGATGACAATTATAAATGGAAACCATATGTATTCAGGTGCATTTACAGTATGTTCCATATTCATCAGCCGGAACCATATAACTATTCAGATAATAAAAATTACTGGATTAACAACTTTCTTTATTTGACCATATATTTAATTCCTGTCTTTCCTCCACCTCTGTCTCTCCCCCTCTTCATCTCACTTACTGTCAGCTGTGTCCTTGATTTTCACCAGGGTCTCATTCAGAGCTCCCACTGATGCGCCAAACTGAGAGTCGCTCTTCGGGTTCCCTAAGACCAACCGCAGCTCTTCTCCTTCCTCATACAACGTGTCATCAACCAGTGACAGGGTACATGGTTTCTCCGCCTCGCCTAGAGTGCACAGCAAGATTGGGATGACAGGATGTCAAAAAATTTGAGGTGGAAAGAAGGATAGAATAAATCCAACAATAATTCTTTTTTTTTCTTTTTACAGCATATAACACCTTAACTTTCCCCTTTGTTCAATTCTTCCAGAGTTTTTTGGAGCAGTTTGCAGAAATTTTGTAAAAAAAATAAATTACTAAAAAAATACTGAAAATGACAGCACAGTAGGTAATGTGTAGAAACTTGCAAGCCCCTTGCAATGTCTGCTAGGCGCTGTTGATTTAGCAAAAAAAGTGTGACAAAAAAAACCTGTAATTCTTAGAGCTGTTTATTTAATTAAAATGTGTCAACTCTTAAGACACATGATAAATTTAAAACAAATTGAGAGAAAACATGTGTGATGTATTTGTGTGATTACTAAAGTACCTGGTAAGAAAGTGATTACAGATGCATCTGTGTTGGATCGCTCATCAAAGTCTGTGGCGACCTGTGCAGAGCCCTGACGGGTGTAACAGCGAACAGTTGATTTGTGTCTGATGTCTCCACTGCGGTACACTGTCGCTGTGATCTGACCCTCACTCTCCTCTCCAGTGTACACCGGCTCACGGAACTGGACCTTTGGCACTGAATAGTTCAATCATCAGGTATGACAAATAATCAAATAATGTAGCTGCATGTTTTTTTTATGACTGAATATCAGTAATCAATGTTGTGAAATTATGATTACACAGTAAAAGAAAAGTGACAAATTAATTGTTATGTTATGTTTAGTAGGCTAAATCAGCGAAGTGTGAAGTGAAGTGCTTTCATATAGTTTTTTCAATTCTTTATTAGACATTAGTTATAATCACTAATAACAATAAAAGTTATTTGTAGCCCATTTGGCACAAAAAGATGCAATTAATCTAACATATTAATGAATAGTTTAATTATAGCCCAGGGGAAAACCTACAGCCATGAAATCTACAGCCATGCTAGCAGCTCTCAGAGGCTGTACTTTGGTACACTCGTGCTTTGAGCTAAATACTAATGTTTAGTCAGTATGCTAACATGGTCCCAATGACAATGCTCACATTCACCTTAGTTTAACGCTTTGTCATAAACCATAAACAACCAAAGGATTGGACACATTGACATTTTGACAAGTGCTAGATGAAAAGTCAAAGATCACCAAAGTTATTACAATTCATCCTGAGGGGGACAGGGATACAAAATGTTGCATCAATCCATTGAGTCAATGATATATTTCTACAGGATGAAGTGGAAGCTGCTGGTGACACCAGAAGAACATTCAGAGGGTCATCAAACTCAGTAATAATCATCTCCTCAGCACCATGGATATCTTCATCCAGTAATTGTCAAGACATTTTGCTAAAAGCAAAAAATGTGAATCTGCTGGTTTAGCAGGGTGAAACGTCAGGGGATCACTATATTCAGTAGGATTCATCCTCTGGGGCCCGTGGATAAAAAACAAATAAATTTAAAACATGGAAGAATGCTAAAGGTGTGAAAAGATACAGTAACATGTTCTAGATGAAAGTAAATCAAATCACTCACAGTCAGACACTGAGTCATTGATAAAGACTGCAGTTTT
This sequence comes from Micropterus dolomieu, assembly GCF_021292245.1. NCBI lineage: Eukaryota > Metazoa > Chordata > Actinopteri > Centrarchiformes > Centrarchidae > Micropterus > Micropterus dolomieu. The sequence continues at coordinate 20,337,573 of NC_060172.1, read as the reverse complement.
CCCAGGTTCTCCCAGGATGCCATTCACTGGCATACGTAGGACAAGGTCAAAGCTCTCAGTCCCCTCCAGCTCTGGCTGTCCCATGTCATCCAGAATTGTGACCCTGAATGTCTGCATGCTGACGCCCGGGGCAAAGTCCAGGTTACGACTGATGCCAACGTAGTCAATACCGGCTGCAGGAAGGACAGAGTGGCGGACGAAGGTTTGGAAATAATGACAGTGATAAGACATTGAGCAGACAAACAGAATCCAGGCAGATGATTTTATTGGTAAATCCAATAATTTCCAAACAATTGCAAGAAATAAGCTTGGCTATATGACTGGGAGCTTACCTTCCGCAGAGACAGGCTCGGCCTTGCGAGAGCGGACGGTTACGGTGCCAGTCTTGGACAGATCAGTGCCTGTCCTCCACACTTTGATCTCAACATATCCATCACTCTCATCTACATGATACTCTACCTCTCCAAAGTAAAAAACTGGAGCTGGAAAGCAAAAAACGCCAAAAGGAAATAATTAAATGACCAGTATTTGTTTATTTTTATACAATCTTATTTATTCTGCCCCGTAGGTTCATAATTTTCCTGTTTCCTTGTTATATTTGATGCATTTTTACTGTGTGTGACATCCTTCCATGCATTTTCTGACTGTTTTACAAACCTGTTAACTTTTGGAGCTTTTATTCATCAGTGCACATATGGGCGTAAGTGATATGGTCTTTCTAGTACTCTGCTAGTTGTCTCATGTTGCTTTGAAACTTAACTCAAACTGCTGATTGATACTTTTGTGCCTGACAAGTAACATTAACAGTAAACAAAAAGTAAAGTAACAAAGTTGCGACTATGAACCCTGCTACAATGAGGTTTAAGGCCAAGGACAAATTCTGTTTAATGGCCTTCAACCTCATCTGACCCACCTTTGTAGCAGGGTTTACAGTTGCAACTTTGTTACTTTACTTTTTGTTTACTGTTAATGTTACATGTCATCTCTCCTTTTGCGTTCACCTGTGGTAACACAACCTGTCAGCAGCCACCCGCAGTCTGACATGATTCATTTGTAAAACCAGCGGCTGGACACAGAGGTCAAACAGCGACAGCCCATTAGTCTGAAGTTAAACTACAGGGAAGCGTGACCCTTCAACCTCTCCTGGCCTTTTATCCCACCTCATTGTTACTATTCTTCTGACAGAAACTACTAAGTACTTTCAACAACAAAAAGGATGCAGTTAGCACTGAAAAATAAGGCCTCTGTGTGTGTTTGTGTGTGCGTGTGTGTCTCTTTCTCTGAATGTGTTATAGTGAGGTGGAGAGACAGAAAGAGAGAGAGAGGCCCCCTAGACTGCTCAAAGGCTTGTTTGAACTGGCATTGTTTCCTGAGGCAACAAAGTGGAGGCAGTCCAATGTGTATTTGACAGCTTCATTTCTCACAAACCCCCCTGTCAAGTCCAAAAAACTGACAGAATAAAAAGTTCTTCTGCCACTGTTTTAAGCTGCCACTCTCTCTCACTCGGCTCCTTTCTTATATTCTAGCATATAATCCAAAAATAGCACTAGTATTATCAGTTTTTTTGTGTCATGATCAAACACTTAAGCAGTCCAGATATATTTTTCAACCTGAATATTACTTTACTGATATATATATATATATATATATATATATATATATATGTATATATAGATATAGATATATATATATATATGTATATATAGATATAGATATATAAATGCACACACACACACACACACACACCGGTATATATATTTATTTTAACATATTATATAACTGGGACAGATAATAAAAGCTATGCCAAGTGTACATAACTAAGAGAATGCGAAAATTTACTGTCGTCAACTTTTAACTCTAAATTTGACTGAATAAGTGATAGCCCTGGTCAATTAATATCCAGCGAGTATCACACATCAAGTGCAGCCAGCTTCCTTTCTCTCCATCAGTCTATCTGTCTTACTTGCTTACATTTTCCTCCCACACACACGGCTTCACCTAACAAATATAGAGGTGGCTGGTAATGCAAATAGAAGAGTTAAAGGAAAAAAATACAGATTGTGTAGGTGGGAAAAACACATGGATAAGAAACATTAGCTAAAAACTCAGAGTAACAGTGCGGGAGCTGGTGAGTGTGTTTTTGTGGATGATTATTATTGCGTTAATACATGTGTCAACAATAGTAGCGGAAAACATGTAGCATATCTGTAAACACTATGGAAGCAGTCTGGCACAAGTAGTCTGGCACAAACCTTTTATGCTTGAGTGTTAATAAAAATGTCTGCATTCACACATGTCCCGAAAGTGCCTGGGGACAAGAAATTCTTGACAACACAAGAGGGAGTTGAGTGATGAGTGAGAACTGCATCCTCTCTCCCCTGTGGGGCCAGCAAGTGCCTGTGGTTTAGCAAGTGTGTGTGAGGGCTGGGAATAATGTAAAGTCAAATTGTCATAATTACTATGTGTAGGGTGTCTGTAGCCATTTGTGTATTTCACTGTGCCTTTAAATACAGTTTATAGAGCATTCCCAGCTGTCCTCTGAAGAAGGACCCGTCTGCTTTTAGATGGAAATGACTAATAAGATCCTACAAAATTGTCTGTAAATGAAACCTATGAACCCGAGGGGAATTTCTTTATTTTATAAACTTCTCATTGGTCCTCAGGGTTAAAACTCATACATATAAGGGATCACGCAATGATTAAGGTAGGAAAAAATATAATTCAGCTATATACATCATGTTTATAGTTTTCTCTAATCCTTGCTTTTTATTGTGAAATACTGGTCAGATCTCCGGGCCTTTAACAACTAATTGGCTTGACTAATTTACATATGCAACCTGTCACAAGGTGTTTGCAAGTAGACCTCACTTCACTTCTGGCCCAGAAGGCTGGAAACTACAATCTAATACGTGGTGATATCGTGGCAATCTTTTCATGCATGGGTAAAATGTATTTTTTTGCCACCTTTCTTGGGTCACTTTGTATCTGGTTTCACTAGATGCTAATGTGCAAATATTTGCCCATCATTTTCTTTTCATTTTTAAATACAGTTTGTATGCTGCTTGTAACAGGAGGCAAAATGTAGGGAGAAAATAATTGAAGGAATTTGGAGAGAAGGGCTTGCCACAATGTGCTCCTTGTATGCTAATGGAGGACATGCGGTGAAAGATGGCATGTTTGCATAATAGAAGGATTTATAATTTAAATAATTTGGTTTAAGAATGAGCACCCGCCCCCCAAACACACACACACACACACACACACACACACATATTTCTATCCAACCAGCAATGAGGCTGCTTCGGGAGTGTGACCAACTGTAAGGCTCCCCTAATAATGAAATGAAGGACTGGGTTTCCAAGAAGTACTCTGAGCTAATCTACAATTCTACAAACTCAGCTGTGGCCATATGCACCCGACTGAGAGAGCCTGAGTGTCCTCTCTCCTTGGCAGGGTACAAGGAGATGACAATACGCACTTTGAGTCCGAATGTGCAGCCATGCGGAGCGCAACACTCAGGGAGACAGGTACTGTAGAGTTTAATCTGATAAAGTACTAAATCTAGCAGACACCCCTGGGCTTTTTTTTTTCAGCTAAAGTGAGAGAAAGTGTGTGTCTGGGTGAGAGAGAGGAGAGAGAGTGCTGCTAGTGGAGAAATAGATGGAAGGAGAACAGCAGACTGAACTTGACTTTGACCTGGGGTAAGGAAAAATTGGGCTACAGAGAGAGCACTAGCAGTCACACTTTACCTTTGAGTTCTACCTTTGATGCAGAATTTGAGGTCTAACATTAACTTGGCGTGCGCAGACACACACAAACACACACATAAAGCACATGCATAGCAGACGCAGGCCGCCACATCACACAGATCGGCCTAACTCTTGTTTCGCTATTTTCCGTGGCGGGTTGAATTTGTGCTGAAGTGAAGGAGGTTGCAGTTTGACTGCCTGGGTGCAAGTATTAGAGCACTGTCAGACGGTGTATTATCCTCCGGGAGGCTAAAAATGACACATCATCTCTCACTGGGGTTGGGCTTCTACAAACACATTTCCATTCCTTTGAACTCGGCACCACGACTGAAGTCTTCTGACAATTTACTAACAATCAGACAGTGTGTCAGGTTTCTCGTTAACTAGCCCCCAGATGCCTCCATTCACAATACACACACACACACACACACACACACACACACACACACATTCAATTTGGCACAAATGTTTGCGTCCCTAAATGAGTTCTCAGTTGTAAGTTATCATTGGGTTTTTTTGTTTTGTTTTTATCAGGCTGCAGTCTGGCATGACAAGCATGACAAGTCTCTGACACTATTTTTTCTGATACAAACAATTTAAGACAAAATGAAAGAGCTACTTAAAGGGAACACTGAGAGTCTTCTATGAAAAATAGTCAAATGTCTCTGAAGGAAGTCTTCATTTTTCTACGATTTGACCTGGACATACACCTCGGCCCACGTATTACAAAATGGACTAGACGCAGGCCAATTACATCTTTTTGATTTGTTGGTATATCTTTCTCAAGACAATAAATATTGGTTAGCATGGTGGTGCTTTGAGTCTTATTAAATTACTTAAAAACAAGAAACCATGGTCCTTTTTACAGTTCACATTTCCCTAGTTAGTAGCCATATGTGTGAGTGAGCTTATACGCCTGTACAGTGAGAGCTACAGTGTACAGTACATGTGGACAGGAAAGAAAATCTATATGGCACTGATGATGTAAAGTCAACCCCTTTGTTACATTGCTGATATATGACCCAGTGCTGTCTCGTCTCTAGGGGGTGGGGAAAGTATGACTTTTGCTGCAACAATCTACAGCATGGCATTAACAAAAAAACATTGAGCAGAGACATTCAATCTCTCTAAGTCTATAAAGTAAATCAATGCAGAATATTGAGATGGTGGAGCACGCCTGTAGATTGAAACAGGTATTTCCCAGCAGGCTTGACCCTCCCCAGATAGATCCTCTATGCATTATTCTCTTTCCCTTTCAGACAAGGTAATTTACTTTGTCCATACAATGCTGAAACAGGATGAAAGCAGACAAGGGACATGTGTGATAATGTAGTCCCACTGGACTCCGGTGTGCCTCGACTGTAATTAAAACCTGTGTGAATGACAACGAGATGGGAGTTTGATTCCATTTTACAGCTGTGGGTGTTTCCAACTCTCTCAAGCTGCATATCTCAACATTCATTACGTCTGTGAAGAAGCTTTATTAAGAGAATTTTTTTGTGATATAAAGGCTGATGACAATTCAAAACACCACAAATTAAAGCACTATGAATTCACACCCACACACTGTGTTTACATGCACCTGTATATGCCCATATGCATGGGTTGTTTAATCTTAAAGCTCTGCACACACCCACCAAGCAGAAATAAATTAAATCCCTCTCTCAGCCTCTCTTTGGAGACAAAACACGTTTTGCAAAGTTCCCAACGACCTCTCAACCGTGTAATTTGGGTACATCACATTCAAAGGGAAAAGTGTTTAACCAGAGCTTGATTTGAAAGTTTTTTTTCTATAAAGCTATTATAGCTTGCTTGGAAAGATCATTGAAAAAGAAACATGGGGATGTCAGTACCTGAGCAAGCACAGAATCCAATTACTGACAGACATACACACACATATATATTAGCAGCACAGCATCAGCATGCCTTACCATCATCCATATCTTCCAAGATGATGACCTTTGTGGTAGGGTAGTGCATTCCCAGACGCCCCCCGACAGGCAGTGACAGACTGACATTGAAGCTCTCTTCTCCCTCGTACAGAGAGTCGTCGATGATCACGACGCGACACCGCTTCTCCCTCTCACCCTTGTCAAAGCGAAGGATGCTGGTGTGCTCCTCCGGACGCGAGATGTAGTCAGAGTATGACAGGACGGTGGTGGGAATTGTCCCTGAGGCAGAGCCTTCACAGGGACCAGCAAAAGGAGAGGTGAGAACAGCGACAGGAGTTAATCCCATATTTAGAATATCATAATTAAAACATATCGTATTTATAAAAGGCATCAGAAAACAATTGTTCAAGGCCGCATCTTACACTTACAGCTTCAGGTACAGTTTGTTTTCCTATAATGGATCCACTGCATCTGAAGCATATATAATAAGATGTATTTTCCCTTTCAGTTTAAAAAAATTAGACTGTCAACTTAGATATTATGGCTTGCGAAAGTTTGACCTTTAATTATTGCAAGCCCATCACGTGAGTCAGTGGATTAGTTTTAATGGCAGAACACAATGGGAACAGACCACCCCCACACAGAAAACTACAGGATTTCTCAAACTCAAATCCGTGGTTTAGCCACTAAAGCCTTTTGACATTTAACAATAGCGCCTTCATTAGGCTAATCAGTGTATGCATTATCCCTTCATGCTTTCTCTAAATTAACTGCATGGCATTTAACTGCATGAGGAGAATATACAGGCTAGAATCTGTAACTTTTTCACACACTGTCAGCTACAAAAAAGAAAGTAAATGAAAGTAATTTAAATTATCACAAAGACGCTGGAGCTGTTGTAGAAGTTGTACGGAAGCGTGTTAATGATTTGAATAAGCTACTGTAAAACTTGGAACAGGCACCGGCTAACAGCTAATTGTGACACTACTGAGGTTATGCTGCTACTTTTTACTTGAAAATATGCAAATGTGGTGTGAACTGCATCTCTTCCAGTGCATTGACTAAACAGACTTCACTGGCATTGTCAAAGATAGATACGCCTGACGCTCCACCACACAGATAGATACCAGATTTAAAGGCACATTCTGTGATCCAAATGTGAACAAAACTAGTGGTATAAGTGTTGTCTGATACTGCTATAATTTGAGTAACATTCTGAGAAACATAAAATAATTGAAATAATTTTTCATCTATACCTCAAAAAATTCAACTCTCTATATGAATACAGCATATGTGGTGATAAATTGAGCAGGCAGACAGGCAGGGTATGCTGAGGTTAAACAGGTTAGATGAGGTGAAAAAAGACTAGTCCATACCCTGCTGTGTGTAGCAGACCACCATGAGCTCCTGGCTGATGTCTCCACTGCGGTGCACCGGGATGAAAAGCTCTCCAACATCTTCCTCCACTGAGTGGATCTGTTCAGGGAAGAACACAGTCGACTCTGTTTGGAGGAGAGAGAATGAGTGGAGGGAGTCAGAGGGAAATAGAAAAGGCTAATGATATGTATAACAATCTGCAAAAATCCACAGTACATTAGGCCATCAAGGACTGGTACAGGCTTTTGTTCTGGCTCTGCATTAGTGAGCTGCAGCTGATATTTTTTTATTCAGATCTATTGAAGTGGTGGTCCTGTGGTGTGCTTATTCATATTCAAAAATAACTCTCAATCATAGTTTTTCGGTTTGATGCAACCAAAGGTGCTCTTCAAAGACACCCCTCCGGAAGTTTTTCTTACTGCCTGGTGTGTCGCAGACAATTACACATGCAAGCCTCTCAGAGTGAATCAGCTGGGAGTTTCACACATCAACTCCTCTATACACAGAGGGGTCAGCTCTTTCTCCACTCCTCTCTCTGTCTCTGAGAGGAGTCTGTGATTGAGGGAGAGACTTAGAGGCACTGCAAGCATCATCTATCAAAGAGAAGAACTTACTGGCATTATAGAAACAATAAATGTTGAAGCTATTTTCCACAGACGCACGGGGACCAATAAAAATACTAACAGTGTGGACTGAGCATCAGCTTGTCCCAGATTTTCTTGTGACTTTGTTCCCCCTGAATAATGGGAACTTCAAGACACTTGTTGCTTGCTTGTGCAACAAAAACCTGTATGAAAATAGCAAGCGCTGGAGCGGTAAAAATTTGTGTGAAAAAAAAGAAGCAGAAAAGATATGGATGTTTGAATCAACACCCAGCGTAAAAAGACATCAACACCTGAGGTGACTCTTTGGGATGAAGTCATCAACATAAGACAATCTTACGCACCACAGGCGGTCAAACATTTCTCTTCTCTTACGGTAACTCTCCCTAAATCATTCTCTCTCCCCTCTCAATCTTCTCTCTCCTCCTCCATTTCTCCTTTCTGTCACTAACCACAATCTGTCACTCCCCAGGGGGTACAGGCACTCATAGCAGGGGATTAGGGTCCACTGCTTACCTATTACACACACACACACACACACACACACACACACACACCACTATACTCTGGTTTGCTTCTCTCTCTCCACACATATAATGCACACCTCCTCTCCTCAAAGTTCTTTCACATTTTACCTCACACCTTGGTGCCTCTAAATCCACCCAAGATTTTAAAAAAGCTAATTTTCAGACATGTGGGTCAAGTTCACATCCTGGAGGAAAACACACAGTCATTTTAAAACATTGATGGGGAGGGAAAAAAACACATGCTTTTACAAAGAGTGTGAAAATAGTGATACTTGCACCTGATCTTGCCATAAAAGTAAAAGAAAAAAAATCAGTTTGGACTGTATGCCTAGAACTTCTACATTATTGATAATTTCATGAATATTCTATGCATGTAGAGATACCTTCTTTGTTTCTACTATCTGGTTGTTGTTATGATAGTTGTGCTTTTTTCCCCATTGCCAGCTTGTACAACTGTTTATGGCCATCAGCTAAATACCTAAAATGTAACTGTAAATGTAAAATAAAATAGCCCCTGGAGACCTTCAATTAATGGCACCATCCACCTAAACACAGCACAACACCATGTCACAGTTCAAAGAAACAGCAACCTCACAAGATGCAGGCCCTTGTTTGATGTGCCTTACATTAGTCAAGAGATTTTACAATCCTAACACAACAACGCAAGGATGTGCTTGACTGCAACTGGCCTCGTAATTTCAGACCAAAAAAAAAATTGTTCTTCATCATTTAGTGGATCGACCATGATGCAATATGCAGCTGAGTAACAGCTCTACTGATATATAGCGTCCTCGCTGCAGCGGAAGCAAGAAAGATATCACTAACTGTAGCAGGAGTCTGGTACTGCATGCAGTAAACAGTCAAACAGCAGACTGCCACCCTCATCTCAAATCTAGTCAGCATTGTGCATGGATTATAGACAGTATATGAAAGAAAGTCATAAAGTTTTGCAGCAGGAAAGCTGGAAAATCACACCCTGTAATTAAACAGAGTTTGCGTTTGCTGCCGCACTGAATGTGGGTGTACCACAGGCAAACGCAGCACATGCCCACTCGTTGTTATTAATCAAAGTAGCAACAGGCTAATACAGAAGGATAGTAGAGGGTATGCATTTGTACAACTAACACAAAAAGAAAACAATAAACAAGACCACCAGGCATTTGTAAAGACAAACACAGACTGTCCATGCTATTGGAACAAACTTAGCTTGTTGTGCTCTCCTTAATTCTGGATCACTTTTGGTTAAAGCTAAGCGATCCTCTCTCCTCCTCTAAAGCTATTAGCCTAGCTGACATGTCCTCTGAGGAGGGAATCTTCAGGCTAACCAGAAGATCAGACAAAGCCAGTTTTCATCATTAGAGAAAGATGCTGGAGTACAACTAACGCCACAAGCATAGCTAGAGCTTCACTGGCCCATTAGAGTAGAGTGGCACATCTCTGTCGCATTAGACAATCCCCAGAGATGACAGAAAACAAACCAGCCCCTGCCCTCCGCACACACTATAATTAACCCACGGGGGAGGATAGATTGAGAGGGGAGAATGTGAGGGGCAGAGAGAGATCAAGTGAAAGAGAGAAAACAAGAAGACAAATGAGAAAGAGAGGGAAAGAGATGAGAGCAGCTCTTGTGTGTCACCATAATGGAAGCTTCAGTGTTTCCATCTTTGTTGCACATCTATAATTACTTAGAAGTTATACCGAGGAATAGAGTAATGCCTAAAAAAACTGAATATAAAAGCTACAGAAGAGTAAATTTAACCTTGCACTATGCTCTACTCCATTAACATTTCAATTTGCAGACAAAGACGCAAAGAATGAGGAGAGTGAAAATGGCAGATTACAAACTATTAACATTTACATTTAGCTGACGCTTTTATCCAAAGCGACTTACAATTGCTAAGTATGTCTGAGGTCGCACGCTTCTGGAGCTAATAGAGGTTAAGTGTCTTGCTCAGGGATGTGTATGTGTCACAGTGGGGAATTGAACCCAGGTCTCTCACACAAAAGGCATGTGTCTTATCCACTGCCCCATCACCACCCAGTGTTGTGAGGAGAGAAATTGAAAGACTTAACCACCTCCTACCATCCAAAGACATGCAGCCTAGGTTGATTGGTTACCCTAAATCCTTAGGTGTGAGTGTGAGTGTGAGCGTGAGCGTGAGTGGTTGTTCGTCTATGTGTGGCCCTTTGATGGACTGGCGACCTGTCCAGGGTGTACCCCGCCTTGCGCCCGATGTCAGCTGGGATTGGCTCCAGCCCCCCGCGACCCTGTACGTAGGATAAGCGGTTGACGATGGATGGATGAACAGTCTAAACAGTCAGTACTTTAGAAGAGAGGTCCCCAAAAAGAGGCCTGTGGGCCAGATTTGGTCCACTGGGAACCTTTGATTTGGCTCGATGAAAATGGACAAATAAATGAACAGATAACTATAATCATACTGCTTTTTTGTATTGTTGGGTTTCAGGAGGTAAGCATTCTACTCAGTACTTCTGGCAAGTGAAAAAACACAACACTGTCATCATCCCTATAAATAAATCTCTACTGGCTGTCATGTAAAAACTGTATTTCTCCCCTTTGCCAGAGGCCAGATTTGACATGACTATATATCTACACTAGACAATATTCATATTGACAATTCTGCATTCGGTGTGTGCCAAGTTGACTGATGCTTCTCACAACAAATGTGATATGCTGTAAAGAGTTGTGTATTTGTCATTGCTTTGTAAAAGGAACACTGGAGTGGCAGTTGGGGTTTTGTGTGGTGTGCATTATAAATGTCAGAAACTTTACTATAGCTGCAGTCATATTTGTCTGTTCATACTGTCTGTCCTTAAAGGCTGCGTTTGATTTTTAATTTTAATAATGGATATCACATGGAATAGAGACCCTAAACTGAAACTGAAAATCCTCTGAGAGTATTCAAATTAAATTTGCAGAAATAATTACATTTCAGCTTTTATAGTCTGTTGTGATGCAACTGTGGACAAAAATATTTCCATCATATTGTCACCAGCGGAGGAGGAAGTACTCAGGTCTTTTACTTAAATATAAGTAGCAATGCGACTAAGTACCAAAAGTGTAAGTACTCATTATGCAGAATGGCCTTTTTCAGAATAATATATAATATATTATTGGAATATAACTACGGATTAGGGGTGTGATGAGATCTCGTGCTACGAGATCTTGCGAGATTAAATTGTGACGATTTTTCTTGTCAGGTAAAAAGGTGTCTCGCATGGTTCACGCATTTGACATTTTTCACATGCTGCCAAGCCACATGTTAATTTTCTCAAGCAGTGAAATACAAATGCATACTTGAAGAGCTAATCAACTCTGGCCAGCTGATGTGACACTGGTGTATGCCCTGATAGTAATCAACTGAACCGTTCGAGCTGTGAGTCCAGACAGATGTGAAGAAGGGTAACGTAACTGGTAGAGTTTTGCAACATAAACATCTAAAAACTGAAGCGCTGCCTTGCTCTGTTTGGGACTGTGAGCTGCAATTTGTAAGAGGTGCTGAAGTTAACATGTGTGTGGATTTGTGGTATGATTTTATTTTCAGTTTCACATGGAACATACAGTCCCAAAATGCTTTGGTCAATCGGTCTGAAGGGGGTAACGTTCCTACCAGCGGATCAATAACATAATGCACAGCAGAGTAAAGGGCAGGTAGACTTCTCTTTAAATAATGACGTTAGTCTTGTAATATTATGACTTTTTTCTAAGACATGTCAGAGAACACAGATAGCCTATGTGGGAGAGATTCTGAATGTGCAGAACGTTTTGAACGTGAGCAGAAAACCTGCTGGAACACAGAAGCTGAAAGCCATCTGAATTTTGTGTTTCTCTATACATAAATTTAAAAAAATCACCATAAACTGGTGCAGAAAAATCATCATAATGTAGGAAATAAAGTTTATTGCTCAAACTTTTCATATAATTCAGCATTAAAGATTAAAGATAAATAGTGTTAAAATCGTGTCTTGTCCCGTCTCATGGGTTGAGTGTTGTGGGGACAGCCCAGCTGACGGTGAGTGTCCTGGTTTTACTTTTTTTTCTCACTTTATTTCACCCATTGTTTTGCTCTGCCTGCCTCCCTG
>NC_060172.1:20313258-20325305 GCF_021292245.1 Micropterus dolomieu | reverse complement strand
TCTAACACCTGGATATGTTTATTTGTGAACCATTCCAGTGTAGATTTTGCTTTATGTTTTGGATCATTGTCTTGTTGGAAGACAAATCTCCGTCCCAGTCTCAGGTCTTTTGCAGACTCCATCAGGTTTTCTTCCAGAATGGTAGAAAACCACTGACGGCAACGTTGCTCAGCACGATTGCTCTAAAAGTTGCTCCGTGTATCATCAGCTTAAGCGGGCTTGCCGGTTTTAGTATTTCTTTGCTGTTTGGTCTAATTATAGCAGTGATTCTTGAGATCTGGGACAAAACATGTCCACCAGATAAAACACAGTTTTTGGGTAAAACATTTACATAATATTATTCATAAATTTAACCAGAAAACTAACAGGACAATTTTAGCACACCCAGTTATTTATTTCACGTTTTATATATTTTTTTATTATAAATTATATAATATGTGTGTTGTGGGGACAGCCCAGCTGACGGTGAGTGTCCTGGTTTTACTTTTTTTTTTCTCTCACTTTATTTCACCCATTGTTTTGCTCTGCCTGCCTCCCTGTGTTCTCCTCCTCTCTCCCTCTGCTCCTGAGCCCAGCCAACTACCTGCACCTGCACCTCATCAGCCACCTCGTCAGCCTGCCACACCTGCCAGTAATCAACCTCATCCCAGCCTGTATTTCAACCCCCGGTTCTCCACACCATCCTCGCTTGATTGTCGTTGCTCCTTACCCGGTGCCACCTCTACGTCCAGGCTCTCGTGTTCCTTGTTTTTTCTCATTTTCCCTGCATTTTGTCGCTCCAGTCACTAACCCTGTCTTTCTGTCTGTTTTCCCTCCAAGGTTCACTCACCCTCGCCGTCCGTTCAGTCGGCTGGGCTCATCCTCCGGTCCTCACCTCTCGGGCTTCCTCCGCGGCGCCCTCCCGGCTCCTCCCTGCTCCTCGCCTCACCACCCGTGCCTCGCCTGCACCTCAGTCCTCCGTGCCCGCGTCCCCTAGCGCCCACCTCTCCTCCCTCACCTCTTCCCTAGCCCCCTCCGTGAACCCTCAATAAAACCTCCTTCCCTCTGAGTGTTGCGTTTGGGTCCTTTCTGTCCCGTCTCCTAACAATGTGACCAGTGCCTGTAAAAATCCTTGTCCGGAAGCAGGTGTCATTACATTACAATAGGTTAAAAAGAATTTAAAGTAATGCAAAATTAACCATTATATTTACTATTTGTTAGTAATTCAGTAAATATTTTAATAGGTATCAATAGTTACAATTTGAAATAGATTTAAATGTACTTTTTAGAAGATTTAACTTGTGTCCTAGATTTTTGTCAACCCCCTAAATAAAAAATATCAGGAATAATTGAAGGCTGCTAAAACTCTGAGGACCCCTTTATCACTTCCTTGTTCTTTCTAATGCTATGAGACCACTCTAGCTCTGGTAAGCTGTTTAGATTCTATATATTTCATACCTACTTGTTGATACCTTGCATGTCACAACCGTAGTGTGTCAACACCATAATTAATGTAATGCCAGATTTTGCATTGCCACAAAATAGCTTTATGTTTTGAATTGAATCTCATTTTCATAGCCTCTCAAGTACTCAATATTTAATAAGGTGTTGCTTATACTTATCCATCAGAAAAGTATACTGACTGCAAAATGAAATGCATTTCAGGCCATAATGGCTAGTGAGAAGCTATAGTGGAGGAATGAAAGAGAAGGAACAGGCAGTATCAAAAAAGAAGGTGAAAAAAATTGATTGCCAGCCTGAGCTGAAGGTGGAGTTCCTGAGAAAGGAAAGAGAAAGATTGAGAAATAGGGTGGAGGGGGGCAAAATAAAAAAACATTAGTAATTTGTAAGAGAAAAGAGATATAAGGGATGATTTTGGAAAAAGCACAGAAAGAGCCAAGCGACCTCAAGAACAAAGCACAGGAATGCCAGCATCTACAAGCAAAAAAAGTTGTGATATTTTACAATAAAAATAAATAATAAACTGGGATTAATTTACATGACCCTTTATTTAACTGACAAAAGTACAAAGGAAAGATTTTCAATAGTTTTACTGATCAATGTAACTGTATTTTGAAAATATAAACAAATGTGTGCAACACACACGCAAATAAATGTTGAGCCAGAGGCATGTTTACCATTGTGTTTCCTCACCTTTCCTCGAATAACAACTAATCGTTTGGAAAGTGAAGATACTAATTGTGCCAGTTTTATAATTGGAATTATTGTTATTTCCTGCTTGATACAAAAACTTCCGCTACTCAACAGTTTGTGGTCATCACTGTCTGTTTGTACTCTTAATGATGCGCCATACATTTTCAATAGGAGACAGATCTGAACTGGCAGCAGACCTTTAAAGAACACGCAATCTGTGTGTATGAAGCCACGTTGTTGTAGTCACTTTATTGACAGGCTTTTTGGAAAATATCCCAACTTTTCTGGAGATGGGGTTTGTAGTTTGTGTATAAGCTGCATATATATTGAAGAGGTTGAGGACTTTACAATGGGGTTATGTTCATGGACTACTGTCTAGTCCTTGTACTCCCTTGAGATTTTAATCCAAAAAAAGATTGGTTATATAATGTATTTTCTTCGCATCTTATAATGTTACAATATTTGTGAGAGTTCAATGATAATTTTGAATTAAATATTTTTCTGTTTCTTACAAGTTTGTCACCATCGTCAGTTTTGTGTCAACACCGTCGATGCCTTGTCAACTCTGTCAGATGGACTTTATGTTGTTTTTTAAAAAAAAAAAGATGATATGTTTTGTTCCATCAAGAATATTTGTCTATAACATTGTTGCATTTTCAAAGTTAATGTGTAATTTGAACACTTCTAAGTATCTCTGTTCATATTGGAGATTAAATGTTATATTGGTTAATACATAGAACCTAAACTGTAATTATTAAACAATGACAAATCTAACTTTTAAAAGGAGATATGATTAATTTAAAAACATGTGTATACAATTAAGAGAACCAAGAAACAGCTAAGAGTAAAAATATCTGTGATAAGGTCATTCAGAATAATTTTTTTGACATTTGTATGTTTCTGATGGTGTTGACGAAAATCTAGTTCTGATCCCGCAAACATTTGTCATTTATGACAAATTTAAAACTGGGAGGTTGTTCTAAAACATGGTTATATAGGCAAAGCCTCATTTAACAAAGATGTATACATGTTTTTTTTTAAATAGTCAAGATTTTTTTTTTTGAAAATCAAAACTTGTTTTGTCCCTGATCTCAAGGCATTTTGTTTTCGGTTTGTGTGTATTATTTTCAATCTTCTGCTATCATTTTGTTTGGTCTGAGTTATTTGATTTGATGCTTTGATTCATTTTGTGTGTGTGTTTTTGATTAACTCTTTTGCCACTGTGTATTTTAAATAGTATATTGTATTTTAAATTATTAGACCCATACTCCTATCTCATTCAATAATTCTTGCTACACAATGGTAACATCTGGAATAACCATTGCTCCCACCAGCAGCTAGCCAACATCCAGCCACCAGTTAAAACACTGCTCCTCTACCTACCAGCAGCCCGCCAAACATCCAGCAACCAGCCAAAAGATTGCTACCTCACCTATCACCAGCCAGCCAAGAACACTGCTCCTCCACCTATAGTAGCCAGCCAACATAAAGCAACAAGCCAAAAGACTGCTCCCGCACCTACCAGCAGCCAGCCAACATCCAGCAACCAGCCAAAATACTGCTCCTCCACCTGCCAACCAGCCAACATCTACTGTTGAGTTTTAAAAAGTTACAACAAACTTAATGTATTCCAGTGTTTTTCTTCAAATGTAAGAATGCAGGATTTTAGGCCAGGCAATTGCATTAGAATGTTGATTAAACCATTGTTTGTATCCTCTTTGTAATGTGAAGAAAACTGACACCTCTTTGTTTAGTGCCAGAAGGACTGTTTTGTTTTGACTGTTTCATTGACACTTAAGATGGGATGTCAACCATTTTTTAGACAAGCCCTGTTGTTCTCTATGATTAGTTTAGAGTAAAAGACTGTTTATTCCTGTAGATTGAAGTGGGGTTTCACATCTGGGATCGGCGCTCTTTTGTTTGACCAAAAGCAACATAGAACAGTAAGGTACACACTTCCTAATTGGGTGACGAAGAAGTTAACCAAACGACCAATGGCTATGGACCTAAGCCATTTGGAGGGAAATGGACCCGCCCACATACCTGGAGGATATTGACAATTTATTTTGTGAGAATCAGGACTGTAAGCTGTGGATCTGGGAGGAGAAGCAGCTTTTCAGTCCACTGCTGGAGGCGGCTTTAGCACAGTCTGTTAGGACTTGACTGAAAGCTGTAAATCTGAACGGAGGACCAACTTCAGTCCACTGCAGTGTTATTTGTTTGTTCTGTAATGCCATCTCTTTATTCACTAATTTTTGTAATTAAATCTTTTTGTTCATTTTCATTGGACTGAGCCTCTCCTATCTCAAAATCTGAAAAAACGCAACACTACCACCCAGTTAACACTACTCCTCTAACTACCAATAACTAGCCAACATCCAGCACCCAGCCACCACTACTCCTCCACCTGCCCACCAGCCAACACCACTGCTCCTCTACCTACCAACAACCAACCAGTATGATTCCTCACATATGGTATATTATAATAGGCATTTACAATTATTGCTGGCTAAAATAAGACCTTAAAAGTATTAAATTTCATTAACAAAGCATTAATTTTTTTTTCTTGTCCTTTCATAGAATTAACTAAATGCTGTCACGTCATAAATAAGTACTTTTTGTGTGTGTGACTTTAAAATTTACTCCGTTTGATGTGACTTGGATGTTATACAGCAGTACAGTGTAGCAGGTCTAAAGCTAGGTATAATTTTAATGAAAATTAATATTTCCGGGAATATTAATTCATGCCTCGAAACTAGGAGCACCACCTAAAGATTTGCTTGTCCGCCAAAGGCTTTAGGTCCTTGAGTATAGCCTGATAATTACACAAATTTCTGGTAATTCATTAGTTATTAATGGTTCAGTTATTTTGAAATCGTAAACTTTAGTCAATCAGTCAATCTCAAATCTGAGGGTGAGTTCTATGTACAGGGACTCTGGATTCTTAACAATACACACACAATATCACTGTGTTCAAGGTGAAATTTACTAACTAACAAAAGAGAGTACAACAGTGGGAGTAAATGTGGGAATATTCCAGGGACAACAGTCAACATGAAAACCAGAAGGTAATGAACAGAATATGTAAGGCTCGATAGAATTTCACTTTATATTGTAGAGAGAGAGGATTCTACGACTATGAGGGAACGAATGGTCGGAAATTACGTTGCAGATTTAGTTTGAATAATCTAGGGGTTTATTAACTGTAGATGAGGGCCAACTAGAGAACACCAACGAGTCACAGAGTGTAGTTTGTTTTGCCTTACTTTTGTCGCAATTCCCCTGTACCAATGGCTCACTGCCGGTTGACTTGTGCAGGTGGTTCTTGCCAGACACCCCAGTGGCGTCTTGAGTTGAGTTCGAACCGTTGGATTGGTCCCGGAGTGCTTTGCGGCGCTTGCAGCAACGGGCCGTCAGCCCCGGGCTTGCACTCTGAGTTCAATTTGTGTCGCTATAGCTCAGCGGAACACACTCCGGGCTCTGTCGTTGCAGCCGTGGCTTCGTTCATTCAAAGCAAGAAATGAACGGCTTCTGAGTTTCTGGTCCAAAGTTGCTCAGAACAATCGGATCATGTTAAAACAACAAAATCAAATAAAACTCATACATTCGCTGTAGATTCGCGAGGCCCCGGGAATATAGGCTATTTAATATTGCTGAGATTAAACAAGTCTGGGGAAAGTTTCATCCCAGGCAGCTCCAAACAAAAATCAAAATCAAATCTCCAGCTAAAAAAATTGGGGATTCAAGGGCAGTAGCTTTCTCAGCTCGTCTGAAGGAAATTTAAAGTATGAAACGGAAAAAAAAGTTAACGAGAGTGTAATTATGTTTAGTTTCAAGAGTTTTTTTTTAGAAAAGAGAGTGAGACAAAAGACAACAAGGCCTTTTATCTACCTCCTTTAGGACTTGGTGACGTCAATTTGGGGAGTGGGTTTCTCTGGGGGAAGTTACCCCAAAAGTGTTACCTTTTTACTGGGATAAAGAAAATATATATAAAAAAATATATACGTTGCGCGTATTTTCATTTCATCTCTCTCTCCACAATATTGACATTTGAAAAATACTCAGTTCTAAACATTCGGATAAAGACAAGCAAAATAAGACTAAACACTAGAGGGTTAAAGTTATAATGGTTATAAAAAAAAGTAACAAAGCTTACTTACATGTTTGATGGTTACCGGTTTTAACTCAAGAGACAATTAAGATGTAATCGTTTGTACAATTACATGGTGATTGGTACTTGGCATTCATTGTCGGTGTAAGCCCAGTTTTAAACACTTGTGTTATACCTTTCCTGTCCCCTTGGTGGAGCTCGGGTCGCATGAGAAAACAGTAGACATTCAACTGTTAGATTTACCACTTTAAACTGGGAAGCTGGCGTGGGAATGAATGTTTTAGTACAAAATTGTATATGAAACATTGATTACTGACACTGATTACTAGGGAATAACAGGGAGGAATTAAGACAAAACAAAAAGAGAACTCTTCAAGATTATTTTCTTATGGTTCTGCTAGTTTTCAACATCACTAAAAGGATAACAACGGGTTCATTTACTAAACTCAGAGGTAAACGCCACTACTCACTTAGCAAGGTTATTATTTAAACAGAACAAACACTTAATTGTATACACCAGTTTATAATGGAACCTTTGTTGATATGTCGGTGTTCAGCTTTGCACTCGGTACTGTGGCGTGTTTGCGGTGCACGAGCTCTGACGTCCAATCTCTGGCACGAATCAGTCAGTTGTTAGGAAAGAAAACGAAATGTCTCTGACATGCTACTAACAAGCTAACGTTAGCTTGTTGACTCAGAATGGGCCAGTGTCTGAAGTTCAGAAGGCCAGTTGGCAAGTTGGTTGACGAGGCTGAGGGCGGTGGCGCAGAGGTTTGCACAACAAGCAGAGAATTGTGCGAGTCAGTCACACTATGGCGAGCGCTAATGGAACAACGGAGCTGAAAGACCTGCCTACAGGTTACTGGTCAGTGAACGTTACAACAGCAACAGAGAGACAGTTGTGTATGAGACGAGGACCGTGTCTGTGTGTCGGCGTTGCGCCACTGTTGTAGGGAAACGTTATGTGAATGAAAAATCCAACATGCTAACGCACATTAAACTACATCACCCAGATGCGCCGATCACCGGGATGAGGAAAAAACAAATCAGAGCCTAACTCCATATCCCTGCTGCTTTCAAGCCAATAATACTTTATTTCAAGTAGCCTTTAGATGCAAAAACAGAACAAGATGAATAATCACTGAAGCTATTGGCATTTACATTATGGCATATTATATTAAATTACATTACTTTTTCTATCCAAGGTGTAACTAATTGTAACAACTCATACTGCAGAATTTATTTTGCATTTATTTATTTCACACCATAAGAGTTCTTACTGCAACAAATATTGTAGTCATTTCATAGGTGTCATTTACACTGGGGATGCTGGGGACATGTCTCAATCGCTTTTCTTCAAAACATTTGTTAAATATGTTCTGAAAATGGCTTGCAACAAGAAATGTTAAAAAAAACCTAATCAAAATCCTTTGAGAAAGGTTTATTTGCACAATAAGAAATCATGCAATGTAAATATAGAAAATACAAATGCGCATTGTCCAAAAAAAGTTACTTAAGCTAAAAAACAAGCTGCTGATTACTGTTTGAAATGTCGCCTGAATTTTATGCTTCATTTCACATAAATAAATTCTACCATAAGTTGGTGCAGAAAATGTCTCCAGAGTGCAGGAAATTAAGTGTTTAATGCTCAAATATTTTCTAGTGGACAACCCCCAGCCCCCTCATTTTTATATTTCAGTATTGAATATTTCATCAAAATAGTGCTAATGCTTTCAAGTCTGTCAAACCCAGCACTAATAGATTTAATTAAAATTAAATACCACCTCCCATCCCACCCAAAAAAGTAACGTTTTGAAGTATGTTATTCTGATTACACAAGTTTGGATAAAATGGCATTACGGGAACGTATTTTAAAATAAATGAATAGTCTGTTCCTGTTTATATTGTGTGTTGCTGACCTTATTAGTTTCCAGTATCATAATTTGTTTGTTAAATTGTTACCTGTTCAAGTCCCGAAAATCTGCTAATTTGGTGGAGAAATCCACTAGCATGCTTTAATGAACATGTCAACTTGATTCAATTGTGTCTATAATTTATAACGTATAATTTTGGCTCGCTAAAAACAGGCTTAAAACAAAATCTAGCCTACTTACTGGAAAACAGCTGACTCCTAATAAGCTTGTTCAACAGTGCCTGGATAGGAGTTGCTCTAGCCTGACTGACAGGTTGCCATGGTAATAACTTTTCACTCATGAGGTAGTCCCGCCCTAAAGCATATGCAGCTTTGTCTATTTTCCTCTAAATTGGGCCGTAATTTACTAAATGAATATCATGTTGTATTAAAGAAGACTTGAAACTAAAGATTGAGACCATAAAGTCATTATGAAAGTGTTTACCAAGGTAATAAATCAGCTGAGAAGTAGGGCCAGTTTACCAATTATATCTAATGGAACCGGAATTCTTTTTGCAACCAGAGGAGTCGCCCCCTTCTGGCCGTTAGATAGAATGCAGGTTTAAGTTATTTCCGGGTGGCCTCAATTTTGAGACGCGGAGGTTCCCGCTTGGCTACAGCAAAACTTTGAGATGTTGAACTCGTTCTGCATGAATGATTATTGATGGAGTTAGTACTTAAAGGTTCAGTGTGTAATATTTCTGCGGCTCTATTGACAGAAATCCAGTATAAGATCCATAACTATGTTTTCAGTGGTGTATAAAGACCTTACATAATGAACCATTATGTTTTTATTACCTTAGAATGAGACATTTATATCTACATAACCGCGGGCATCCCCTTCTATGGAGGTCGCTGTATTTTGTCGTCATTTTTCTACTGTAGCCGTCAACGAACAAACAGCGCTACAGAGCGTGTTTCGCCATCACGGCGTTCTTCTTCTGCTTGTGTAATTCCGGTAGTGTAGACGCCCGTCACTACATTGAATACGTACAAAGAAGGAGGAGAGGGACTAATAATAATAGTAATATACAGTCTCTGAGTAGTCTTCTGGTTTATTAGAAGTAAGATTAGAAGTGACATTTGGACAACTGAAGGAGCACATAAGTGTAATTTAGCACGAGAGCCGACAGCCAGATGGAGTCGGGACAGACAGCTGATGGGAGAAATCATGGATTTTGTGGATTTTCCCAGATGGAACTCTATAACGTTAACGTGGGACAGATGTTATCAAAGCGGGGCTGAAGCTGTCTGTTTTCTGCTGGACAGGTAATTAACTTTGTTTGTCAGACTTTAGCAATGCAAATGAAAACTGTTGTTTGATAGCTTTAGCTAGAAGCTCATAATCACAGAGAGCTGTGACATGTTTCCCCTGTCAGTGGTGTGAAATATGGATTAATTTCATGGCACCTACTTATTCTCCAGCCTGTGGTTTGGCTTTGCTGGTGTTCTGTCGATTTATGCTACCTATCGAGATGTGCTACTTAGCGGTTCTGCGCATGCGTATGACCCACAAGCGTAGTTTGTTTCCACACCCATAAATCTGTGCAACCTTGCTGTTGGGAATGCCGTTGAGAAAGTAGCTGATCATCAGTAACATAAAAAACAAAAATTCATTATCTATCTATATAAGTCTATCAGAATATGCTACCTCTGATATCTTAAATACAGATGGCATAATATAGTATTTCAACATGCTCCCCATCTCCATACAGTACACATGGAGTGAGTAGTGGTGCAATATAAAATGATTCTGTAATGGGAGCATTATTTGATAGGGGATATTAATCTATCAGAATACTCTACCCCTGAAATGATGTTATAATATAATCTAAAAACAGAATATGTGATAATACTGTGAGAGTTATAACTTTATAGGATTGGAAAAGGGAACACATAAGGTAGCATTTTATGATAGGGCAGAGCGACTCGATAGACTCTGCTGTCGATTTGCGCTACGGTAGCACTTTTCGACAAAGCAGCATAGATCGTCAGAACACAAGTTACTAAGCGAGACAATCAGCTGATCAGTAATGTTAATTGGCAATAAAACCGTAAAGTTAGTTTAGAGCATGGAAGCATCAGCCAGCTAAACTTTTACTGACTGGTAGAAAAACATTCATTGTTAGTTGGATTGGTTTATTCTCCAGCGCTGTGCTTTGGCTTGTGGTGTTATGTTAGTTGGATTAATTTCATGTAGTTACTCTCTCTCTCTCTCTCCAGCACATCGAAACTCAGATCAGCCAGCTAAACTTTGAAAAAATATGTAGTTGGATTGTCATTTCATGTAGTTCTTCTCCTGCGCTTTGTTATGGCTTTGTTACGTGGACAGAAATGTGGCGTTACCTTCCTGAGACAAACTGCTGATGAATATTATTGGTAATGAAACGGTAACAAGGGAAGCTCAGCAGCTAAACTTCACATTTTACTGCCCTGGTGGAAAACATGTATTTCTTTTTACTGCTAATGGTGATAACAAGACCGAGTGCCTATCAAGTGACCAATAATAAATACTTTCCGAATTTGCATTAAAAAACGTTATTGGATATTGCATCCCACTGTGCACTGTTGGACCGTGACTTTAAATTACCCTTTTTAAACTATGTGTAGTCCTTGGTCCTGCGTGTTCTTTAATGAAGCAATAGGAGAAGGCGTTTTTGGTCAAAAGTAATCAGTTTTATTACAAGTAAATAGTAAAAACAAGCTGGGTCAGTTCATGAAGTCTGACTCGCTATCTCTCCCTAACCCAGTATACATCGTCAAGTCATACAACAAAAGTGTAGGTCAGTGCATGATTGGCCCACGTCCTCGGACCCCAGTGTTGCGTCCTCCGACTCCACGAATCACCATGCTGTTGCTGGGCAGATTACGAGTGTAGTCCCTGAAATGAGATATCTTGGAGAACAGATCTTTTGTGTTACATTCCAGACCACCCATGTCCCTGTTTTCCACGTATTTTAAAATAAATTAATAGTCTGTTCCTGTTTATATTGTGTGTTGCTGACCTTTCATTTCATCCATCCATCCATCCGTCGTCAACCGCTTACCCTGCACATAGGGTCGCGGGGGTCTGGAGCCAATCCCAGCTGTCATCGGGCAAAAGCTGGGGTACACCCTGGACAGGTCACCAATCCACACATAGACAAACAACCACTCGCACCTAAGGACAATTTAGGGTCACCAATCAACCTAGTCTGCATGTCTTTGGACGATGGGCGATGGTAACGACTTGTTAATCACATAGTAGTCCTGCCCTAAAGCATATGCTGCTTTATTGTCTATTTTCCTCTAAATTGGGCCGTAATTTACTAAATGAACATCATGTTCATTTAGAAGACTTAAACTAAAGACTGAGACCATAAAGTCATTATGAAAGTGTTTACCAAAGTAATAAATCAGCTGAGAAGTAGGGCCAGTTTACTAGTTATATCTAATGGAACCGGACCAGAGGAGTCGCCCCCTGCTGGCCGTTAGACAAGTCCTTTGTCTGATGCAATAAGGAGGTTGTAATTTTCACCAGTGCTGTCTCTGTGCTATGATGAACTCTAAATCCTGACTGAAAATCATCAAATAAACTATTGCTCTGTAGAAAGTCACACAGCTGTTTAGCAACTGCTTTCTCCAGGATCTTAGAGAGAAATGGAAGGTTAGATATAGGTCTATAGTTGGCTAAAACATCCGGATCAAGTTTGGGCTTTTTCAGAAGAGGTTTAATTACAGCTACTTTAAAGTACTGTGGTACATAGCCTGTTGATAGAGATAGATTGATCATATCTAGTATAGAAGTGCTGACTAGGGGTAAAACTTCTTTAAGCAGCCTAGTCGGGATGGGGTCTAAGAGGCAGGTTGATGGTTTAGATGAAGAAATTATTGAAGTTAGTTGGTAAAGAT
>NC_060172.1:20261123-20313158 GCF_021292245.1 Micropterus dolomieu | reverse complement strand
TCGCTTGATTGTCGTTGCTCCTTACCCGGTGCCACCTCTACGTCCAGGCTCTCGTGTTCCTTGTTTTTTCTCATTTTCCCTGCATTTTGTCGCTCCAGTCACTAACCCTGTCTTTCTGTCTGTTTTCCCTCCCAGGTTCACTCACCCTCGTCATCCGTTCAGTCGGCTGGGCTCATCCTCCGGTCCTCACCTCTCGGGCTTCCTCCACGGCGCCCTCCCTGCTCCTCGCCTCACCACCCGTGCCTCGCCTGTTCTACGGTCCTCCGTGCCCGCGTCCCTTGGCGTCCACCTCTCCTCCCTCACCTCTTCCTTAGCCCCCTCCGTGAACCCTCAATAAAACCTCCTTCCCTCTGAGTGTTGCGTTTGGGTCCTTTCTGTCCCGTCTCCTAACATTAAGTGTCTCGTCACACCCCTACTATGGATACATGTGGGGCAATACTTTAATGTTGCAGGTGGTAACGGCGGGGCTCATTGATATACTCCTGGATAGCTTAATCTATAACATTACTTCATAATATATAAGTTGATTATATTTTGAATTAATCATTTGAATCTGCAAAATAATTAGTAAATAAAGCTGTCAGATAAATGTATTGAAAAGTTGTGAAAGTGAGTGAAAAGTTAAATATTTCAAAATCTGGGGGAGTATTATTAAGTAGCATAAAATAGAAATACTCAAGTAAAGTAGCTAGTAAGTACAGTACTCGAACTTGAAGTACGTGTTACTTTGCACCACTGATTATCCCCGTGAAAGAATATTCAGCCGCCTTACCCTACAAGTATTCATGAGTGCAGGATTTAATGTACATGAGTGGTACTGACCGTCACTAGGATCCAGGATCTCAACTGTTGCTGTGGCAGGGAACTCCATCACTCCCATCACCGGCTCCGATAGCAAAATCTGGAAGGTCTCCGCCTGCTCGTACTTCCCATCAGTCAGTATCCGAACCCGCCATGTGGCTCTGGTCTGTCCAGGGTTGAACTGGACCTGCCTCTGGGACTTGCCCTTGAAATCTTCCTCCTTTTTTGCACTACCATCCTGGGTGCCAATGCCTGAGAGATACAGATAGTAGTAAATGTAAAAAAAAAAATGGAAATGAAGGCAGAGCAGGACATATGGTTAAAAAATAAGACAGACAGGAAGAAGTGGAGACAAAACAAAGAAAGCCATGAAAAGGTGACATGCAGGAGAGAGAAACAGATGAATAACAGATTAGATATTCACACCCTTTAATGTTGTTCAGTGAGTGGTGAGAAAAAAAGAGTGTTGCATCTATTTTTCTTCACTGATCACTTACAGGGCTTCAGGAATGTGTGAAATGAATTTGTGACTGAAGCATTTAAATAAGCATATTTCACCTTACTGAAATGGATTAGTTACAATGATTATTTCCCAAGGGTTATGTATGCATGTGAGTGTGTGTGTGTGTGTTTGTGTGTCACCTCCTTTTCTGTTTTAATGTCTCATTCATTAATAATAGGTCTTTCATGTGAACCCATTTTTCAATGATCCACCTAACATTCCATACTTATCGAAACATCATGTAGGAGCGGTAAATGGTAACACGTGGGTTTTACATCAAACACACATCATGGAAACCCAGGTGGCATAAGCCATACAATAATGTATTGTGGTGTATAACATATGTGCATTTGATGCATAACAGTTTAAAATAGCACTGTAGCAGCTGGACAGAGGGTCAGTGACCTAAGGGGAGAGTAGTGATTGGTGGTTATGTAGGGAGTGAACCCTTCTATAGAATTTGACCTCTAACCCTTGTTTTGTTACCTCAGAATAGTACTAAACCCCTCTAACATGCACCTAAAACACACCCTATATAAGCGATGTTTGACGTACAGAAAGACAAAGTGGCCATCGGGCTGGGTCACTCTCCAAGCTGCTGCAGAGCTTGTAATTGATGCTGAACTCCTTGATGTAATAAACTTTTATGATCAAGAACAGTGTCAAGCGGATTTCATCTCAACACATCATTGCAGAATTATTGTTCGGACACCACAGTATTACATTTGGAAATATGCTGTTTATTTCCCTTTGTCTACATTCACACTGCCTCATGAGAACAAGGTGAGCAGAGAGCCATACCAGGCTGATGCATGTGCCTGTAAATAACAAGGATTTGTTTCCTTTTCTTTCTGAAAAGCCTGCACAGACAGAAAAAAAAAGTGACAAACACATGCAGATGAGTCTGGATACATTAGATCATACACACAATAAGATCTGAGAGGTGAGCATTGTACGCAAAAATTTAAGCTAGAAATTAGCATACACGTAGCAATACAAACGCTCACCTCAGTCGCACTCATTAATTTTATTGTACCTGTGAGGACCCTCTGTGATTATATTCATTTCCAAACCCCAACATGAGTGTAGAAAAATGTGACTTTGAAAGATTGTTATAAATGTTTGTTGGTGTTATGCCTTGCATTTGTGGCTATTTTTGTTTTTGCCAAGAGCGACTGGAGAAATATTCTGGAGAGTAAATTGAGAATGCGTTTGTTTGAGGGCCTATTTTTCAGCCGTATACCAAAACAAAAAAAATATTTATAGATATAAAAAAATATTTTTCTCTAGACTCACTGTTTTAAACCAATTTCAAGTCCAGAGAAACCAATTGTTTCACTGATGGTCACCACAGACCAACCATAACACAATGCAGCATCTCACATTAGACCTGATCTGCAGCCAGAAGCACATTAAATATAACATTCATTCACTTAATTTTGTCAACAACGCTGCACGGCACACCAAGGCATGGTTATCTCTCAAGTTTCTCTGTTTCTCTGCTTTTTCTCAACAGGAACAGCTAATGATGCTGCTATTGCTCACTGCAGCTGAACTAATGCAACACGAAAAATTTACTTCTCTGGGGGCTTTTGAAAGTCTGGGAAATCTAAGGCATGACTAATCGAAGTTCAGTCAGGACAACTCTTGGTTGACTTGTTTGGCTGCTGTGTGGCCCTGTCAGCTTAACCCGGGTAAGGTTTTCTTAGATAACGGTCGAACAAAGCTGGTTGGCACAAGTAGGTAAAACAAGCATGTGAATTAACAACACTTCGTCATGAAATGGCTGCATTCTTCTGATTATATTTCATCAGACAGTACAGTGAAAATACCATCAATATTGAACAACCAACCTTCTGATAAGTGGGCAACAACTCTACCACGCCACCCCCAGATAGCCTCCTATGTACAAGGGTTTTGGTTGGTTGGTTGGTTAGAGATAATAACCAATAAACTATCTTTAGGCTGTGCCACCAGCATCAGAAGTTTGTGGGTGTGGGTGTGGGTGTGGGTGTAGGTGTGGGTGTGTGTGTGTGTGCCTTAAACTTGTAGACATACTGCGTATGAACAATTATACCAAATAGGTGCTAACGATCACCAATTCAATATGTACGTTGAAAGACAATGATTAACTGAAACAGAAAGAGCTGTGTAGCAGGAATACAACCTGGTGAGTAACAGCCAAACTCAGCTAACAAGGTGAGGCTGCTGAAGACAGTTCACTGTCAACAGTCATATACCATGGAAAGACTGAGTACAGCAACAAGACACAAAGTAGTTTTACTGCATCAGCAAGGTCTCTACCAGGCAGAAATATCAAGGCAGACAGGGGTTTCCAGATGTGCTGTCCAAGCTCTTTTGAGAAGCACAAAGAAACACACAACGTTGAGGACCGTAGTTACAGCGGTCGGCCAAAGAAACTTACTGCAGCAGATCAGAATAAGTCCAGCAGTCAAGTCATTAGGACAACAGTATATTCACTGTAAAAAGGAGATCAAAGAGACCTGGAAGTGATGGTATGGCCCCCACAGAGCCCATCAGATCTCAACATTATCGTGTCTGTCTGGTAATACTTGAAGAGAGAAGCAACTGAGACTGCCTAAATGCACAGAAGGCCAGTGGGTAGTTCTCCAAGATGTGAGTGTACCTAGAAGAATTGATGCTGCATTGAAGGCAAAGGGTGGTCACACCAAATATTGATTTCATTTAGATTTTAATTCTGTTCATTCACTTTGCATTTTGTTAATTAATAAATATAATCTATTAACACCTATTCTTGATTTTAACGCCCATTTTTGACCTAAAACTTTTGCACAGTACTGTACGTCCAAACACTGAGGATTATGGATGTAAATATAAACACAGGTATTCTTATGATTAAATATACGGTATACTGTATATAGTCCAATCATGTACATTAACTTCATTATTTTTATTATCTATATATTACACGTCTTAACTTTATAACAGCTAGATATCATCCTTACAATGTCAGTCCTGATGGATTCGGTGACACTTGCAGTTGCTGATGAGAAGGGTACACACATACATGTTTCACTCAACATGACATGTGCTTTAAAAAAATAGGGTTGATACATTGAAGGATTATAACTTGAAGTCGAAAGAAATAGATCTTATCTTTTAATCCTGATGATCAGTTCATCCACATCAAATACACACAGACAAAAACCTGCCTTTAAGTGAGAAGTGTTGATCTTAAAAGGGTTAGCCTCATTGCACCAGCCTTGCTGGACTCCCTGCAGGGAAGAGACACGCTTTTCCTGGGGTCGCAATGGGGTTCCTTCTCAGCAGGTGCAGGTATACCCACCAGAGGGCCTTTTGATCTCTACGGTGCTGTTCCTTAGAGCTACAGTCCCTTGTGTTTGTTTCTCCGTAACACACACACACAAACTCACAGATACAAGGAGTTGCTCACAAACACACACAGATTCTGTTTATATTTGCAAACTTTCGTTTCTTTTGTTCTGTGTTATACTTTATTTCACTTTTGGAAGCAAATACTGCGGTAAGCTGATTTTGACTGAATGCAAAATATAGAATTCATCACAAAATGTATGACTACTGGTACATTCATGCTCATTATTCCATAAAGGTCCTTTCACGTCAAGGCAGCTGAGGTGGAGGTCTGTAGAAAAGAGGTTCAGGGGGGGGGAAAGTTTATACTCTCTCCTGGTGAAATAAAATTATCTCTCCATCCCTCTTGCTTAGCAACAATAATGAGGCTGGGATAGTCTCACATGAGATTAACCTGGCAAATGTAGACCTTGTTAATAATCCTCCATTAATTTCAGTGAGCAAAGACAGACCAGAAAAGGGCAGAGCAGAAAGGAAAAAAAAGTCTTCAAAGATTGAGGTTTGAGTTATATGAGAATTCAATTCCATCTTGTTTCCCTATGGGGTTCCATGTATCATACAGCAAAGAAGATAGGAACGGAAAAGAAAGGAAAGGAAATGAAATGAAAGGAATGATGTGGAGAGGATGAGGACTTCAGAGTGGAGGGTCTCATGAAGGGAATAGAGCAAGACGATGTGACAAAGACAAGACAGAGAAGAACTAGCAAAGATACACCACGATGGATAACAAACAAATACAGGATACACACAAGGAAGTGGGGAAATAGAATACAGAGCAAAAATAAACAGTGAATGAGTGCTGCACTGGAGTGAGATAGAGAGGAGGGAAGAAGGTAGATACAGTATAAGACGAATGACAAATGGAGAGTTGGTGGAGGAAGGATATAAAACAGCCTATGGCACAGACCCAGGGCTCTAAGGCGGTAAGGGATCAGAAAGAAGAGAGTTGGTGTCTTTGATGAGGAAAAGCAGGTTTGTTGCAAAAAGTCCAAACGCTCTCCACGGCGAGATGAAGCCAGGAGAGATTACGGATGAAAAGCAAAGAAGGTGAAGCAGGTGAAGTGGGTTGACAAGTCAGTGGAACAGTGTCACAGGAGATAGGAAAGAAATGACAGAACTCAATTAGAAAAGACGACTCAGCAGGCGAGGAAGAGGGCACGTGTCCATGAAGCATTAAGCTGAAAGTTGATATCTTAGTTGTGTCTGGATTTTTTTTCATTAGATTGAGAAAGTGAGGTATAATCTTGAAAACAGTGGTAGACGAATCCAATCTGATCCCCATGCTCTCCCGCCCTGTTCTGCCCGAGCTCTGCTTTGCGGGGGTATCTTTGAACCTTGATCTTATCCTCCTTCACTGATCCTCTATGTCCTGTTGTGATGGAGTATGTATAACAGGTCTCCTCCACCGCCGTCTGGCACCACAGCCCTGTCTAATCTCATATAATCTATCCATCTATCTGCAAGTACAGTCTCTACTTCTGTTACAAATGCCTAGGTGTGTTTAATTTCTTTTTATATTTATAGGATTTTTTCCATTTACAGCTCAGGTTTTGATGTGATCTTAAAATTTTGGTTACTATACTCCCATATCTGCTATTAACATTAACCTCAAACACAGATAAATTGAATACGTTAGGACTAGACTGTTGGTAGGACAAAACAAGCACACGAATCACGTCATCTTGGGCTGTGGAAAATTGTGAAGGGCATTTTCAACTATTTTCTGTCATTTTATTGACCAAACTTCCCTCCAACTGATTATGTGTTTCACTGCTCAAGACCAGACAGAAGACAGAAAACCTTCAAAAGGATTTGCAACTAAATATTATTTGTGATTATTTTCTCCACATTTATGACTATTTTCTGTGCCCTAAAATTGGCAGTAGCATGTGTAAACATGTTTGCAGTTCCTACATTGCTCATCTGATGTTGGTTTTAAAAAAAAGATGAGAGTTGACACTTTAACCTCATAGTTATTGTTTTATTTAAAGTATTCTTTGCTGGAAATTATGTCTCTGTCAGAAAGTTTTTGGTAACGCAAATACATTTATATCTGGTGGGGATCTCTGGTACTGCCCTAGAATGGTTTTCATCCTACCTGTCGAATAGGAAGTTTTGCGTGTCTGTAAACAACTATGTCGTTCTGTCCAGTTAAATATGGTGTGCCTCAGGGGTTGGTCTTAGGACCCATTTTGTTTTCCTTTTATCTGCTTCCCCTTGGACATATTATCCATGAACATGGTATTTCTTTTCATATTTATGCTGATGACACACAAATATACTTGCCCGTCAGATCCACAGACCCTGGAATGCTGAGTTCACTTAACAACTGCCTTAAAAAAGTTAAGTTAAAAAATGGATGTCAAATAATTTCCTCCAGCTGAACTCAGACAAAAGAGAAATCCTGGTCATCGGGTCCCAGCAGATGGCAAAACAAATACTGCCATCTGCTGGTTCCCTAGTAAATCACATTAAGCCTGTGGCAAAGAACCTTCGTGTTTGGTTTGATAGTAATTTAAATTTCGAGCAGCACCCACAAAGCTTGTTCAATCATGTTTTTATCAACTTAGAAATATAGTTAAAATTCGATCTATGTTAACTTTTAAGGACACCGAGACCATTTTACACGCCTTCATCTCATCACGCCTGTATTATTGCAACAGCCTTTTCACCTGTTTAACCCAAAAATCTACTGATCGACTACAGACTGTCCAGAACTCAGCTGCCAGGCTTTTAACTAGAACAAAGAAATATGACCACATTACTCCTATTTTAGCTTCATTACATTTTATTGATCACTTTTAAAGCTCTTCATGGCCTCTCGCCTTGTTATATTTCTGACCTTTTAGTCCCATACACACCAGCACGTACCTTGAGATCCTCGGGCAGAGGTCTGTTGTCTGTTCCAGAGTCTCGACTGAAAACTAAAGGGGACAGAGCGTTTGCTGTCAGGGCCCCGAGGCTCTGGAACAGCCTGCCCGAGGAAATCAGGTCGGCTGAGTCAGTGAACTCTTTTAAGTCCCTCCTTAAAACATACTTTTATAGGAGAGCCTTTCCCGATCTTATTTGACTTTATTTTATCCCTTTTATTTTATTCTATTTTACTAATTTTATATTTATCTTAAACGTATATTTTAGTCTTTTCAATGTTTTCTTGCTTTTATCTTGTATTGTTTTTGTATTATTGTCTTTTGGGTATTATTGTCTTTACACTTGTTAAAGCACTTTGTTAAAGCACTTGTTGTTGTTTTGTTTTCTCTACAAAGATTATTATTATTATTATTATTATTATTATATAAAATACACAGGTGTTTATCTGTTTGGTATATGATTTTTTGGAGGTTTTTGAGAGTTTTGATGTTGCCATTGCAGCTTTGATTTTGACCTTAAAAGTTAACATCCTATTTCAAAATGATATCTCAAATGTTTCTGATGTTTTGTCCATCCCCTGTAAATCAAAATTATAAAAGCAGTCACTCAATTAAGTTGTATTCCAACTCGAGTGGCATCAGCAGCATGTGTCAGCTAAAATAGCCAGTCCTTTGACCAACCTTTAATAGCCAGTCAAGTGCATCTTTCTATCACACTGTAAAAGTATGAACTTCGGCAACAAGAAAACTCTCAAAAGTCATTCAGACTCGAGCCAAACACATGAAAGCTAAATGAGCAAAGAGGAACACAAGCAGAGCCCCAACAGCACTGACTCTTAATGAGATATTTGCTGAACAGCGACACAAACTACAGCCATAACATTTCAATTGACACCAAGCATCAATCAATGTACCATTACTGTGGCACTATTGTATTGGATTGCATTACATTGTGGAGTGTTCCTGCTATTTTGTCCACCTCAAGTATGTTGTCACTCTGTTATTGGTTCCTTCGGTTCATTCGTCTGTTCACCGGTGCAGCAAATTGAAATCCATGAAGGTTATTAGACTTTGAACGGTTTCTGTTTTTCATTCTGTGTTGCCCTCTCGACATATTTCATCATCAGCACCTGAACAGATCCACACTGGACATATAGACACACGTAGTGGACTTTGAATGGGGATGAGGGGGGATGCCACCCCCCTCGTTAGTAAAATGACCAATGTGAGTCCCCCTTGTTAACCTGCCATGTCCCCTCTCTATCCCCCAGAGAGTGCAGGGGCAGAGGGGTTGTTTAGTGGAATACGTTAGTCTGACTCATCTGACTCATTGATCCTTTATCTGACTGAGGTTTGTCACAAGTTAGAATCTATAGCACCGACCACGGTTCTGAAATATCAGCAGCCTAATTTCACTGTGTACTGATGAATGCATGGCTATGTGAATGGTGCTGAAGTATGACAGATTTGTAATTTGCTTTTTCTATCAGTCTCGCCCCTTCTTGTCTTGGATCTATAATATTCTCTAAACTATATTCTATACATATTCAGTTATATACTATATTGTAGCCTATATACTCTATAGAGCAGTGTCACCTTCATAATCAAAGTGAGAAATGGCAACGTGTAGTTGTGGGGTGTTCCCACTGGGCCACTGACTGGATACACGGGCATGTAGAAATACGGACTTGCAAGCATACATACAAATTTTAAGACAAAATACTGTTGTCAGAGTAACTTAGGTTAGTTTAGACACTGTTTTCTTAAGGTTACAAATTAATATTCCTTCTCTTTAATCTTCCTTCAAACCATGCACTCAGCTCAACATCTTACGTTAAATGTTAAGCTACGTCGGCCTACATTGATGCAGTTCAGTTCCACGTCGACATACCATGTTATACTTTCATTCAGAGAGAGGGCTTTATGTGTATGTTTTGTGTGTGTGGTCAGAGATAACCAGGTTTTCACACACCTTGTCAGAACGCAAGCTTTCATGTCTGTCCAAGAGATACACTCAAAACCTTCCTGAGAGGACTCGCGTATGCACACACCAGCACTCAAACAGGCAGATAAGTCTTAAAGCTTCCATAAACTGCTTCGGTGTGATGCTAACACCTGACCCAACGATTAACAGGGATCAGAATGAAGATGAGAGGTGGAAGAGAGTAAAAGCTGCTTACAGCTGCTGCTTCTCTCAGAGGGAACACGCTGAAGCATGACAAAGTAAGGGCTAAGAGGAGCATTGGGGGACAACATCATCATCATCCATTTAACCTTTTAACCTGTACAAACATTTAATCATAAGCACATAACTGTGCTGCTGTTTCTGACAAAAAAATCACCTCCATCTGCTGGTCAAAAAGCTTATTAAAAACACTGGCAATGATGTTTGTGTTTCTGGCTGGATTTGAGAAGTTTTCTGCCCACTGTGTTGTCTGCCTCCTCTTTTTTTATACATGATGAGCGTTGCAGCCGGCATAATGCTCACTTTATTTTTAAGTTTGCTGATGATTCACTTATTGTCAGTCTCCTAGACAGAGGCAAAATGTTCCTGGTGTCACTGTTAAATGCTGTGACATGACATTTTACACCCTAATATGGCTAAAAGGCTAAAAGTAGCCATTCTTTCGCTACCTAAGGCAAGGGTAAAACTACCTTAGATTGATTTTAAGAGCAAAACAGGTCTAATTTGGAACAAAATGTAACAGCAGCACTTATTCTTCTCAGAAAATTGACACATTTTCCTAAGACTATGATGAGCATGTTTCACAAAATCTACAGTACACGAAGTCCCTTTCCTAAGTAAAAATGTGAATGTAGCGTTGTATTTGGTCTGATCTTCATTTAATGATCTCAATCTCATCCCCATTCTTTCTTTTACACTGTAGTTTAGAGTCCTGACTTCACAAACATCAACTGACAAATTGGCTCCATATAATTTTTATTGCTTTTTGACTTGTACTTGTGTTGATGCCTATTTCATCTCCTCTCTAAGACAAATAAAGCTGGACCTTGAACATCAAGGAAAATGGTGAGTTGCTTTTCAAGCAGTCTTGTGGCAAACTACTTTTCTTGACTTTGTTTTCCTGTATGTGCTGGTAAATCAAGAGTTACCAAAGGATACCACACTGACCTTACAGCTATCTCATCTAGCCTCTTCCACAACAAAAAAATTACTTTTGCAAACTCTAAAATGGCTCAAGGCCAAACAAATAGACTTGGCTTAGAGGATAAGTCTGCTTATAGTGTGTGCTGAAAAGAAAATGTAGTAATTGCTTTTTGGCGTCAACTTTCAGAGATTCTGTTTGGTCTGTGTATTGGAGAGCAGCACTCCAAGTGAATGGGAGGCACATAAAGCTCTGTAGTGAAGCAAATGACAAAACTGTATGCACTATCAAAAATTAAAGAAGCAAAAAAGGTGTGGGTTGGGTGTTATTACCTGAATTCCATAACGTTTTGATGTTATTTTCCGTGCTCCTTTTATTTTATGCTTGTTACATAGAAAAAAGAATGCAGAACTGACAAAAATCAGATAGAAAAGGACAAAGTAAGAGATTTTCAATCTGACAGACAGAACCAGGATTAAGAGGCTATAGCCACACTTGCAGCTCTGTGAGGCTGTATTTGCAAATTAGCACAAAACACAGAGCACAGCTGAGGCTGATGGCAATGTTGTTGGTTTTGAAGCATCTGGTTCAAAAACAAAATATTG
This sequence comes from Micropterus dolomieu, assembly GCF_021292245.1. Lineage (NCBI taxonomy): Eukaryota > Metazoa > Chordata > Actinopteri > Centrarchiformes > Centrarchidae > Micropterus > Micropterus dolomieu. The sequence goes on along the minus strand of NC_060172.1, from coordinate 20,301,898 downwards.
GACAAATCTAAATTCTAACCTGATGATGGCACTAGAAGAATCACCATCTGCAAATTTACATTTCCCCTTGTTGAGACATTTCACGCAAAAACTAAAACTGTTAAAGTCATGGTGGTGCTAGAGGAAAGTCAGGGGATCACCAAAGTATTTAGGATTTATTATCTGAGGACCATAAATGTCTGCACCAAATGTTGTGGCAGCCCATCTGGCAGCTGTTGTGATATTTCAGTCTGCTCCAAAGTGGTGGAGCGATTGACCCATTGACAGACCAAAATAGCCATCTCTAGAGCCACACTAGCGCGGTGCAGCAGAAGCACAAAACATGTCCTTTTGGATCAGAAAGGAAGAGAGACAGAAAGACAAACACACTAACCAATGAAAGATGTCTCTCCCAGGTAGCCTCTTCGCCTGAGGACCACCTCCAGGAACTTGTCCTCCTCATCCATCACGTAGTACTCTTTCTCTAGAGAGATCCAGGTCCAGTCCAGACGGAACTGCTGTCCCTTGAGCTTGTTCCCACCTGGACATAATGCATAAGAACATAAATACATTTTGTTACTCCTGACTGTAAATATAATATTTTTTCAGCCTATTTTCTTTTTGGTAAGGTTTCATTTAAAAACAAAGTCTTTCATTATCAGTTTATGCAAGTGTCAACATACTGTTTACTAAGATCTCTGTGGAAATAACTTATGGTGGGGGGCTGGGTCTGTGCTTTTTTATTTCTCTGACTGAGTTCAAAATTCTATAAAAACTGGAAAGGAAACTATCAGGGGATATTCTTTGACCCAAGGGGCAATTACTGTAAAACTGTAATGAAGAAATAGTGTTTTCATTATCCCACAACATCTGCTGCAGAATATTTACAGATTCATAAAAAATAAACCGCACACTAACGTTCTTTATCCAACAGTTAATCTTTTCATGTGCTCTATAATTGTTTTTGCCTTCATCAAACTGCAGTTTCCTTTCGTCTCGCCTGTGCAAAAATAGCACATCATCCTGAGGATTTGAGCGTGCAAGCCAATCAGTGTTATTAAGGAAGGGTTTGCAGTGTAAATGGTCTTGTTAGTGCTAGGCTAATACTCAATAGCTGCCACTTCAACAAGCGGACAGGAAGGATGCTGCTTTGTGTGGCTAATTTACCCACCTGCAGGGGAAAAGACTGAGTTCTGCAATAATGAAAGGAAATAATGAGAGAACATTGTAAAACTGAAATAAAAGAAGTGGAGGAGGAAACCTTTCCTTTCTTCTGCTTTTGTCCAGTGCTGAACACTAACTCACAACATTCCTGTGAGAGCTAAACTAAATGTCTGTGTGTGTGTGTGTGTGTGTGTGTGTGTGTGTGTGTGTGTGTGTGTGTGTGTGTGTGTGTGTGTGTGTGTGCGTGCGTGTGTGTGTGTTTTATTGGCAGAGGGGAATGCAGAGGTGGATGACTGTTTGTGCAAATGTTATGTGTAGGCTGTCAGAAAGGAAATCTCATTTAGCGCTATTGAGGACGATTTAAAAACCTGTTTCTCGCAAGTCATTTATGCCTCTTAAATGCTGGGGCTGTTATAAGCACACACACACAGGATAGCACTTCACCTCCATCATCATAGAGGTCAGCAAGGCAGCACATGTTCAAACCTCCGTGTGCAAAAAAAGGTGACTACTCTGTGACTTATCCTGCACTCTGACACCCTGAGAACAGATCTAATATGAGTACTCCCTATCATGATCAATAAAATAGCATAAATAGTATCACAAGGACTGGAGATGATACTCTCCATCCCCACAACATGCAGGTTCAGCTCTCTGTTAAATAATAAAGCTCCAACATGGTATGCCAACATGGTGCTAAAACGCAGCAGAGGTGAAAAGTTCAGTACTTCCTGGATTGGCAGACATAGCTAGAATATGCCAAGGTGAGAAGACAGCTAATGTTATCAGAGCTTATGTATCCTCCCAAAAGCCAAGTTCAGGCTTCACTTAGCCAGCTGAAGTATAAAATCACACACACACACATGGAAACACACACAACTCTTCAATTCACTTCACTGCAACCTTGACTTTCATCCCAGTTCCCTGATAGTAAATACAGCATAAGCTGCCCGAAATCTTACTGTGTGTGTGTGTGTGTTTGTTTGTTTGTTCATGTTTATGTGTGTAACTAGTCCTTCTGTGTGACCTCTCACTGAAGGTGAGGGTCTATGCATGGCGAATAGGGATCTGAGTCAGTGGGCTTCAGGCTGTCTCATTCCTCCAGCCTTTAAGAAGGATAAAAGAGCTCTCACATGTGCTGACCATCCAAAAAAACATAACAGCTTTGAAATCATCCTCAATAGAGCTTCACTTAAGACGCTCTTTCAAAGGCTCGCCAACAAAAACTCACCACAAGGTTTTTTTTTACTCTTTTGAACCAATTAGGGATTATAGTTTCTGTGCAGAAAATTTTGAGGATCAGGTATAACTCTGAGAAATATGCCGAGAAAAACTTTGATGCTACAGTTTTGACGCTGGCTTGTGATGTAGGATCTACTTTGTGGAAGAAGCACTGACACTGTTGAGTCTGAAGAGACTATTTTATAATCATAAATGGTTCAAATCAAAAGACATGTCACTGTGACATCGTCAGCTGCGTGTATTCACATTCTGATGTAAGTAAACATTGTGCTGCACAATGCCATCATGTAAACCATCATATCTAGTTTGGGTCTTGGTTTCAGACAATATATATTCAGCTCACTACTCACATGATCTAGTTGAGTCTCAATTATATGGTCATGTGTTGAAGATTAGTAAATTTAGCCACTTTTATCTTATTGTTTTGGTTTCTTAGGTTCACTCTTAATGCTCTCATTAAATTTACTTTCTTTTGACCCCAATATACACTACCTGTCCAACAACAAACAGTGCTGATTAGGTAGTGTACCAACCAGCAGGTGAACAAATTTGAACATCGAGCAAGCTGAACATCCACACACATTTCTCAGAAGATACTGGAAGCCTAACCAGAGCCTTATGGGCAAATTGAAAACCGGATTATTTCTAATGTGGCCAGACACACGACTCTAAATGAATGCTTATGTTGCTGCTTGCCTGCTGGATTAAGATAGGCAATTGTTTGCTACAATGTCAGCCACAACATTTTATAGGAAAATAATCTCTTTTAGTGTATTTTGGGAGTGGAGGGGGTGGGGGGTAATGTTTGATATAACTTTTCAAAAATTTCCTGATGGATGGCCTTGACAGAGACATCGGTGTGTACAGCCAAAATGAAATGCAGCAGTGCAATTACAGATCAAATAAGACGTAGGCTGTTAAAATCAAAACAAATTAAGTGCCACTTATATTTCCTTTCAAATAATTCCGCCCCTCTCTTTTCTCTCTGACCTTGTCTTTGTTAAGATATGTAGATCCTTAACCCCAAAAAGGAAACCTTCCATGGAGATACAATCATTCATTTAAAAAACACATCAAAACATGTGCTACTGACCTTCACATAGGCCTGAGTGCTCTGTTTCTGGATATGCTGCTAGGCACCAGCCATGATTCTCACCCTTTGGGCTTAGGGAGAGGATTGATTCTTTCGAGTCATTAAACTTGAAGCTTTGTAAAACCTTGTAAAGCCATGTGAGTGACTGTTTAAGTCGAATTGGAATGGAAAGTTATTTTGGATTTTGTAAAGCAGAAGCTGTTATCAAATTCTTGATCTGATTCTGACTTGAGTAAAGTCCACAGGCCTTCCATACATGTTCTCTTTGGATCAGCTTAAGAAAAAACTGAAAGCAGGAGATATCTCTGAACATCAGCAATATTGGGTGCCTCATCTAATGTTTCTTGGATTAAAATGGATGAAAATCGAATCACACTAACTATTACAAAGTTGTTGTGTTTCTTTTTCATATAGAATGATAGTCATACTGACAGCCTAGTAAGCACCACTTGCTTGCACAGGCTTTTCTTAGCACAAAGCAATAACCACCATTATTACACCCACCAACCAAATCACCATTACAACCACTTTACTGGGTTTTGTAGCTCAGCTATGATTGTAGGTTACTGTTTGTCACTAAGTGAAGAGTGTCCACTTGATGCGTTACACAATATGTTAAAATGTCTTTTGTGCTGTACGTTACATGCTGCAGACCCAGAAAATTAATTTAAATAAAGAAATCAGACAATAAATAAATAAATAAAACAGTCTGTCAGTGGCCACCACTAGGCAATTTTACTGGCTTAAATTCAAAACAAGTGTGAGATTAAGCTTTTAGCTTCAGTCTTAAAAAAACAGGGCTGTCTTGACTTTCAGCTGTGTGTATGTACTGTACATGTCTGCATGTCTGAGACCAAAATCAAAGGAAATTTTTCACAGTAAGACGATGCCGTCTGCTGCTCAGTACATCTATTCTGCTGCTGGCGGTGCGGCCCTTCCCTCACTGTTACGTCTCCATCTGCCTTCTGTACTCCTTTGTATATGGGTCCCCAACTCCCAGTGCAAACGGCAACCAAACAGCTATACGCAACCAACAAACCCAGAGATCTCTCTCACCATGGAAAGTGTTTGAAAAAACATTGGACTAGAAAGTAATTGCTAAATCTGCTATTTATTCAGTTGGCAATGTGTACTTTTTTACAAAGCACGTAGCATGTGAAGTGCTGCGACACTCGTTCTGCTAAAATAGACAACCTTAAAATCATTTTTCAGCAGTAATAGGAGCCCACACACCATCCATCTGACAGGAGTGCCTCTTTACATACGTTTTGATGGTTGACGAAATACAAATATCTCACTCCCCTTCGGGTTGTTTCAATAACTTTTAGTTTATCCAGACAGATGTGTGATATTGTACTAATATTGGCAGGCTTTGCATGTGTGCAACTAGTCACAAAGGGGATCACGAAGATTCTGATAGGTTCTGCACTCAGCTGTTTCTTTCTTCTACAAGGAGGGTGTGTGTGTGGCCTTACATATATCCGACTGAAAGTTCAGGTGTTTAAGCAGCACCCTAATCCAGTGTCTGTTTGTGTGTGTGTAATATGTGTGTCTCCCACTACAGTTACACTTTGCCCAAGGCTATCAGCATGATAGTGGATAACTCCTGAGGTGTGGTGAGATATCAGTAGGCTGACCAGGAATTCATGGCCCTGGGCAAACACAAGTATTTAAAATGCTGCTCAACTCAAGGGCAAGTTAAAGCCAAATGTGCATGGGTTTTTTTGTTGTTAATTTACCAGGATCAAGTACACTTTTACATATGTGTGGGTAATTATTTCCACTTGTCACTATTTGATGAATCACATCACAGGGTGTCAAAGCAAATGTCAAACAAATCTGCTATTATATACTGTATATGTGACTGCACATGTGTGCCTGTGGGCAACAGAGGAAGTGAAGTGTACATACATTCCCCCCCATCCCATCCTAAGGAGATAAAAGTTGTGTGCAACAGAATGATGTTTCCTCCCTAAATTCAATAGCCATCAGGCACGACTGTGCAGCAGAAACACCTTAAGCAACCTTGCACACAAAACCATTAGAAACTGACATTTGGGGCACTCCTTTGAAGTTCTTGTGATACACTTAATGACCGTGAGTTTTTTCTGCTGATGTCTACAAAGACAGCCGTGTGCGACCCTGGGCATAGCTTAAAGGGAGAAGGCTTGAGGACAAAGAAATGGTGGCTTCCTTCAGGTGTATGTGTGTCTGCAGTTGTACGGTTGTGTGTGTGTGTGTGTGTGTGTGTGTGTGTGTGTGTGTGTGTGTGTATACATACGGCTTTATCTGTGTGAAAGCGCCTACATGTCTGTGTCAGATGAATGATAACACCTAAAAGCAATTGTTCTCCTGCAGGATTTTGGGGTGGTGGGATGAAAGAGGCATAACTGCAGCACACCTCTCACTCCAGCTTCAGCACCGGTCTCCCCATGCCACCGATATAATATTTATCAGAGGGATGGGTTAATGTATCTCAGGACGGTTACTGGAACTCTTGAGAGCAAACTATCTGAGCACAGATGATAAACTAGCTACTGAAATCTCTGGTTTCTCCTTCCCACTTTTTTCCCTCTGCTCTTATCGTCTCCTCTTAAAACACAGTTTTATTTTGCCAGAAAATATAAATTTTTACTTCAGTGAATTTCCTAATCTTTACTTTAAGATGTATGGTTTTTATTAAACGGTTCCAAAATATAAATAATAAAGCAGAGCTCAGAACAGCTCACCAGTTGTGTACTTTTATATTGCTGTGTGAACAGAAGAAATATATATCACTTTACAATAAAAGATCACATTACTTTCTAATGCTTGTGTGGTTTAAATATAAATCAAAGGTCCATTAAGATCCATTAAAATAAAATAGCAGGAAACACAGATGGTAAGGATAAGAAATAAAGACAGTAAAACAAAGAAAAAAAAAAAAAGTAAAAGAAAATTAGATTCTATGTGAGCTGGAATTGTCACTTTCCTACAGTTTCATCTTGTATATAGAAAATCATACGCAGCATAAAACGGAGGGAGGACGGGGTGAAAATGAAATGAAGAAAATAAACTGCTAAAATAAAAAAAGAGTAAAGTAACTGTGTCAAAAAAAATAACAGAAAAACTAAAGACGAGAAAAGAGAAAATCCAATGCCGATAATTGGGAGCAAAGTATTCACATCCTCAAAAATGTAAATATAACATTTCAGTGGCAAAATAAATGTTGAAAACAGTTTTTTGTTTATTCTTGAGATTAGAGGGTGTTTGGTCATGCTTGTGTGTTTACATGCCGAGCATCGTCTGTCAAGCATAGAGAAATACAGAATCAAAGATGATTAGCATGATGAAAAATCCCTTCACGTCTCTCAACTAGTCTCACTCTGTCATCTCAACGCCTTAATGAGATGCAGATCATCGCACGCGACATTCGCAACTGCAGAATGTGGTGTAATCCTACAACGGAGAGATCCATCAGCACCAACAATGACAGACAAACATGGCAGGCGAGGACAGACAGCAAGGGTGTGACAGTAAAAGCAAATCCTGACGCCTAAGACAGAGTCAACACTCTGTACAATAAACCACAGCATACTTTGGTATTAAACTCAGCGAGACAGTAAAATATTGAAGACTGTACCTCGAGAGGAAAAGAGGGCATTAATAGGCAGTGAGACAGACAAAAAGAACACTTAAAGAACGAAATGTATAATGAAGATGGATGCTGAGCAGAGTAAAAGAATGGGAAATTAATAAAACACTTCCAACAAGATCTAAAACTGTCAGTGTGAGAAGGTAGAGATGAAGAGGATAAAGATAGGAGAGTTGGGCCCAGGCAGACTTGAGTGACAGTAAATTCCTGAATGCACACAGATAAAGAGAATCCTCTCCTAAAGCCAAGGGACGTGTTAGTGTGTGTGTGTGTGTGTGTGTGTGTGTGTGTGTGTGTGTGTGTGTCAGGCTGTGCTGCATGCTGATGTATTACTTTGCAATTCTGCCCTAATCAGTAAACGTCGCTGGATGGGTTAACAACAACCAAAAGGTCAAGGGATTAACCTGCTCCATTTGTGGCAATGGTGACAGCCAGTTTGAGTAATTGTTTGGTTTTAAGTTCTTTCACATGTAACAGCTTCCAGGTAAGATGTATTAAAAGAGAATTGGCAAAAGTTAGTAGCACATCAAATGTGTTTCATCTTTGGGGGAAATAAATGGCAGAAGATCTAGACATCTAAAACTGGATTAACTCATTTACATTCAGTGTTCATGGCTTCACTTTCTGAGCCAAGACATAATCAGATGCTATGAGTCATTCTGCTATTGAGTTAGAGTGTAAAGGTTATTACAGAAGCAGTTTAAAATTGACTCATTCATTTAATTTTTTTCCCTGACTAATTTCTTTCATCCATTAGAAAGAAAGTCTGTATGTACATTAATAATGTTCTGCGTGTCGCATTTAACAGAGATGAGGGCGACACAAGGAGGTCACTTCATCTGAAGTGTTGCCACTGCTTTTATGAAAAAAAGGGCTTTTGAAGAGAGAAGAAAGTCACAGTGGCACCACAGATCCACACCCAATCATACATCATGCACAAACAAGACTGATGATAAAGAACTGGTGCCCTTGCAGAATAGTATGTTGTTATCATTATCATCTTCTAACACTAATGAGGGAAAAGTTACACATAAAGTATTTTGTTACATTCAAGAGATGTTTGTGAATGCATGTAATGTGTATTGTGTGCAGTGAAATGCGGATGAAATGAGGGTCACAAAAAAAAACAAACATGTTTTCTCACTCCTCTGCTGCATTTAGCCATGTAGAGAGCTTTGGTTTTATTTGCTCAGATTATAAAATATCCATCTCTGAGATTTCTGCTGCGACCCAAACACAATAGAGGTGAATGGAAGTTGTTTTTTGTGGCGCTAACAGCAATGAGACATCTAAAAAATTAATCGGCAACATCTTTTTCCGGACGTTCTGGTTACTGTGGATTATCCAGAGATCTCGCTGTGATCTGTGGATATGAACTACTGACAGTGAGATCTGTGGGTGATCCGGAATAATCACGTTGCTTGGATGGATATGTTGCTGTTGATTTTTATGAAATTTTGTTTTTAGTGTGATGAGCGTCACAAATTAAATTCCATGACCTTTTGAGTAGAACTGAAACACTTTGTCGTGATTCAAAAACTGACATCTGTTTGGTGTCTTCTTGAACTAGAGCATCTGCAGATTATTCCTTACCCGATATGTTATTATCAATTTAAGTTAGGCATAATACGAGATAAATTAATCTACATTTTTGTAGCTGGGAAGGACGAGTGAGTGAGATTTAACTCTTCTTGGTTTGGGTGGGTAGTGGAGGGTCGGGAGGGGTTTTATTTTGTGTTACAACAAAATGTTCTAAACAAATAATGTTTAAATTCAGAAATTTGGATTTATTGTTTCCTTATTAAGTTCAAACCGTTAGGATACTCGGTTACATTATACTATTATGCATCTTAAAGTGAACTGAGACTATACTATACAAAAACACTTTTATCAAAGCACGGCATACATCTATGTAAGAAAAATTACACTATGCTACTCAAAACTTTCTCCCCTTCATTCCACTACTCTCATGCCTGGGAGCTGGACACAGCCTGCCCTGCAGTCCCAGTTCTCCAGCCACATGTTCCCAGACATATCTGGCAGAGATCTGCACTCTGCTGAGTGTACTCGTTTTTCATTTCTGTTGTTTTCTGCTACTCCATTATAGCTACCCGTACATCCCACAGCCGAAGAGATGCTTGGGAAAGATGCCGTGTTCCAACCCATTACCAGTTAACTATAGTTATCCCAGCTGGTCTTAACCTGAGACAGAGGGTGCTTCCTGCCTTTCTTCCCCTGTAGATGAGCCTGTAATAGGGTCACGTAATTACCAGTGGCTGCCTCGGAGCTCTGCCCAGCTCAAACGCCCAGGGCTCTCATTACCCACAATGCTGCCTGGGCTCTTAAATATCAAACACCTCTTTGTCCTGGAGGCCCGACTGCACCTTAGCCTACGGTTACCCCTCTGTGCTCTGCTGTGCATGCATGTGTGGGATTGTTTGCGTGAATGTGTACCAGTGCACATCTGGATCAGTGTTTTAACAATTATCTTATTATTGTCCGTCCTTTGCAAATTCTATATCCAGAATCAGTTTGCAGTAACACAAACTCTCCCGAGAGGGGAGGAGACCCAAGTAGATCCATTAAACTTATGGACTGATTGAATATAAACTTCTTTTGAAAGCCTCAGGCCTTTTTATGTGACACAGACTGTTTTTACACAAGCACTGACAATCAATTAGTCAATATTTCTCCTTTCATGTGCATAAAGGAACTGTTCTTCTTAGCACATTCTTATAAGCGCATTAGCAGCATGGTATGAAAAACACTTCTGAAAAATGGGTCTACGGCTAATTCACAAAACCATTAGTTCATGTTTTTAGATAAAAAAGTGTGCAATACATGATTTTCTTTTTGTGTGATGTGGAGAGCACATTTCATTTTTGGTTGTCGGTGGTTAAGGCTAACAGTAGTCTTAAAGTGAAGGAGAGAATCATTATCTTAACAGGACTGTTATATCCCATTGTGACTAAAGAACCACTGATGCACAAAATAACCTTGAAAAGTGACCCATAATCTCGATATTATGTTTTAACTTAACACTAGATGATACACAGTCTTGTAGTCCTGTGATTCACTGAGAAAAATGTTATTAAGCCGAGTTTCTGAATGTGAATCTAAGAATTTCTCTGCCAAGTCAATTCAATTCAAATTCTCCAATGATGGGAGGTTTACTCAATACATCAATTTTTCCGAGTGCTTACTCTTTAATACAGTAACATCATATCTGTACGGGAGGAAAATCAACAGACTGAGAGAGATGGGGTGTTGTGGGCTGGGAGTTGTGGCTCCTTATGACACTTAACAATGTGAAGGTTTTATAAAAGCGTTCATTGTGGGCACTTATTTTACTTAAATAAAAATTTAAAAATTACTTAAATAAATATGAAATCCAGACATCTGTATGACTTATATCATTCCATGTGCCCGCCGGGTTTAGGCCCAAAACTTGCCGGTGACAGGTTGGGCTCAGACAGAATGAGGCTGTTTTTATGTATATATCCATTAACTAATGAAAATTTAGAGATTTAGAATTATATTTTAAAACATTAAAATTAGCAGGTCATTTCCTGTTTTCTCTCACAGACTCACACACTATAAGCTGCAAGTAAAGTGCACATCACAGAAAAAGGTGTTAAAATGAAAAAAGGGCCCTATATATTAATTGCTATTTTGTTATCTTTATTTCAGTTTTGATCTTACATTATGTTATTTATTCGTTTTGATAATAATTTTAACTATATTAAATGCACAACGTAGTTCAATTTAGCTTGTAATAAACTATTTAAATTATCAATATTTAAAAAAAAAACATTTTAAGCAAAAATCCACTTAGAGGTCGGGCTTGGGCCCAAAACTGCTGTTGTGGTTCAGGCTTGGTTCGGGCTCAGACAGAATTTATTTGGTCTGGGCCTGATTTTTTGGGAAACAATGAGGAAATGTGCTTCTAACAAGACTAAGATAATGGAAGTTTTAGTATTTGCAACATGTCCCACTTGTTTGTGCTTCCACTCTGTGTTGTGTGTTCTTTGAAATATGGTTACTTCATTAATGATCATTTTTGTTCTAGTATTACAATATTTGAATTCCTTTCCAGAGCTTGCTGATCTCGGACAAATGCAACCGCCTCTCACTCCCAGTTGCTGATTGCTTAACTGGCGGCTGGGTTCGTAAATGGATGCTAATTTCATATACATTGCAAGCAGACATATAAAACGAAATGCACTGAATTTTAAGTGGCAGTTACATATGCATAAATCAGGAACTGAATGGCTTGAGGTGCTCAAGTTAGTCATAACAGAGTATTTTAAACATAAAAATTAAAGCATATTATTTTCTTCAAACTGAAAGCACTCATTGCGCTGTAGGAGATGTAGGAGAGTTGTCCTAACCTTCTAGAGGCAAACAGCTGAAATACAGACATAAGGACAGTTTAGACAATGTTCTCTATGCTGACCAAAAAACCCATGAGAAATCAGCTTTGCATCAAGACAAAATATACAGTAATATTACTTGACATGTCTTGCAGTCATATTCACACATTACAGACGCAGTCTCATTAAATCATTGACCTGTGAAAATGATGTGTGTTAATCTCAGCACCATAAAAATAAGTTTCCTATCTTTGATGAACCTGGAAGTCTCATCAGTTCACCGGTAAGCTAATATGATGTAGCATCATTTGCAGTACACAGATACAGGAAAAAGGCCCATCTGTCGGCCTATGCAGATTTGTCAGAAATTAATATTCTGACCCACAACTGCACTGCTGCTCTGAATGGCAGATCACTTTATTGGCAAATCCTGAATCAAATGAAGTCAGCGCAAATATCAGTCACCTCATGCATGTGATGCTGACAGAGAATGGCTTCCATTTAGCCCAGTGATTATGAATGAAAATAACAGAAATATAAAAAATATTCTTTAATGAACTGCTTGTAAAATATACCAAGAACCATTTACAAAATTAAACTGACTAGAAGGTCCATCACAGTCATGAGTTGTGAGTTACTGTGTGAGTAATGAGTGATTCTTTGAACCCAGGCAACTCCTGCAGAAGCTCAGAGAGGAGAGGAGAGATACAGATTCACCTGAAGAGATGTGTCTAAAGGTTATAGAGACTGCACCATACACAAAAGTGACAGGTTACACTAATTTATATCTATCAACCATCCGTCCATCGTCAACCGCTTATTCTGCATACAGGGTCAAGGGGTATCTATCTATCTATCTATCCACCCACTATCTGTATCTATCTGTATCTATCAACATTCTGTTGAAATGTCAATTGGCAACATATTCGGGACCTTTCTGCTTGTGCAGTCTGCGTGCATGAAAAAAGTGGCTTAAATCTCAATGCAATTATAAAGATAAAATGGTGAAATCTTACCGTTATCCTCAACGAAGAAATGGAAGAGATCAGATGTAGCATTTTCCTCATTCCGTAACACATAGCAGATTTTCAGGTCATCAATATCAGCTGTAACAGGAAAGTGACTTTAGATTTTTGGAATGATAGATCAGGTATAAAAATCAGGATTGGGGAAAAAAAAAACTTTACTTTGCTATTATGGTAAAAACCCTGTTACCTCAAAACCAACAAAGGAAAAACAACAAAAAAGAAAATCAAACTGACAAGCAAACAACAGCTAATGTTTTTATTTAATTAATGAGGGAAAGTAAATGAGGGCCACTCTGCATTTGAAGCTGAAGGGTTACACTGTCATGTCAATGTGAGATGATACATGAGGAGCATTTTAACAATCACCTTGCTCCAACTTAAATCAAGGTGACAAGCTAAAATATAAATTGTATATTGAAGTGATTTGACCTAGTCAAGATTAAAAATATATATTTATGAAACAATCTGCATTTTAAGATAAAAAAAAACCTTCATGTGAAGTTTCATGCTGGCAACAGAAATAACCTCAAACACACTTTGAAGTTGAATTATGGCTTTATGGCTTGTTCAAACACTCTCTCTGTCAAATAATTGTTCAAAGATGGAAGCTGTCCTGCTTTAGCACCATATCAGCTACAGTAACAGCAGGTCTCTAGTACCACACTGATTCAGTTCCTTATCAGCACTCAGCATGAACAATTTTCTACCAGAGAAAGCATTCTCAAAGTCATGCATCCGTAATCCAGGACGATAAGGCCACAACCTCAAATCCAAGACAACTAGAGCTAAACCAAGAGAAAATGCTTAAATCCTGAACCTGCCAGCTCTTCTGTCAACAGCCCGAGAACCAGGTGACAGTGGATCTTTTAATGACAGGCGAGGTTAAGAATGTTAAGAACAGGATTGCGGCAGGCACCTACACTTCCACAGCTGTTTTCCTAACTTCTCTGAATTACAGGGCTCTGCCAGTTTGTTTTTTTCTCCACCATTCTCCAAAAACATCTATTACAGTGCAGAAAAATCATCAAGACTGTGAAAGGGCTTGGCCCCTGCGAACCACCTCCTTCAATAATAGATGTGGGAGGAAGGAGGTTCATAAAAGTATAAACCCCTGACTCCTGGCTGGGATGCTTCTTAAACCTCTTAGGTGGCTTCCTGTCATTGCTGCCTCTCCTTCTTCCTTATTTTCACATTAGTGAGTATCAATCTGATGGTACAGGAGAGGCAGCAAGAAAAGGAGTGTTCTCTGGAGTGCTGTGACGCAGCCTTGAACCAGACGACCTTGCAAATATAAAGTCAACACTATGAACAAGGGGCACAATGTTGATCAAATATTTAAAGAGACTGCCTCAAGGGATGTGCCCTGGAAATGGGATGAGTAAATAAAGAGCAAGGGATTGTCTCTTTCACCTGACTGATTCTTCTGACGAGCCTGTTTGCTCTCTCTCAGTCATTCTCTCACGCCCCTTTGCTCATTCTTTATTTCTCTCATGCCACCTACACCTCCCCCCTTCTCCCCTTTTCTCCTGCCTCCTTTGCACTCTTCCACTTTGCGTGCTCTCTCTGCCCCTCTTCTGCCCCTTTGCCTCTCTTTCTCACTGCACTCTTGTTTCATCTGTGCCCTTTTTTTTCAGACTGCAGCCGCACAGTGGTTGTCAGAAGTGTCCGTCTCCTGCAGACTGAAAAGCTCTTTTTCACGCTTTGTTCTCAGCCCCTGTTTGTGCTTATGCCAAGCTGTGGCATGAGCAGGTGAATTTTCTTACTTGTCCATTTAATTGCCTCAGCATGATACGAAACACTGCATTGATTGCATAGTTTTAAACCTCAATCAGCGGTATTGTTGTCCTTGATTCTGTCTGCATTGTCAATAACCAGATATGCAGACATGCAAAAAAAAATCATTTATAATTCAGATGGCTCTGTGTGTTGGTAGTGTATAGAAATGCATTTTGTTAAGAGGTTTCACTTTTCTATATGCATTTTTATGATGAACAAATTGCAAAAAAAAAAAGTCTCTGAATTGAACTGACGTGGTCAAACCATCAGAATGTGTTGCAACTCAAATGCCACCCTGTCACTAAAAGGTCTGCGCTGACCTTTTCACATGATCCTCTACTTCTGTCCTGCTTCATTTAACACACCACTATGGATGAACATCAGATGTGAACATTTCCCTGAAGATGCAGAAATAATAAATTATTTATCTCTAACCGTCTACAAGACATTTGCGCAAAACATCAGCCTCCAACTTTGGTCTGCTAATTATGATTTGATGAGCAAGGCACATCTAAATCAGGCCCACAAATTAACTATTGAAATTCCCAAGCCTGCACTTGTCACACATATGAATAATTATTACTCCATAAATTAAAATCTTTGGAAGGCAGTGTGAAAACTTAATCAAAGCAGATTCACAGATTTGCAGGGATTTTTAACTTTAACATTTTTCTCTGAGGTTAAACAGTATCACATCACACATTTATTTTTTATAATTATAATGGGATTTATAATAATTTGATTATAAATAATTATGATTAAAACCACTTCCATTTGCCATAGACACACAGTAATGAATGATGTTTGAGCAGGGAAAGACATTTCAAATAAGACAGATCAGATATCATTTTGCTAACTAATAGTAGTTTGTAATAATTTCTGTAATATTGAGTGGAATAACCTCTCAGGTAATTTTGTTTACCAGATATAACAATTACATTTTAAAACCCCTTTTTCTGGAGTCCACCATCACTCACACTGAACAGCACTTAACAAAATCACTGTCATTTGATTATGTCATCCACATACAATATTCAAATGTCATGTGTCTGTTTTTTTCAGGGCTTACCTTGTGTAAATGTGTTGATGGAGTTGTTTCCTTGTCCCAGGTTAATGATGTAACCATGTTTGGGCTGGGTGGTGATGTGGAACACCAAGGAGGCAGGGCTGCTGTCTCTGTCCTTTGCCCTCAGCACTTTGGAGCTTATAGGGAACCCCAGGTGACCTGTGGCCAGGACCTTCAAAGTGGGGGCACCTTTATTCACCAGGATCTGGGGGACGCCATTATCAAGCGCCAAAACGATGATCTTCATGGTTTGAGGAAGCCGAGTCTCAAACACGGTGTTGGGGAAAACATAGAAGTCAGTGTGTGTGCCATCTGTGACAGTAAAGGAGAAAGAGTCCTCTGATGATTCAGTTCCATCGTGTTTGTAGCCAATTAGGTTTTCATTGAGGTCTTGCTTGGTGAAGCTGGTGACAGGCATGGACTGGTTGTAGAGGAGTTTACCATGAACGGGCAGCTGGGTAATGGTGAATATAAGCAGCTGCTCAGCTGTGTCCTGGTCCTCTGCAGTGAGCTCAAATGGTGTAATCAGCTTAAACTGCCCTTCTGTGACAACTACACTATTTACAGAAACAACAGGTTTCTTATTATCAACATCCACTATAGAGACTCTGAATGTTCTGAAAATAGGATTGTAACCATCAGTGACTTCAAACTCAAAGCTGTCCATTTTCACCTCATCGTCTGAGGTGTGGATGTAATAAATCTTACTGCCAGCCAGTTGGAGTTGAGTAAAAGACGCAATCGGCATCCCAGGATTATCTGTACACTCCAAGTGGCCTCTGACAGGGGCCCTTGTGATGGTGAAGACTAAGTTCTCATCAGGGCTGTTGACGTCAGTGGTGCTGAGAAGATCTGTAGTCAAAGTCACTCTGCCACCTTCTCTCAGAGAGACGCCTTTACTGACCACATCAGGGAACACCATGTCAATACTGCTCACAGTGATATAGAAGTAACGATCAACTAAGGGGTTCATTCCATCTGTGACATCAAATTTGACCAAGTCTCGGATGCCCTCTTGACCGTTGTGTGAATAAAGTATAAGCCCTGCATCGACTTCAGCTTGTGTGAAGTTCATGCCTAGCGTGATGTTCTCCAGAGACCCGGATGGGAATTTTCTCTGCAGGAGACCCTGACCAGGCTCGAACCGGATGATATATGTGAGTGCACTATCATCTGAATCTAAATCTGTTGCTTTGAGCACTTTGTTGTTGATCTCTTTGGTCTCCCCAATTTCCACCTCCAGACCATCGTTGATGAGCATTCTGGGTGTCTCATCATCAACAGCAATGACCAAAACCAGGGCTGTTTTCTGCACAGTGTACTTTCCATCAGTCAGAGTGACATCAAAGCTGTCCTCTGTTGTCTCTGAGTCATCGTGCTCATAAATAATACTTGATGCCTCCCTAATCTGCTCTAAAGTGAAATTAGTCACCAAAACTGAGCCTGTGGATAGCTGGTTTAAAATGGCACCATGTTTGGGAGGTTTGGAAATGATGAACATCAGCTCCTCAGACGGAATATCGGCATCGTCCCCGTTCAAAATTGGAGTGTCTATGACGATGTTCATCCCCTCCATCACCACTATCTCCCTCAAATAAATGTCCGGCTTTTCATCATTTGCTGGGATGATAACAACTGGGAAGAAATGGTTTTCTGATAAATTGATGCCATCAGAGCACATAAATGTGAACCTGTCCTCCACTGGCTCTACCCCTTTGTGAATGCTCTGTACATAGTAGATATTCCCCTCCCTTATGTCTCTGATGGTAAAAGCACTGATAGCTGCTCCTGACCTGGACTTTTCTGAGCCTGGGGCGGGTGATATATTTTCCACATAGCCGGCTGTTGGCTGGACGTTGATGGTGCAAAGGATATCATCCGTTGGAGTGTCATTATCATCAGCGTTCAAATGCTGAGGGCCAATAGCGTATTTCTCCCCTTCAATGACACTGAATTGAATCCCAACTCCAACCTCAGGGGCCTGACTGTCAACAGGAAGGATAGTGACTCGAACCTGAACTCCGTTGACCTTATTGCCACCCACAGTCCAATCATCAGACATGTCTGTGAGAGTCAAATTGAAGCCATCCAGCTGAGAGCTGAGACCTATCTCACCACCTGTGTGTGCGTACACAATCACACCATTTATAATATCAGCCTGTGTAAACCTAGTGGCTGGCACTCCTTTAAGCAATATTTCACCCATAACTGGAGGATCTTCCACAATGAAGGTCAGCTGGAGGTCATCTGTGTCATCATCATGGCCTTGAATGACATTAGTTGTGATTTCTGTGGCTCCGTTTTCGAGCACATCCATGTGAGAGCCGACTGTTCCCGCAGGCAGGTTTATGGTTGGAGTTTCATCATCAACAGGCTTTACATTAACTTTGACCGTCACAGTTACAACATGAATCCCATCACTGATATCCAGCTGAAATTCATCGCTCATAGTCTCCTCCCCACCATGAATATATGATATCTTCCCCTCTGAGATTTCCTCAAGTCTGAAAACCCCTTTTTTCTCTAGGTCAGTAAATGCAACCTGGAGCTGGCCATGTTTAGGGGGCTGGCTTAGAGTAAAAGTAATCTGTTTACTTTCTGTGTCGAGGTCTGTGGCATCCAGCTCGGCAATACTGATAATGTGCATACTGCGTTCAAACAAAGTAAAGCCAGTGTTTGTAATCTGAGGGGGTTTGTTGTTGACTGGCTGGAGGTAGATAGTGAAAGCGCCTTCTGCACTGTTACCAGCCGTGTCTTCAACAGTGTAACGAAACTGCACAACGTGGGCTGTAATTCCAAGCTCAACATTCGGGGGGCCGTAGGAGATCTTATGATGGTTAATTTGAGCTTGTGTGAACTCAGTGACTTCAGTCTCTGGGCTGTCTGTCAGAACCAAAGAACCGAACACAACTGGGTTATTTTCATCAGTATCTGTCGGGGGCTGGATAACTGTGTATTTGAGGTCACGGTCCTCAGAGTCCAAATCAGTATAGCGCAGAACTTCTTTACTAAAGTGAGTGAGCTTGTACTCCTGAACCGTCATCTGCAAGGTGGTTCCCGGGAAAAGCTCAGGTGGTACGTCATCTATGGGTAAAATCCGAATTATAAATGCACTCTCCCCTGACTCATTAGGGGGGTCATTGTCATCCTGAACTGTGAACACAAACTGATCCATGATGGTATCTGTGTTATGGGGGCCTGTGTGCTTATAAAACAATTTCCCATCAGTGATATCTTTCTGAAGCCACTCTGTCACCTCCTTCTCATACACTTCATCCTCAGCGTTGAACTTCCAAGAGGAGGGATCCTCTGGGGCATCTGACTGCCTTAGGAAAACTGTGCCAATAGTAGAAAAGGGAGGGACAACGGTGAATTTAATTGTTGAGTCTTCAGAGTCAATATCAGCAGCGCTGAGCACGAGGGGAGATATAGGCATCAACTGGTTTTTGAACAGCACCAGGCCAGTGTTGGCATTTATAATTGGTGGCTCGTCGTCAGTGGGAACAATTGTAATGGGAAAAAGGAATTCGACTTCGTTTTTTCCGTCTGACATCTTGAGGACAATGTTGTCGCTGTATGTGTCGCTCCCATCATGCTGATACACAACAACCCCTGTTGTAAGGTCAGCGGGTGTGAAGAATTTCTTTTGAGAGCCCAGCACCATGAGGTCCCCATGGCGCAGCCCGTCCACCACTGTGATGGTGACAGCATCCAGATTGTCTTCGTCGCTGATCTCCAAGTTGTGGGCGCTGAAGAGAGGCCGAGACTGCCCCTCATACAGCAGCTGACCCGTGTTACGTGTCACAACAGGGGCCAGAGAGTTCATTGGCTTCACAACTATCATGAAAGCGAAGGGGTCTGAGATGGCCCCGTCAGTGTCTACCACCTCAAACTCAAGCTGGAAAATCCGCTCAGTGTCTGAGTCCAGGGATGGGGGCTTATAAGCTATTTTCAGATCACGCAAGTCTCTCTGGTAGAAAGATGTGATGGGGAGGTTTCTGTCATCAGTGCTGACTATATACCCCTCCTCATAAGATAAGGGAGAGGTGATGTTGAAAATAAGCTCATCTGGGTCTGACTCTGTATCCTCAGCAGCAAGCATATCAGGGGTGAGTGCTGTCATCACAAACTGGCTGATCTCCATCATCATCATGGACACAAAGCTGGGTTTAGGAGGAGTGTTTTCTTCTCCCTGTTTGATGCGAATCATAAGGTGGAAATACTCCTGTTTCACTAGGTTGCCTTCCTTATCATGCAGCTCCACAACCATGGGAACATAGTCCCTGTTGGGAGACTTGCGGCCAAATGTGTGCTGGTAGCGGATGTCAGCTTGTGTGAATTCATCACAGTCCATCATTTTGGAAAGTTTCCCCCCATCAATAAGCCTTCCATATCTCGGCAGTGCGCTGCCAGTAGATAGGGATGCCGCCTCACATTTATGAGAGTCTCTGTCGTAAGTAAACTCTAAAATCCTCTTATCAATAGGATTACTAATCCCTTTGAGATTATTGACAGTGAGAGGCATGTTTTTGGTGAGTAACTCTAGTTGAGTAAAAACAACTTCAACCTCCATCATAAAGGGGATAATAACGGTTTCGGTTTGCGCGTCATACCTGAGCTGCAGCCTCACTCGGTCTTTAGCCGGACTTCTCGACCCGTAGTGGGAGTATGTCACATCATTGGGACCGAAATCACACGGAAACTTTTTGGGAGAGAGATGCCCCGGTCTCTGTGAGAGCGGATCATTATCCAAGACGGTGATGCTGCAGCGGTCCCCCGGCTGCGTCTGAATCACCAAATCATTAACGGGGTCGATGAAGACCGATCTCCCGAAAGGCACACGTATTCCGTTGTTGGCCACCAAGATTGCATCTTCTGACAGTTCAGATCTCAGTGCGTAAAATAATCCAGTGCTGTCAGGCTGAGCAAAAACCATACCTGTTACTGAAAAACACAGGAGAAGTCTATAGAACATGTTGGCGACGGATGTGATCCAACCCATCCTAAAACAGTCTGCCAAAGGGACGTTAAAAAATACACCGATCTTTTTTACTCCGTGTTGGGAATGCGCTGGATGCTTACACGGTAACTCCCATGCGTTTATCAGTCCGGACCCTCGACATACTCAGGGAGAATAGCGCGCAGGAGTTTTAACTTCAGACACTTGAGAGCCTGCGTAAAACAGCTACCGCCCATCTCTGCACATATTGGAGGATTATGAGGGTTTGTTACCCCTACCTTCTCGCCAATGGGCAGTAAAGCTGACATTCACAGTGAGGCGGGGCCTAGAAGATGAGCTGATCACACATGTGATTCATTACATTTAGTGCAATTACTGAGTTTCTGGTGGACTTCGCTTTGCAAGCTATAGCTAGAGATTTTAAAAATAATATTACCCTGAAGAAAAATAGTCTATTTATGTATTGCTCACGAGTACTCTACATAACACAGATCCTATAATTATGTCATCCGGACATACAGACACACTGATGAAACTGCGAGAAATGTCAACATTGTAACCCAGAGGACTGCAGAGATTGTCAATATTTTCCGTGCTCTGTCTGAAAGAGAAAGTTTAACAACTGCTTTGATGATTGAGCCCGATTTAATGTACTAAAGGGCTGAAATGACTGCAAAAATAATTTTTAACAAACTTAAACATTTGTTTCTTTCACTTTAATACAGCAATCCACAAGGAGTCTAGTCTGTCCCAATGTTCATTTATAATTATTAGAGTAATGATTTTTTACACCTTCAGAAAACAAACCTCAGGCGCATGTTGTTGTGGCATATAAGATGTATACTGCTTAATGGCAGTAAAGTCCCCAGTTTCAGTGTGATCAGAGGGCCATTGTGGCATGTCATCTCACTGACTCACATCTCACTCTCTTGCTCACTCTCTCCAAATGTTTACTGTCTCTACTGTCAAATTGTCCCCCCAAAAACTTATTCATATATACCCAGTGACTACACAGGATTTTGAACGTCATGGTATTCCTTGAAAGTGTCCAACACAAATCCATAGGGCCTCAAATCTAATTATACAGAAAACATAACAGAAAACCGTGAGATTTGATTTAATGATTATTTTGACTATGGTAGTTTGACTATGGCAGCGGCAGGACCGTAGGAAAAAAAGGGGCTCAATAATATTCAATGTATGACTAAAATATGAATCAAATGTGATATTGATGAGATAAACTTTGAGCGTTGGCGTTTGTCGCCCAAATAAAGGCACACTGTCATTAGTCTGCTCATTGGCTTTTTAAAATGTTCCTCCTCATTTGCTCTAACTCTACACTTTCTACAAAAAGCCCAAGTGTAAATAATATGAGAGAAGGGAAAGCCAGGGCAGCTTAGTTCTTGTTCATGTTTGCATTAATTCATTTATTCATTTTGCTGTTTATTTTATGGTGAACGTGGGTCTCTGAAACACATTGATCTTCCCTCAAAGCCACAAGTCACTCTACATACCTAACATTATCCAGTATGCTGGAGAAAGAATGACCATGTCCTTGTCAGTCTAAATCAGTGAACTATAATGCAAAAAACATGAGTCCAAAATATTGCCATAAGCAGCAGTGTTGAAATGAGAAATACACATTCGGCTGTCGGGGGGGGAAATGCTGCAAATTGTTTCTTAAGACTAAAAATCTATTCTGCTAGACCTTGGTGGTCCTAGGGGGAAAGTTGTGCAGCAAGTTGGAACATCTGTCAAGGCTAAGTCATGAGAGAACAAACCCACTTCGCTGCTCTGCAGACTGACTTTTTGATGTGATCAGTTCTTCCACATTTTTGCTAAATATTTCTTTATTTGATATTTAGCATTTGAGGAGAGAGATTTCTGCAACGGATGTGCCTCAATAAAAAGCATGGCTGTGCATTAATCAAATATAAGGTTTGTGCAAAGATGTGTGCATTTACTGAAAAACATGGTGTACTTTTCATCAAAGAGGGACTGGGCATCAGTGCCGTGGATGTGTAACAATGCATACTAACGCTATTACGAGGCCAATTCATATAGCTATAGTACTAGTGAAGGATCGCCATGAATCTGGTTACAAGTTTAGGACATGAATATTTGTAAAGTTCGATGTTGCTCTTACAAACATAGAGCCTTGAGTCTTTTTTGTATTCTTATACACAAGCCAGAAGCTTTGAGGTACTGCTGAACAAAATGTAGTCCCACATTTTGTTCTTGACTCACCACTACCCACGTGGAAAATGGCAGGTGATTAGAGGGTTTCTAGTGCCTTGTTATTTCAAAGTACATGACACCCCCATCTTTTTCCAGCTGTCATACTCTTTATGTGTGCTGGAACACTCTTCTTGTGAGAGGAACCATTCAGATACATGCGTATTAGGTCTGTTCTGTACATGTAGACAGATAATACTAAATAGCAATGTATGATGAGAGACAGAGGGCGTGATGAGGAACATAGGAGGGGTGTAAAGATTATTATTAAGTCAACATAATTCCAGGCTAGTGAATATTTTCACGTGGAACTTTAAGCTACAATGTGTGTTTCCCACAAAATTATAAACATATAAAGCAGTCTATATGATGGCATGGTGAGCACCGGTTTACTGGTGAATTCCTATTGTTTTGACTCCCTGGATTTGCTCTGTTCACATTTGACTAATTAGCACTGAAACTCTGGCTCATCCCTGCAGCCCATCTCTATCACCCACCAAGCACAATGAAACTTTTGGAAAGTCCAGCCTCAGATTTGTGACATACATACAGTAAACAGGATATGGGGTCTTTCTGCACAGCAGCTGCTCCGCTATGATAAGGCCACATGTGGCGATTCTGGGGTTTGAGCCTATATGGGAACGTGAACGTTTCAAAAGTGTCAGGTAATGAGCGAGGTAATGAGTATGAGGATTGGGCACTCATCAGACTGTTTCATTTGCATAACATCTTGGCGTGCATGCCGCAAATGACAAAAAAAATTCCCTACTTATCACAGAAGTTAATTTATTTGAATAGACAGTCTGTGAGAGCTGGGGAGTCACTATTAGAAGCCAAATCAATATTCACCAATGTATGCCACATTGTTATTCAGCAGCCGGAACACAACAGAGCAGACTTGTCTAAATCAGTCTTGCATATTTGTGTCATTCTTACAGTCAATATGACAATGGCTTAAGATTATTGTTGTTTGGCCTGTGGATGTATGAAGCAGGTTTTGTATGCTTGTCTGGTTACCAGGAGGAGTAACCATATAAAAGCCATCAAAAAGACCCATAATAACTGTTAATGAAGCAATACAGATTCTCGCTGCAATAGTCCCCTAAACTCTGACTAAAATCTGTACTGAGTCCATGCGCAGAATCAAATCAGAGTCAAATACTGTGCATCTTGATTACAATGAGTTGCTTGTATTGCCATAGGAGAACATCACTACTCGTCAGTTTTTTGTTTTGTTTTTTAATAAATGACCCATAACCCAAATCAATAAAATACATTATGTAAGTTTATTCCTACAGTGAAGCACAGAAAACAATTTCCTGTGTGTGGTGGAAATAAAAGTACTTGAGTATTGTCATTTTCTGCTGCTTTATAATATATTCCACTACATTTCAGATGGAAGTAACTCTTAATACAGTAATATAATGATATTTTAACATCTATAGTTAATCTTGTACATACATTTTTTACATACAAAACATTTGATCAGTCTGAAATATGATGTATTTATACAGTTCAAACTACTCAATTTCAATTCAAATTTAAAGAATTTTATTTATCCGTTAGGAACTTAATTTGTACTGAGCATCAGTGTGTGTACTGTCAAACACAGCACAATATACCACACACATACATTACATATAAGTAAGAAACAGTTTTAAGTAAGTACAATACTCAATAGTATATAAAGTAGTTATAATGAGCTTCTTGACCATCTACATTCACACAAGGACATAAAACCGTCAAGAGTAGATTCACATCTGGTCCATCTTTGTTCCCATATAACAGTCATGAAAAAGTAGGTATTCAGAGGACACACCAGGAACTCTTCAAACAGACATCTCAGTGGCACCACTGCTCTGTAATCATCAATAACAATGACCGTGTTGAGTTTAAACAAAGTGCTATCCTGGTAAACGTTTACTGTCTGGTGAAACAGCCAGTTTGTTCCTGCGTCTCACACACTCATTTCCATCACAGATGGCTCCTGCAGGCTTTTGCCTTTCAGTTAGAGGAATAAGGTTATTATTATGAATTATATGGGGAATGGGTAAATATCTGTTGTATCTGTGCATCTATTATTAGAGTAATAGCCCTGAAAATTGTGAGGAAAGATAGACTTTCAATGATCCACTTTGCCCTTTCTGGCTTTTGAAAGACTAGTGTGCAACCATTCTTTCAGGACTACCAGCTACTGTACTTTTGCGAAATCCTGTCATTCCCATTATCTCTATACTGAACAGTTAGGCATTAATTACTTGTTTACAGCTCATGTGAGAATCTTTTCCCAGCTGGTTGACTTTGTGACATGCCCCCTGCAGAGCATATACATTCTATCTATTTCATGTGATTTCACAGAGCTGATGAGTCTAATAAGGGACAAGCTTGCCACACTCCATCACACATCAGACAAAGCACTCAGCCCTCAGCCCTGCAGGCTGTGTCAATTTGCTGCGGTTGATGTCGGCTCTTGTGGCTTGTTGGGGATTTGTTACAGAACTTTCACAGCATTTTCTTGTTACTCTGAATTGTAATATAACCAAAGATGAAGAAGAATTTTTCAAAGCAACAAAACTTTGTGTTTCTTTGCATATTTTCAAAACTTCCACTTTAATTGTTTTCCAATTTTTACATAAACGTAATTACAGATTCAAATAGAAGGCCCACAGAGAAGAATAAATTGAGCTGTTTATTCCTGAGGTAAAATTAGAAACTTATTCTCTAGTTACATGGTAGCTGTATAAAGTACCTTGTAAAGAGTACCTTGCTGATTATTTTCCATCTTACAGTGTAATCAAAAGATTTCAGTAGTGTGAGAAAAAGAAAAGAAACACCTCCATTCTTTTGAATTTGAATAAGGCAGATCAATCATTAAAATTCAGTCATTATTTCCATCTAAATGATCATGGAAAGAAATGGTGTTATCATTTTTTAATAGGCTACTGCTCTCTGGTGGTGAAGAGTAGCAGCAGCATTCCAGGAATCAGCCTATGAGTCTGTACTAAGGGTTATCAGGTGTTGACATATCTCAAGTTGCATTAGCAACTAAATGAGAATCATGTAGCAATGAGTTCAGAATCAGAACTGGAAAAACTGTCTTTGTCAGTTTTGGAGCCTATCAGGCATGCTACTGTTGTGTCACAGTGATTTATATTCACTGGTCATAGCTATTAAAGCTTTTGCGGGCTCAAGGCTGACAGTGGAAAACAGAATCAGAGGGTTACCACATTTTCTGCATGTAAGGTAAGACCTCAGATGATACACAAAAAAAAATCATGTTCAACCTGCAAGCTAACTTCAGTGAGAATTTTCACACTGACATTTCACATTACAAGCATATATCTGCAATTGTGTGTAATAGAAAAGAAAAGAGAGTCTCAGCGCCAAATGAAGTTTCAGCTGTCACAGCTGAAGACAGATTCAGACCAGCAAGTGCAAGTGTTTGGAGGTTAACAACCTTCGGTATGATACCCTTTCCCCTTTACAACAGCTTTTTTCTTTCCTCTGTTCAAACAAGCTGTTCCTTGTTCACTACCACATGCTGTACAAGCGCGCGTGCGCGCGCGCACACACACACACACACTGCAAATAGACATTTAATATCCATGTCCAATATAATGTCCAGCCTATCTAGATCTAACCAGTCTACACTTACAAAACAGACAGCACAAGACAGCCAGCCCTACCTAACCTACAGAAACAAATCTATTCTACCACTCTACTACCTCCTATAAACTCAGGCACACACAGAAAGTTAAGCCACCCACAGAGAGTTAACAACAAATGTTGACCTGATGGTGGTGCCAGATTTAAAGTCAAAGGATCACCAAAATGATTACAATAAATCCTGAGGAAACCATCAATGTGTATGAGATTTCATGGCCATCCATTCAATAGTTGTCAAGACATTTCACTACAAAACAAAAATTTCAACAACAGTGGTTGTTGACATGACCATGAATGTCCTATCCATCCTAGTTATTGAGAAATTTCAGCCTGTACCAAAGTGGTGGGCTGACAGATTTACACTGCCATCCATAGAGCCACAAATGCTAGCATGGCTAAAAGCAACAAAAGAAGACAAGAAGACAGAAAGTAGTGAACCTCAAGTACATCTCTGCATCGTGGATGCACACACACAGCATGTTGCCAATGAGGGAAAATGAGCTGCTGTTGGAAAAGTAGACTGGCTAAGACTGCTCTTTCTGTTTTGACCAAGCTTCTTGGACATCGCACAAACAAGCTAAACTCAGCCTGTGGCTGTGTCCTTAAAATACACTCTCCAAGCAGTATCATAATACTCCCACAAGTCCTTTAAACACAAGTTGGTGAAGAGAGAGAAGAGATACAAAGAAAGAGGGGATTATAAAAGATTAGCTCTAGGGCTGCCTCAACAGATTTAGGAGACCACTTAACTCAAAGGAGAAAAACTGTTTAGTGAGGCGACTTTCAAATGCTTTAAAACTTTTTATCTTTCGCAGTTGAAAAACAGTACGGATTTTGGGAAATCACAGTGCATCCTTGCCGTTGGGTGTAACCTGCAGACCATTTTATAAATTAGCACTTTATTTGAATGTAATCTCAGCTGTTGTAGTGGATATGAAGAATACAGTAACTTTAGGCTACTTGGCTTACTGGTAAATGTTAGCAAACTTATACAACATTGTCATACAACATGTCAGTGCTGCTTATTGCTAAATAAGTTCATGAGTTCAGTTACATAGTCTTAAGTCATGGTACACAACTGAAACAGTAGACTACAGGAGTGTGATAGTAAGTCATAGAGTATCTTGTTATGTATGTCATGATTTGCACCTTTGAATCCAGACTTACTACCAAGGTGCTTGTAGCCAAGGTGAACAGTTACATAAAGTCTGCACACTTACAAAAACTATAAGAGGCTCCATCCATCCATCGTCAACTGATTATCCTGCGTACAGGGTCGCGGGGGGGCTGGAGCCAATCCCAGCTGACATTGGGCGCAAGGCGGGGTACACCCTGGACAGGTCGCCAGTCCATCGCAGGGCCACACATAGACGAACAACCACTCACGCCCACACTCACACCTAAGGACAATTTAGGGTAACCAATCAACCTAGTCTGCATGTTTTTGGATGGTGGGAGGAAGCCGGAGCACCCTGGAGAGAACATGCAAACTCCACACAGAAAGGCCGGGGCAACCGGGGTTTGAACCGCGCACTCTCGCTGTGAGGCGACAGTGCTAACCACCGCGCCGCCCTATAAGAGGCTCCGCAGATGCAAAATTTCATTTTCATATCTAAAAGCTGACATTCAGCTTGTATTTAACCTAGGGCCTTGAATAGACTATCAGACAAGGAGCAGGGACAAAGAAGAGAGGTGGTAAGAATTAGAGCGTATTTTCCATGAACTCATTAATAGGTTGATGAGTCCCATTTTGGAAATGAAGAGCCTGGTGGGTGGGCCTAAACAAGACCAGACAGGTTTACCATTCTTAAAAAGATATTGATTGGATATCAAAATTCAAATCAGTCACATGTTCATTTGCATTTGAGAGGAGAAGAAGAGAAGTGAAATAGCCCAGCAACAATTGTGATTTATATCAAAATAAAAACTATTAAGCATTTAATTTCAAAAGACAGATGATGGGAAGCAATGTGTAGCATTTGTACAATAAATATGTACTGAGAATGTACTGGGGGGTGGATTCTCATATTTGAAAACCAAGAGAGTGCAGCTGTGCTTTAAAGCCAAATTATCTGTGTCCATTTAGCCTGAGCGATTTCAGTTGCTCAGATCTACCATTAAGAAGAATCTGCTTCTTGACAGAGATATGTGGATTGCTTGCCCATGGGGTTTTCCTATAGTTGCCATTCTCATTTTAAGACAGAAGGGGGCAGAATTAGGTCATTCACATAATTAAATAATCTTAATGTGGAAATGTGTTTTGTACATGAATCAATTTCCCTGCACCTGGCTGTGTGCATGTGATGATTGAGGTTCCAGCTTATTAGGGACACTGTTTGCACACACACACCTGCATATACACATGTGCTACGCAGGTTTGACAGACAGATGTGTGAGAATGAAGGGGAAATGAGCTGGATGGGCTGTCAGAGGGGGGCTGTTTCCATTCCCTGGTTCCCCTTTCCTTTATCTGGCTCACTGACCTCTGGCCACAGTGCTGGTTGTATCTGTGCCTTGTCTGTTGAGGACCACCAGATCTCATTTTAGATTGGCCTCTTTTAATGTGAGGCCAAAGAGCACATTCAATGTGTCATTTATAAAACACTCGGGGCACAAAGGACTGGGGAAAAGAAGACAGAGGAGTGCATGAGGAAACCTATTTTGTAGCAAGTGGCCGTTGATTCCTCTATTTCTTCCTCCCACCTTTGTGCACAGCCGGACTACTCTGTGTCAGCATCCTGTTTCCTATTTCCGTGTCTACCATCTTCAAATTGAGAGAACTGTAGGGTTAATTATGTAACCCTTGTTCCCCGAGAAGGGGAACACTACGTCGGTGACGACACTATGGGAACGCCTCTGGGCGTGGCAGGGCTGAATTATGAATGAAACTACTCCAATCCTATTGGTGTTGCTAGAGGTGTATATAAGCACGCTGGCACACAGGACACATTAGCCCTTTTCTATGAAGCAAGGCAATCCAGGCGGGGTGAGGTGTGGCAGATCGACACAGTTCGAGTTCCCTCGAAGGGGAACGTCTCGGGTTACGTATGTAACCCTTGTTCCCCGAGAAGGGGAACGAGACACTGTGACGACACTATGGGAACGAGATACCCACTTAGGCCGCGCCGAAACCCCATCCTTCTCCTGGATGGGGCTCTAGAGCTGAGTAGTGTCTCGACCGCTCCTGCCGGAACTGCGCCCCCTCAGGGGCCAGACCCACAGGTGCGGGTGAAAGATCCGGCCCTCCACCTGGGACAGCAGGTCTCTCCTCAGAGGGACCTGCCAGGGCGGGCCCTCCAGGAGCGATATTAAATCCGAGAACCACACTCGTGCCGGCCAAAAGTAGTAGGCTGACGCTGTCCTGACGGACCCGCTCCAGAACCCCCAGGAGCAGAGCGACTGGGGGAAAGGCATACAGACGCTGCCTCGGCCACGTCTGCACCATGGCATCCAGCCCTAGCGGGGCTGGGGACGAGAGGGAGAACCACAGGGGACAGTGCGTAGTCTCTCGAGACGCAAACAAGTCCACGTCTATGGGGCCGAACCTTTCGCATAATAACTCCACCACCTCAGGGTGGAGTCTCCATTCCCCGAGCCTCAGCCCCTGTCTCGACAGCAGGTCTGCTCCCTGATTCTGGGTCCCAGGGACGTACATCTCTCTGAGGGACAGCAGTCTCTGCTGGGACCACAGGAGGATCTGATGTGCCAGTTTGCATAACAGGCGCGAGCGCAGACCCCCCTGGTGATTCAAATAGGCCACCACTGCCGTATTGTTGGTTCTGACAAGGAAGTGGCGACCGCGGAGAGCGGGCAGAAAACTCCTCAGAGCTCTGAATACCGCCAATATTTCCAGGCAATTTATGTGCCAGGAGAAATGATGCTCCTGCCAGGATCCTCTCGCAAAGCGGCCATCCATGACCGCGCCCCACCCCGTGAGTGAGGTGTTTGTATAATAATTGTTCTGCGACAGATCGCTCCCAACACGGGCCCTTGGGACAGGAACCAAGATTTCCTCCATACAGACAGGGAACGAAGGCACCTGCTCGTAACCCGTATCAGACGGAGCAGATGTCCCCTCGGGGAGAATGCCTGGATTTTAGCCATCACTGCATGGCTCTCATGTGCAGTAGTCGAGAAGGTATTATACTGGATGCTGCTGCCAGGAGACCCAACACCCTCTGAAAGTGTTTTACAGTGATGGCGCGGCCTAACTGCACTCTGGTCACTGAAGACAAAATGGACTCAACGCGTGTGGGAAACAGGTGGGCCCGCATCGTCGTTGAGTCCCACACCACCCCTAGGAACGTAGTCCGTTGGGCGGGCGTCAGCACGCTCTTCTTCGCGTTGAGCCGCAGCCCCAAACGCTGAAGGTGGGCGAGACGACATCTCAATGCCGAACCGCTAACTCCCGAGACTGTTCTGCATTTTCCTACATATGTCTAGACTTGTTTTGTAAATGTGTTCTGATCTGTTGTGCTGTGAATAAGAATCTGTGGCCCAATAGACAGGAACATCAACCTGAGGAGGTGTTTTCATGTTTCCATTTCTTATTTTGTAATTGTTTCCGTTGTGCTATGCAGGGCTGTAAAATAGTCTTTTTTTTTTTTTTTTCTGCATCACAATGAAATGACAAATTACGGTGCATACAGTAAAAGTGTAACTGTGAATCCTGTCCAATCTCTTGCAATGTTTACTGTAACTCTGTACTGTTGAAATTGATCTATGCCATACAGAAAAAGTACAGCCTTGTGCATTTTCAATCATTGTCATCAAAAGTTTAGCCATAGTTTACCAATACAAATAGTTTAGCAAATGTACCAAACCAAAGCGACTGAATCAGAAATGCATTCAGTAATTTACTTGTGCAAAAAAGAAGTTCCTGACATTTCAGTGCTGCAATACACTTTTTTTTCAGTTGTTTACATAGTTAACACTGGTACCTGAGACCCAATGACCACAGTCTGTAATTGATGTACCATCCCCTTGAACCAATTCTGCTAAAATACAAGCACATTTCCTGCTTTACATTCAGCTTGCAGTTTTACTGTAAAACCACATTCAAAACATTACACATATTTCTCTAAAACATGAAATGGATATAAATGTTCTGCAAAGATTTTCTATGTATATCTGTCCAGCTACAGCAAAAATGCAGGAAATTTGCAAACATTTTTTTTTAATGTGTTTTTAACAGTTTTGGACACAGTGTGTTAGTATTTGAAAAATGTGCTGCAGATATACAGTGTTTTGCAGGTGGTGAAGTAGTAATGGGAAAAGAGTTCATGGATTTTGGAGAAAGTGGTCATTGAATGCATTTTGTGTGAAAGCAATGAAAAATGATTCACAGTTTGGTCCACATACACTTCTGTTTCGCTGACTGTGTGAAGAGTTTTGACAATGTGACTTCAATTTTGAATAATGCAGGTTAGCAATTGAAAAAAAACTGTATATTTGAGCAGAATTGGTTCAAGGGGTTGGTACATTTATAGCTTGTGGTCATTGTGTCTCAGATACCAGTTTCACTGTGCAAACAACTGAGAAAAACTGTACTGCAGGACAGAAATTTCAGGAACTTTTGTTTCACAAGGAAATTACTGAATGCAGTGATATAGAGAAAAAAAGGATATGGAAGGAAATTTATGCTTTTCCGATTCTCGCTTTGGTACATTTCTAGAATCATCCTTAACATTTGCAAAACTATTTGTATTGGTAAACTAGGTTTGGATGAAAATGAAATTAACAGTTCAGAGTTTTACATTGCAAGGGATTGGACAGGATTCACATCTTTTCTCAAAAGACTGAAAAATTGCTTTTACATATGATGTGCACAAGTTACTGGGTGATGTGAAGCATGAACAAGTAGAATTTCAGTTCTGATCTGAGAAAATGACTGAGAACAACTGTATTCTAGAATGAAATACTGATTTATCTGAAAATATCAGTCACATTTCGAAGATAAAAGTTCATCAAATTTACGTCGTGCTCCCTGTTGTCAGTGTTTTGTAGGTCAGTGTGTTAAGAGTGACAATGAATGCTTTCTGAGTGAGAATTGTCCCCAGTGTTTTGATTGAACGCGTTTATTTTGAGACTTGTATGAAGTGTTTTGGTGGTTTCAGTGACTTTTGGAGGTGAGATTAACTGTTTGGCCAAGATGCATGTTGGTAATGCAGACTGTGGGAAGAGTTTTGAAAAAGGGGCCTCAGTAGTTGTTGGGTTTTCATGTGTCCGAGCAGGGGACACATCCTACCACTCATTTTGGTGCACTTTGAGGAGAAACTGATTAGAAACTAATTAGGCAGACAAAGGGTTGAGAGGGACGGAGGTCAGACCTGCCCCCGCTCAGTTAAATACAACCAAATTGACCATATACTAAAACA
This sequence comes from Micropterus dolomieu, assembly GCF_021292245.1. NCBI lineage: Eukaryota > Metazoa > Chordata > Actinopteri > Centrarchiformes > Centrarchidae > Micropterus > Micropterus dolomieu. Next base: position 20,269,305 of record NC_060172.1, on the reverse strand, counting down.
TCTCTTTTCCCCCATTCATCATCCAAAATGTTGAATCAACCAACAGCTACACATTCCCTCCTCACTTTCTCCCTGCATTTTCTCCTCTCACTCCCACCATTGTTGCAGACTCTCAGCAATTATATCATTGGTCTTCCTTTAGGCTGCCTGAAAAGATGTTTCCTGGGAGCCATGATGGACTTGATGTGACACTGTGAGCTGCAGGTCTATCTGTGCAGCAGTTCATCCTCATCGCTCAGGACAGAAAGAACAACCAGAAATGTGATTACGAGGCATCTTTCTACTTCGTTGCTTGTAAAGATTATACTGCAGCATGCGTTTTGTTTAAGTGTGAATTTTTAATTTCATGCCTAAAAGAGCGCAAAATCAAGGATTTGATGAAATGAGCTGATTTCTTACTTTTTAATCAATCCATGTTAACTTTTTTTTTGTACATGGTCGGCATGTAAAAATGTGAAATCTTGATGCTGGCCTGAAAACAACCATCCACCACTTCAATTTAAAAAATTTGATAAAGCAAAAGCACAAAGATTTTAAAGATTTAAACTGCCATTTTAACCAGGTACACGTGCTTGTAAAAACATATTATTTTGCAAATAACTGCAGCATTTTGGGGCCAACACTGTAGCACTGCAGCAGATAGCATCTGCAACATCCATGGCATTCTGTAGTCTTTTCCAATTTCAGAAGGAAATTTCTGGTGAATATGCCCAGCAGTGACTTTGATTAAAATAAATGAGAAAATCCATTTGTGATGGCACTCCTGCCCCCAAATCCCCCCACCCCACCCATCTGCATCCTGATGGTTGGTGAGACACAAGGGTTTGCTTTTCTCGTGTATTACAGCCCGCACACTCCATTATTCTCTCTAGCCTATATTTCTTCCCCGAGTATGGTATTTTTGTTTTTCATGGGTGGAGAACCAATTCAGGAACAAATGACTCAGACCTTCTCGGATGATAATGATTAATGTGAAGGAGATAATGAACTGATTCCCTTCATTAATCAGAAAACAAAAAAACACATTTGAGAACCAACTACACCGTCTACATATTAGTCATGTTTTGTTTTTTGTATGAGAATAAACTGGAGACTTACGATAAAGGTTTATTTTCCATCTACTGATTTTTCAAATTGCCAGCAGATCCTGCCAAAAGAAAAGACAAAGTACTGCAAACACTTAATTTATTTCCCAGATGAAAACCAGTGTTTGTGTTGCCTTGTTTTCTAACCACCTGCTCCTCAGCTTGCATTGTATTGTTAAAAAAAAATTATGGTACTCAATTCTTTCATATTCATTGTGTGAAGATGGGGCATCATCCATGACTTGAAATACAGATGCAAGGTATTTAGGGGAGTACAAACTCATGTTAAAGTGTAAACTGACAGAGGGCAGTAAAGATCCACGTGCCTGCACAGTTTGACAGACGAACAATCACATTTCCTGCCATCAGCAGAAATATTCTTACGTGTAAATATGTTCTTCTAGTTTTGGAAGGAGCTGGTCCCACGTTCCAAGCTCTGTAGAGATGCATGGTGCTAGACAAGAATACTTGTCTGACATAATAAAAAAAATCAAAACCAATCCCTAAAAGCATGTTGTACATATACTTTAAAATCACCTCTCACATTACCACATTCACAGTGCTAATGAAGACAAAAGTAAACATAGCATGTGTTGTCGTTAGCCATCCTGACTGTTTATTGTCATTTACAAAGATACAAAAGCTATAACTGTTGACTCAGTTGTTTGTTAATCTTAGCTAAAATCTTTCCCAGGATGCAACTGCTGTGTTTATGTTGATTAATTACTCATCGCCTCTGGGTAATGTCCCTACAATCTTTTGATGCAGCTAAACTTACAGCAAAAAGTATAACTTGACTGAGAATGAAGAAGCAGGGAGCATGCAAGTGTGCGCGCATGTCATCATCACGTTTAAATATATATATTCTCATGTGAGTCACTGTCAGTTGTGGGCCAGAAAATAAATATGACACACGCTGGGGTGTTTCCTGGGTCTCAAGTGTTACGTGATTCTGCCGGGTGAGTCATTATGCCGTCAACAAGGAAAAAGCAGCATCAGTGTCCCTGTCCTCCCACTCTGTCTCTGGGAATGATGCGAAGTTCAGAGCCATGTTTTAGAAACACATTCCCTGCAACATAGGACAAAACAACACATAAAGACCACATCCGTGTAATAACCAGCTGGGAGAGAAACTTTGACCTTCTTCTCAAAGGACAGAATTTCTACTCAGAAATGATGGTTTGTCCAAAATAGTGATGAAAAATACAGAAATTTGAATTTGTTAACTGTATCTGAATAACTTAAACCTTAATATAAAGATGAAAGAAAATAATCTCTACTTAAAATTCATAGATTTGTTTACAAAGTTGCACACGAGTCAGGTAGTTACGCACATTTGTATTAATTGTAGAGATTTCAAAACAAGATCAGAGATATCTGAACTGAGGGATATAATTATTTTGTGATGCCTATTTGTCCTTCTACAGTAGCCACTTACTCAGAAATCAGGCCCATTTTATCAGGGGCACACAGCGAGCTCATTTGAATAATTTATAATATTGTATTATGGAACCACAGACAGCAATTCCATTCATTTGTTCATTCATCCAGCAATCATGCCGAGATAATATAAGTATAATTCCCAGGGCCATCAGTATAGATGCACTGTTGATATGATAATGGCCTTATAGAGATGTGTAAAGAAAAGGTGATTGTAAAATTACACTGTATCAATTCCCACCAAGTACTTGATCCTGTGAACATGAGGTAGAGTGGATGCAGTGTGAAAAAAAGGCAGTCTGACAGAGGTGTCTGAAATGAGGCTATTCTCGGCAGCACGCAGCATGAATGTTACGCAGATAAAAAGCTGTTGTCGGTCAAAGCAGGCATTGCCTCATCCTGCTCTATGCAGAAAACCCAGTCATCCGTTACCCGTCTTTGTTGAGAATGATGACTTACATAAGGAGAGGTGGGCTACACTTGAAGTGCGAACCTCAGGGAACATCCAAGGGGGCCGACCCAGAGGAATAAGTGATTCACCAGGGCTCGGTAATAATGTGGGAATCTAAAGTCAAGTGAATTCTGACTGAATGCTTGGTGCATCTAGTTCGCCTCCAGTCAGAGGTCACTTTTAAATTTTATTTAACATTAAATACTGCCTCCCGGGGCACTGCATCTATATTCATGAATCAGTAAACACCATTTCCATGCAAACAACTATGAGGCCTGATTAAACACAGAGACATCATTTAAATTTGGATTATTTCTTTTACTAAAGCTTTTTTCTACAGAATTCATTTTCTTGGAAACGTATCTTTTTAGACAAGGGTTATACAGGTTTGCCATAGCTTTTTAGCTTTGATGCAGTGACCTCTGTGGGCTCTGAACTATTTATATATGTTGCAGTTCTGACCACAAACACCACCAATGGATAATTAAGCATGATGTGACCTTGAATTGTGGTATATTATTATTATTATAATATTACAGCCCTTCTAAAAATAAACTTTAGGCATTTCCACTTTGCTAGAAAATTCAGGGCATAGAGAGAGATGAGAAACTGACATGTGGCTTTAACAAACCCTTAAATTGATTTTTACTACTGCCTATGTCAGAGTGCATATTAGTGATCTGTGAAGCTGGTAACGACTGTGGTAACCGTTCCTGTTTTGTAATCCTGAACCAATGGTCGCTGCTTGGCATCTCTTGCCTGCCTTTGACATCCAGTAATCCCAATTTAACTTAATTGTTTCAAACCTGACTTAAGCAACCCTGATTATATCATTTACATGTTACATTACCTCAAGTAAGACGTTTCATATTAAGCCCTACGTTACTTTGAGGAACCACCCATAGAAGTCACTGCCTCGGGGGGCTTTATCAAATTAATCTTTTAGACTATTAAGACAACGCAACCAGCTTATCAGACTGCATTATGAAACATCATCTATTCAAGTTCTGAATTAATTCCTTAGATTATTAATGCTTTGATGAAAGCACATAGACAAGTGGCAAAGAGCTTAACAAAAAGCCCTGAGGTTGATTATGCTTCTAAGGACCTTAAAACATTAGACCAAAAGGAAAAACAAGATATTACCCCAACTAAAGAGGCTTTTGCGGAGATAATAAAACAATAACAACCAAATTTATTTTTTTTTCTGTGGAAAAAGTCTTCTTTTACAGATCATCAAGGCATGAGCTCCCAAACAACTCACCTGCTGTCTGGGCAGGGTTGATTCCTATTCCGTCTGCAAAGTCAACCATGAAAGAAAGAACATAAAGTAAACACAAAAGATTGTCATGCAAGTGAATAGCACAGAAATGAAAAAGCTAATTTACAATACCACCAGTTTATCCAGAATGATGTTGCACTGGGCAACACAAATGAGAGTGTGCCTCAGCAGCAGGCAATTACATTCATTCTGTACAGAAAACTCATATTTGACATGGCAGTCATATCTCATTTTAACAGAAATTTCATCCCAGTGTTATTTGGCAACTATCACATGTCCAATGCTTTGCCACTACAACCCCCCAAAATTTTAACTTTTCATTATTTCAGAATATACGTCAGTCATACTGTTTGTGAATGTCCTCTAAACTTCTCTTTCTCAGTTGCCTGCCTGTACAGAGCAGAGGTAAACAAAAGCATCATAGGTTTGTATGGCACACTGAACAGTTTAATTGATGGGAAACAGTGAAAGCTGACAATTTTCCTTTAACAGCCACAAAGACCATTTGCTGTAATTTGTTTGGGTGATTATTATAACAGTGGTTACAAGTGTTCTGTACGAGGCCGAATATTTTTACATTTTACAGCCTCGGGTTATTGTAGACATGCATCATTTGGGTAGTTGATAGAAACTCTTTCCTTATAGGCCTTTATTTTGCCAGCCAGAACTCAAACCATTTGAATTTAGTTAAATTAGCCTGAATACTGTAGTACAGTGAAATCTTTTAAAAACTATTGCTGCTGTATGTAGGCTCTAATTAGCTAACTTACTCGTCTTTAATGTGAAAATAAAACATTGTGTCAGTTATAGACCAGTGTTTCTGGGGGTTTGGAGGCTGAGATACGTGGCATCAGTGTTCATGCAATTCCTGCTGGTAGCTGATACAGGTCAATAAAGCCATAGATTACTTGATTAAGCAGAATTAGATGCAGAAACAGATTACTGCTCACACTCTGTGGGTTAATTGGTCAACACTGCTGCACCCTGCTTCTGGAAGTTTAAAAGGAAAGAAATGCAGCATTTTTCTCTTTTTGAAACCTCAGGAAATGGACAAAACAAATCACTAAATTTGACATGCATTTCACATGGTGCTTGTGTAACGTTACAGATATCCCCTTTTTGAGATTGGATAAGGATACCTTATGTCTGATAATGTGCAGCAGCAGGAAAGACAAGACTTTTCAATGACAAAACTTTTACGACAACTGAAACCGGAAAGTCACTAGGAATTTTAAAGAACATTTTAGCTTTATTTCCCAAATCTCAATAGGACAAAATGGTGAGGCAAAAATAATTTTTCCCCTGGCTGTGAGTATATACTACAAATTAGATTCAGCAGGTAACATATGTTTCAGACACAGGCTACTGTGTTTAGTTACGTTTAGTTGTAATACAAATGATACAAAAAGGAAAATCACAGTATTTTGAAGTGACAACTTGTAGCTTTGCTGATAGAGTTTTCACTGATCATTATGATATACTATTGTCTGACTTGACCATATTTAATTTATCTGCTGATTTCCAGCATTGCACTGCAGTTCAAAGACTGCAGCGAGCACCCCGTGATTTTGTAGAGGATTTGAAACTCAGCAGTTTCCAAACATCTCCGTCACAACACACGGTTTCTGAAGGAATGACAACCTCTTTGAAGTAAGGCTGTTCTTAATAACTGTCAAGCTGGAAACCATGTCACTTAGAGAAGTTTGCTAAAGAGATAAAAAGTTAATTCCCCCCAAACTCACCATTTGTTATTATTGCACTGGTTGCTGATGGTACTTTGAACTATAAAAGAAAATCAAACAGAAAAATGATCAAACTCAAATCTCCATTAGTGGTGATTGAAAACAGACACTACCATTTGAAATCTCAGAAATTTCAGCAGCACTAAAATATTTTGGTTAAATAATCATGGACATGTTGTAACCCAATTTCACTTAGCCTGAAGACACAGTGTGAATAAATCATTAAGGAATAACGCTTCATCCTCTGAGTCAGAGCACTGAGATTCACTGACTTTGTTGGGTGACAACTTCAAATTAGGAGCTGCAGTTAAGATGTCTTCAGAAACAAACTTGGTGAAACAAGCAAAACCAAAACGCTGTGTAGTGTGTTTTGTTTCAGTCTTTTGTCTGCCAACTTTCACATTTGACAGACAGGCTGTTTGCATTTTCACACAAATTCAGGCCCGCACACGCACACACATACATACACATACAAATAGTCAGGAGAGAGCCTGAGGGAAAGATGGCCACGCTTGAATTTCTGGAAGAAAATCACTAAGCATGGTCACAATACGTGTCCTACTTCAGCGTTTCAACAGAAGAGGATGTGGGCTGGTGAGATTTGCAGTGGAAGGATGGAGGGAGTCTGTCACCGGGGAGATAAGGTGAGCAAAGTGCTGCTCCCCAAACTACTGCCAGGTAGCACAAGCAGCACACATGAAATACAGTTCAGATAAAATTAGTGGATAAAATACAGTTAAAAATGGGTTAGGGTTAAAACCCCAATGCCAACACATCAGTGAGTTTGAATCACTCTCTGTTGGTTAATTATTAAATGCAATCATTTACATTCTCAGTTTTATCTTTCAGGAAAGAAGGTTTTTGTCATTTGCACATTTATCTTGTGATTTCCTTTATAATGATCACTGAAAGCAAGGCTTAAAATACACCCTTGCTAATTACAGGTAAGAATTAGCACTGGCTTATCACACTTCAATTCAACAAACCAATTTGGCATGTGAGCCTTTGACAAAGAAAACAGTAGTCTGTGGGTTCTGTGAAAAACAATTTTGCCTTTTAATAAATGATAAACACTATCCGACTCAGTGGGCTATCTATCTCTGTTGACTTGATGGAGATGTGAAAATTATGGCCTATCAGTATGGTGCTTTGTAATAATTGCCAATTAACACCCTATCTACAGATTGTGAAAGCAGCACCTCAGCAGCGGCGGCTCTGTCAGTGTTCAGCCACAGCACTGCCTTGCGTTTATGTGCATAGAAGGGAAGAAAATGGACTTTAAACCTAAAAAGATGCTTTGGGTCATGGTTATTAGTGTAAAAGAGACATTATGTAGCCTCTGTGGATAGCTGTATTGATTAAAAGTGAATCTCTTCTGATCAGACACAAATCAGAAAGATGACTGAAAAATGCATCTTAAATACATCCTTTGTCTGTAAAACTTACAGGAACAAGTTCATTTTAGTTAAGTAAAGGTCATGCATATAATTGTTGATAAAAGATTTGGTCCACTTTGCAGCTTTGCCACTTTAAGGCCAATACCGATACTTGAGAGTAAAAGATATACTGGGAAATTGACTTATTGGCTGATATTTGTTCCTCATCATAAAAACATAAATAATCAAATGTTAACATTATTAACAATAGGGTTCCTTTAAATTTGTTTTTAAAGAACTGTGAACATGTGTTGTAAGTATGCATACATGTGCATGTACAAGTATCTTTCAGTATTTCTATGTATAGCGCCTGCAGGAGGGAAGACACATATATATATATATATATACACACATATATACACACATACATACATTATATATACATACATTATATATATATATATATACACACATATATACACACATACATACATTATATATATATATATATATATATATATATATACATACATATACACATATATACATATATATATATACATATATATATATACACATATATATATATACATATATATATATACACATATACATATATATATATACACATATATATATATACATATATATATATACACATATATATACATACATATACACATATATACATATATGTGTATATACATACATATACACATATATACATATATGTGTATATATATATATATATATACACACACATATATATATGTGTATATATATATATATATATACACACACATATA
>NC_060172.1:20146641-20261023 GCF_021292245.1 Micropterus dolomieu | reverse complement strand
GTGGCTGTTCTTGAATGGCCCAGCCAGATCCCTGACTTAAACCCAATTGAGCATCTCTGGAGAGACCTGAAAATGGCTGTCCACCAACGTTTACCATCCAACCTGACAGAACTGGAGAGGATCTGCAAGGAGGAATGGCAGAGGATACCCAAATCCAGATGTGAAAAACTTGTTGCATCTTTCCCAAAACGACTCATGGCTGTATTAGATCAAAAGGGTGCTTCTACTAAATACTGAGCAAAGGGTCTGAATACTTATGACCATGTGATATTTCAGTTTTTCTTTTTTAATAAATTTGCAAAAATTTCTACATTTCTGTTTTTTTTCTGTCAAGATGGGGTGCTGAGTGTACATTACTGAGAAATAAAATGAACTTTTTTGATTTTTGGAAAATGGCTGCAATGAAACAAAGAGTGAAAAATTTAAAGGGGTCTGAATACTTTCCGTACCCACTGTATATATATCACCATATTTAGAGGTTTCACACCAGTACATTTTAAAATTCTTTAAAATCTTGTTTTCCTAGCTCTTTTAAGTGACAAATGTTGAGTCTTGTTGTGAGGGTACTTCGTTGTTTGAAGACTGAAGTAAAAAAAAAATAAAAAATTGTGACCAAGATGTGTACTGAGCAGATGAAAAATAAACTTGTTTGTGTTCTCTGGGAGACAAACTGTGTAATGGTGACACTGTTTGTAAATCATGTTAAACATATTCACACATATTACATATATCCATATGCACCTACAGTACGTTACGGCTAAATTAGTGCAGTGCAGTCCCACGTGAATACGAAATCAAAGACTTGGACTATGGTTAACTTTTATACTAATGTCTGGTCTCACTCCCTGTTGGTGACTATATACATATTTGTAGCACAAACATTAAGCTTACCTCCTCAGCTGCAAACTTCAACACTGCTGTGAATGGGGTGCTCTCTGGTACACTTAGTCTGTAACAAAACAATGCATTAAACAATAATTAAGATAATTTTAAGATAAAAACCTCAAACTCCAGCCTTCACTTTTCCCCCATATTTTACTATTTATTTTTTAAAGCAGGATTGCCACATGAATAAAGGTGGCGTAAGCGATTATAGAGAAATCCAACAGCATGACAAATACCATAATATAGAGCTAACAACTACACATCATGTCTTGGCAAACTAGAAAGAAAGCTAAATGTCCGTGGGCAAGCCATGCCTGCTACGCTACCTGACAAACAAATCATGGCTGGAACGGCTGGAATAGTGTTATGTGGCAGGGTGTGGTCCACTTTGTTTGTTCCCCCAAAACAGAGCCAGGGCTGTGTACAGACACCGGATTTTATTTTAGTCCACACACAGACATACAGCTAACAGGCTGTGGCAAGATATTTGCTGAATTTAACAAAAAGACAAGTATTGGATTAGTATTGCATACCCCACCTTTAAATATCATCTCTCAACCTACTGATCGACAGGTAGCTGGGCTGCTTTAATTTTGTGGAACAAGTCCCTTCCACCTCATCAGCTCCAGATGTGCGATTCTGTAAATGACCATTCATTTTGACTTCCGCAGAAATGAGGAGAACAAAAGGAAAATTTCCTTAAAGGGCTCAATTGAGTGTAACATTACTTCTGTCAGAGTCATTTCTGTCAGAGGATAGAAGACCATTTATGGCATAAATATACACTTCCAGTTGGATCCTTCGCCAATGAATCCTGCAGTGCAGTTTTCAGCGGGAAGCGGAGAAATAAAATCACAAAGAGAGATGGAATTGTCAAGTAAGGTAACACGTAGATGAAGCTGAGGTGGTGGACACAGTCGGTACAGCAGCAGGTTGCAGAGAGGAGCAGAGCGTAAAGCTTCAGCATTATGGGTGGGAGTGAAAGCTTGTCAGATTATAAAGAACACCATACTATTTTAACAAGCATGGTAACTTGTTTTTCAGTGTGACTGGTGATTATAAAAATAATTGATGGTGTGCTCAAGTTCAGTATTCTGCCAGAATTAATCAGACCCCTCTTTTACTATCATTATTATTCCTCTATTCATGCTCACGCACAGCTGCAGCGACCTCATTAGAGAAGCGACTCAATGTCAACATTTTAAAGCAAGAATAGTCTGCATGGCCTCAGTTTTTTGCAGCTATTTATTTGAAGTTACACAAATCAAAATTAAACATCAAGGTCTGATGGGAAATTAGACGATAAGTTAGGCAGAAAAAAAAGGGCTGTGGAAAAAAAGCTCAAAACTTCACTTGACCTTTTGTGTTTAATTTTCATCACTCTTGTGAATGATCGATCACAGATGCGCTATTTCCTCTAACAATGTGGCTCATTCCAGCTCGGTATATAACATGCACAGGACAAAGCCAGAAGGAAAAGGGATCCAAAACATGTAACCTAAATCCAATAATAATTCAACAATATTAATAACAACAACAACAACAACTAGGTTTTTTTAGTGGGCATATCACAGTCATTCCTCATCACAGTTTGCTGTGTAAAATTATAATAACTTCATATTAAAAACTGCATCTTTAAAAACAGAGTTTACAAAATTCTTTGACAAAGCAAAAGCAGCATACTTATTTTCAACAGAAGGCCAAACAAAAGCAAAATCAATTAAATTAAGAAGAGACGCAAAAAGCAGGTCAATAAAAATGGGTTTTTAGAAGTGATTTAAAGAAGTCGTTGATTCTGCGAGCCTTATGTCCTCAGGCAAGATGTCCCAAAGCCAAGAGTCCCTGATGGCAAAAGCACGGTCAACTTTGGAATGGCCAGAAGGTCCCCACCTGAGGATTTAAGGCTGTGAACTGGCTCATATGGGGTCAACATATCTGCTATGTAGCTTGGGGCCAGACACAGACCTGCTTTAAAAGTGATCAGTAAAATCTTAAAATCAATTCTCAATCTAAGAGGGAGCCAATGGAGAGAAGCCAGGATTAGGGTGATGTGATGTCATCTGTTAAAACCAGTCAGAAGCCTAGCTGCTGCATTCTGAACTAGATGGGTGGCGAGAGAGTGACTTTAGGTTTATGCCATAAAGGAGGGAGTTACAGTATGCGGTATGTATTTGAGCTTTGAACAAACAATGTGAACATAATCATATGGTTCTAAAGTAGTATATGCATAATGACCCATTTCAAGGTTTCAATGAAAAAAAGGAAACCTTACAGAAATGTAAAACTGAAAGTCTGTTTCAGGATGTGCTGTGCTTATTTTTTGCAATTGTCAGTTGTTTTAAGGGAGTTTGGTGTGAAGCTATCTCCAATCTCCAGATCCTACACCTCTGCACAAGCTACTATTATTGCCCTGTGATGAACTAGTGACCTGTCCAGGATGTACCCCGCCTTTCGCCCAATTTCAGGTTGTATAGACTCCAGCCCCCCCACGACCCTATACGCAGGATAAGCAGTTGACGATGGATGGGTGGATGGATGGGGTGCAAGTCTCTTAAAAAGGTGTCATTATGCTCATTTTCAGGTTCAAAATCTCAGGTTTACGTGGTTCAACTTTCAAAAAACACCATATTTTTGTCATACTGCACATTGCTGTAGCTCCTCTTTTCACCCTGTGTGTTGAACGCTTCGTTTTAGCTATGGAGTGATACATGTTGCCTCTACATGATCTTTGTTTGGAGTTGCACATGTGCAGTTCCTAGTTAACACTACTAGACAATCAGAAGCAGAGAAGGGCGGGTTGTGAGAAGCCGGTAAACACGGCTTCGTTTCAGCTGTATATCCTCTTACCAGCTTAGCAACATGGACTGGAGCAAGAGTTTCAGACTGGTGAGTTATTAATCTGTAACAAATGTATCTTTCATCCGTGAAGTTTTAACTGACCTCTGTCTCTACATCACAGTAACAACTTTATGTCTATCAACTGCCTGAAGGGTAGCTAATGTTTGGAAGGGAGAGGAGAGGTGTGTGCTGCAGCTCAGTGTTTTTTTTGATGGCATGTCGGACTAGCCGCTTGGCGAGCGTTATATGACGCGCCTTTTTGCTTTCATCCCATTCATCGTCACAGGGATGAAAGGGAAACGGCTGGACTACAAACAAGCTGTTCTCAGGCAGTTCAGAGCAGAGTTTTCTGTGGGAGATGGGAACTCCCTTTAGGGTGGACTTTGGGCTTTATCACTTTGCAAACCTATTGCATACACACAAAAAGATATAAACCCAATAAAGGAGATGGAAAAAGGCAAAAAGCATTATATGACCTCTTTAATACTGCAAAGGTTAGCACTTCAGCACTCCATTTCCTAGAATAATATCCACACTGCTTTTACTAGCATTAAATTGTAGTGAATCAACTATTAAGCACTTTTTCTATGCACTTAGAAGTAAATTACTTAATCTGTGACAGGAACAGAACTAAAGCAATCAATATATAATTTTATTTTAAGGTAACTGGAAAAAATACCAATCAATTCAGAGTTTGACCATCATGATTTATGTGCTGTGTTTGACACTCAAATGAAGTTTTCAAATTCATCTGCTGAGCATGGAATAGTTTTACTGCCTTCACCTTAAATCTGAGTTTAAGACGTGTACGTACAAACACAATTTTGTGACATCACAACTAGTTTGGAAACCCATTATGATCCAGTGTAAAACGTACACAAGTCTGATGTGGAAACTTGAAGCGTCTACATACCCTAAGAATTGACATAACTGTCAAGTAGGAAACATCTGTACAGCAGTCCAACATTTTGTGTGTGTGTGGAAAAAAAACACTTCTTGATTATTTCTTAAAACAGGCCTGTGCTTGACTTTGACACAACACATCACACATGGATTAAGCTGTGCAAACAGTGGCAGGCTCACCTAGAAATTATGGGTCCTCTACACAGAGGATGACCCTCCATTAATCTTATTGCTGCCTGTGTTTTTAGCTCCAGTCTGATGGCGCCAAATGAATGTCGCAGCCATAACTTGTCACCTACACCAGAAATAATGTAGACTACTGCCCGCAGTCTGTCTAGAAGTGTAATTCTACAATGTCCACTGTACATTTAGCCATGCCTGCTCAGAGGAGACCTACCTATATTGATGCTGGTTTGTATTAGTTATTTTTATGGCTGTCACAAGACTCAAAGTTATCACCTAGGTAAATGCAGGGCTCTCAAGTGTCATGCATTCATCGTGAGACACACACATTTTAGCCAGTTCACACGCTCACATGCCACACCTTGTATTTCTCACGCTAAGTTAAGAGATAACGTCCTCTAAGTTGTCCCGCAATTAATGGACGATCATTTTGTGCCGAGTTCATAGCTTTCTGTGTAGCCTACTAAATGCCAGAGCCGGTAAGCCGATCAGAAATTAAAATGCGTTGTTCGCTAAGCCCCGCCCCCCTTAGTTACTGTTGCTAAGTCCAACAAACTGTTGGCGCTGCCACTGTCTATTACTGCACTCCCCAGAGAAATTTGTTGGAAAAAGCAATCTCACAAAGAAGCAGACGCTTTTGCAGTTGCATTATACATTTGAAGGTTGTATTCAGGCTGTCAAACTGACTCAAATTGACACAAATGGAAAACATGAAAGATAGAGAATAGAAGAAGTGAACCACCGCATCTCCAGACGATTGAGAGAAAGACAACGATATTAAGGATCAACACTGTTCCTGTAAAGCTGGGTAACTTAGGCCCCTATTCATTATTACAATCATTAAAAAGCAGATGAATAGTTAGCTAGTGTTAGCTAACTAACATTACATTAGGAACAACCCACAGCTGAAATTTTTCTGGATTTGTTTTAGGTTTTGGAAAGAGAATAAATCATACTTCTCCTATCAACCTCTCTGGGTCTATTACAAGAGCCCCAGGAACAGCGTTCGACCATATCTTGGAAAAATACAGCGAATAAAAGCTAGAAAACGACTCCTTTTACATTAGAGTCAATGAAGCACAGCCATGAAAATGTCGGACCTCAGTTAGAGCGAGTCCCATACTGCGCTGTGATTGGTCAGCTTTGTATTCGGGGCGTGGCTTAGCGAAGGGTCAACCACAAGCACGTTCATTGCTAGGCAACATGGATGCACATGCACACACGGAGAATACTCATACGTTGTAATACTTAAATACAGTACTACTTTGTTAGTGTCCACCACTGGGCTTAGCTTTGGCTATCTGAAACTAAGGAAAGGACTAGAGATGTTTTTCTATATTTTGGCTTTGGTCGGAAAGCTATCATCCATCATGATGGTGAAAATGGCTGGCCTTGAGCCACAGAGCTCCCTACCCCTGTCATCAATGTGCAACTAACAATTACAACACAAACACCATTCATAAGCTGAAATGTGTAACCTACTCACATACACAGCTTGGCATACATCAATAGGGCAAGTTCTGCCATCCAACTGTAGGCCTATGTGTACAACACTGCTGCTCAGTGGGCTCATTTGGGGCCAAATTTCTTTTTAGTTTGATACATTTGTATTTTTGAAATATAAGTATATATATGCATACATACATACGTACGTATATATATATATATATATATATATATATATATATATATATATATATATATATATATATATATATATATATATATATATAAGGCTGGAGAGGGGCCACTGCAGCAAATATTTGAGTGGCTCCTCCTCTAACACGAGTTATCACACTTTTTATAAAATTTGAGAGCACTGTTTTAAATGAGCACTATGACAATGTGATATAATTTCCATTGATAACACTCTGTAAGACCAGCCTGTCAGGTCCATTTCATTTATAATGTAACTCACAAAATATTGTAATGTTAGCCCTGTTATACATGTCTAAAACGGAAGTTTATCGTGACTAGCCGGTGTAGCTGTTCAGTGTCAACATGTGAATCACAGCTTTACACTAACAGATGTTCTCACTGACCACATTTTATGTAGTTAAATATCAGCACAACTTTGCACAATAGCATCAAATATAGAACAATACAGTAATGGTAAGATAAAATATTATATAAACGGTTAAAAAAACTGAAATGTTCTTGGATGTAACGTTAAAGCTGTGACTGCTGAGCTGTCAGTGTATCACCGGTACTCACACTTTGTATGGCAGCCGGGGATCCGACGTCAGGGTGATTTTAAACGTTACTTTAGACCTAATGAAGAGGATGAAATCAGCGTTACTGGCACCTTAATGCTGGCTAAGTAATGTGAATTTACCCAAGAACAAATTACACAAAAAAGGGCATAAACTCACATCTTTAGAGAGAGGCAACTCCGTTTGCGATCTGTTTATACACACCCGGAAGTCCGAAGGACCCGTACATACACGTCATCGGTTTAGCTCTGTTTTTGATATACGTCTAAGTATGTTTGTTGTTTTGCGGGGTATTTCGTTATTTTTTGAAATAGGTGAATTTTGCACTAAAAATAGGTGCTTTATGATAAAAACTGAAGGTATAATTTGTAGTGATTATCGACAGGCAGTCATACCGAACGACTAACGTTTGCCGTAAATGACAAAAAAGGTGCACACACTTATGAGGCGCGCTGACATTTTCTTGGACGCGGAGATGGATACATGGCACTGATCTTAGGTAAAGTTAAAACAACTTTTTTTATTTAATCCTAACGGAAAAGTTGATTGTATTATTTACTCTCACATTGTGTATTCATACAAACTGTATACTGTCAGGTTATTGACCTGTGTAAAAATCTGTTTGCAGAGATTGGAAATTTGCTGAATCCTCTCCTCTCAAAGTCTGATGTCAGTAAATAACAATAACTTTAAGTTAGTGCTAGCTTGCAGTGAGTCTCTCTTTTTGCCTGACCAATGTTACAATAAAATAGCCTGCAACTATTTATTACTTTACTAGCGGATTGGTTAAAGCAGTGTTTTTATTTAGTCAAGTCATAGTATAAGTAATATTTTACATTTGAAAATGATTAAAGGAAACCTGGGGGAGCCGGTTTAAATGGTCCTGATGCAGCTGATAACATTAATCTCTAGCAAGTATTGTTATCTATAGGGGCTATATTTGAGTTTGTCAGTAAAGTACATACTGGATTGTCAGCCAGTGCAAGCAAAGTTAATTCACATCCAGCCTCAGCCAGTACTATCACAGACCCAGTACAAACGTCCTTAGCTAGTCACACAGAACCAGATGAAGTACAGGCAGCCTCATCCAGTACGAGCACAGTCAGAGATGTATAGCCAGCATCAGATACAAGGAGCTCAGACCCAACTGGAACAGTTGCTGCTCAACCAAATGACCCAGCAGATTGGCCCCTAGTCTTAACAGACTTCATGAGGAGTGCACAGAGGTCTATTCAAACCAGCTCTGGATTTTTCTAGAACAGGTTTCCATTCAAACCTATTACAGAGACAGTTTCAAAGGAGGGAGGATCATACTGAGAGCCCTGCAGTGTCAGGTGAGACTGTGCAGCAATGGTGAATTGTTTACATGGCTCATGAGTCAGGTAGGAGGGCCCCATAGCAGAATTTTGCACAGGGCCACAGGGAGGTCATGACCGGCTCTGGAAATATGCAGTGTGAATGTGCCCTGCGTGTTTTGAGAGACTCTGGACAAAGTGTGTGCATGCATGGTGGCCTAATGAAACTGAACGTGAATACTAATTCAAAACGTTTACCAAGTGTTTATCATGTGCTGTAGACTAAATCAATCTGTGCTAGCAGCTGCACAACAATAATGTAACTTTGGGGGAAAAATATAGAAACATTCACAATGTTTAGGCTTCTGGGTTGTCAAGGTATACAAGATTTGCAACAATAGAGTTAAGACACTTCTATTATGAGTTCATACAGAAGTCAATGCAGCAGAACACAAACTTACATAAATACAACTGAAAAACTTGTCATGTTTATGTTTACGGACAGTATTTGAGCCTGGTTAATGCTGAACTAAAAGCAGTGGATGTGTCAAATTATGTAATAATGGCTGGATTGTCTGGCCACAACGGCAGCATTTCACGTCAAGCTGCTCGCTGTTCTCATCAATCCACAGAATACATGAACCAGGCCAAAGACCTGTCCAGTTTATTCCTGCCTTCAATAACTACATCTGAATAGTTTGTGATGGATGGACATTTGAACCTCTCCATCCATCACAAGGAATCAGTATTTAAGAAATATACATATGATATATTTTATTTATTGTTGAACCATTTGTTCTTAAGAGGGGATGATTAGAATCTTGCGCCAACTTAAGACCAAGCTAAAGACACAGCTAAATCAACAGAAACATCCCAGGACAACTCCCTGATGTGATTGGGCTACAAGAACCTAGCCAGAGACTTTAATTCACACTAAGAGAAAAACCGGACTGGTGTACGACATAACATGGCAATAACTTTGGGGAAAATCTGATCAGTTAAATGGTAAGGACCCTGGAGGCTGAATGAACACCAGAAACAAACAACATCAGCTGTCTGTGAAGAACAAAACAAGCCATAGCATCAACTGGCAGGAGGTCAAAGGTCATTAAATAGGAGTCAGTGGAGGACCAGAGAAGGATCAGGAAAGCTATTGTGACTGAAGTTCCACACGTATGTCACATGATGACAACTGAACCAACTCCATTCGCTGAAGAAGACTGTGAGAAAACCTCTGAAAGCTAGTAAGTGGACCATTTTGTTAATTTTGTTACATACATGAAATGAGCAAATTAAATATGACAAATCACACATGCCTATTTAGATGTATATTGCATGTCCATGTTTCAGAGATACTGCCCATGTGAGTTCACCTCTTGATGCTGTACCATCAATAGAGAGCAAGAGAGAGGAGAGAGAGACAGAGACAGACAGAGAGAGGGTGATGCATTGTAGGCAGTGGAATGACAACCAGCAAAGAGAATAGGAGCAGACTTATTACGATGACTCAGAGTTACAGTGCAGAAACTCAGACACACACCTCTGGAATATCAGTGGTGGGTCTTCCCCAGAAAAAAGTGCAAATGCAGAGGAACATGTGGTGAGGCTGGCAAAGGAACAAAGGAAGACAACTTTAATGGTAGATGGCTTGAAAATAGTGACTTAATTCAGCATATTCAGGGACACAGTATAATATTTTAAGTAAGTAGTCAGATTCACGTGTCTTCCCTGATCTTATTCTCCTTGATCATGAAGAGAATTACATAATCAGGGAGACATTCCATACAGAAACAGATTTTTAAGGACTGTCTGAATCCATCATTGCAGTAAATAAGGAATATTTGCTTTGAAGCAGAAAGACTGGATGAAAATATGACAGTTGTCTATCATCCTCTTGGAGTAGGCCTGAGTGCATTCAAAATGCAAAATACGATGACTGCATTCAGTGCATTGAGCAGCCTTCACTGAAAGAGCTTATTAACATACCAAAAGGTCCCATGTGCAGAGAGAGAAAAATGCCAATTACCTGCATAAATCTAACAATCAATGCTAAAACTGTTGCTTATGTATGTGAGCATGTGCACACATGCACAGACAAACAGATGTGCACATATTCTGTAGGTGTAGAGTGCATGAATAATATATGTGCTTGTGTGCATCCACCAGCCAACCTTACTGATCAAAAAGGTCACTGATAAATTCTCTGTATTATTTTTCTGTTAAACAACAGAAATATTGACATAATCACATACTCCCACCCTCAGCAAAGGGACATAGACATCACGGTGACCCAGTAAGAAAAAACCCAAGATAAGTAACAGTGTGTAAATGAAAGTCAGTGTCTACAGCTGCTGTTGGAGACTTACAAACACATTTCCTTCTCTATTTATATGTAGGACATTCTGTTGCTACAAATACTCTGCAACACCCCCTCAGTAATCCTTCTGAGTTCCAAGTTGTTTGATTTGTGTATGCTGCTTTTGATTCAGGGGTTGGATATTCCTATGTTTTGTACTTCTACTTACCACACACATTCAGCTAACATGCCCTATTTTTATTTACTTTTAAACCCAGTGCATTTGACCTGAGAGATATATCAGTGTCAAATCAAGGCTCAAGATATGATGTAGATATGTGAAAAGTCTTAAACTTTACGTTCATTCAATTCCTGACCTTTCCTCTCTCCGCATTGACTGCTGATATTGCCAGAAAATTAGAAGACGGCTTGCTTGATAAGCTGCATATTGCTGGCTCGAATTGGATGGTTGGTCGAATTGGTTTATAATAGACATTTGGTTCCTTGATTTTCCTTCAATTAAAATATAAGCCCAGCAAAGTGTGCTGCTCCAGACAGAGGGGTAGTTCATAATTAATGCCTTAAAGGAGACCTATTATATGGCATTTCCAGTCCTATATTGTTGTCCTGTGACTCCTTCATAGCAGCTTTGCATGATTCAATGTTCGAAAAAATAATTTTCTATCTTATACTGGCTATTCATGTAGGGCTTCATTTCAGCCTTTGTCTGAAACAAGCTGTAGATGCTCCTGTCTCTTTAATGACCCCCTCGCAAAGTCCACTGTCTTCTGATTGGCCAAGACCTGAGGCACGTGTAACAGGCTGTTGATGAGCGGTACAAGCAGACTGAGTGTAGCTGTACGGAGCAAATGACCATATATGGAATACTGGCACCGTCTAGCTCCGTGTGTCGTCAAACAGAGTCGCTGGTAGAAAAAGCTGGGATTTCTTTTAAATACGTTTACCTTATTATTTGAAACTTTGGCCATGTTTAATGTGAACATCCAACATTGTAACATTGTAGATAAGTCATAAAATACGGTGAAGCATTATAGGTCTCCTTTAATAAGGAGCACCCTGCTCTTCAAAATAGCACTGTCCTGGAGTTAAGACTGGATTTAAAGCCAGGGCTTAGCTTATCAAACAGTCCCTGCAACAGTAGAGAAAGGGGTCATCAGGAGGGTAATTTTGATTGAAAAATCAAGCCAGGAGATACTTGCAGATGTTTTGAAATTTCTTCAAGTATCATTCACCAAGTTGTTTCACCAAATGTTTATGGGTGGTCACTATCTACATTGGCAGTGGTTTGAGATTTTTATATTTAAAAACTAAACAGTTAGCGATGAATGAAATAGATCATATAGCCCTTTTCAGACGGTCCCTAACCCTGTCTACAGTGACAGGCACGTTGGACAGACATTCAGCTCTTAGCTCTGCAAACTGCATTGTCATCTTTGGTGATTTTGAGATGATCAAAGCTGTGAAACATCTGCCTAAATTAGCTGTCCAACATATCGCAAAACTGGGAGAAATTGAAGCTTTGACTTTGAGCTGCTGATGGAAACAGCAGTGAAACTAACTTCACTTGTAGGGCTGTACAATAAAACAATAACAATAATTATTGCAATATAATTTTTTTCAATAACAATATAACAAATGTTCAATAAATATTCACTAAATGTTTGACTTTATTCAATGGAATTACACACAAATTAGGACTTATTTTTTTTATTAAGATGTTTATTTGTGGGGGAAAAGGGACCGAAAAAAGCTTTTACTTAATTTGACTCGTGCATATTTGACAAAGATTTTATCATAATTATGTGCTAACTCAGATTTGTTAAGTGATCCACTGTTTAAATTATGGTCAACACTACATGCTAGAGTTTAAAACACAATTAACCATCAGGTTTCTTCAACTTCCCCTCAGGAGTAAAAATCAGCCTTTAAACTCAAAAGAAATAACGATTTGATACTTATCGTGATAATTATCGATATCGAAAGATATGAAAATCTTTATCGTGATAACATTTTTGGCCATATCGTCCAGCCTAATTCACTTGGTTTCCATACATGCCTCTTTTCTATTTGACGAGTCGAGGCGGAGCTGACGCCGCAGCTGCACTTGTCGCCATCTTCCACGTGTTAGATCTCCAGTACCTTCTGTACCTAGCGTGAGTATCGACATGTTTTCAGAATTTTGGTATCAACTTGGTACCGAAGTATCTGTTCTTGTGCCATCCCTACTAAAGTAGCAACACATTTTTGCTCAATTTATTGGTCTTCTGTCTTTATTTTGTGATGGGCTAGTGTTTGGAATAATTATAGTTTTGTTATGTACTGTATATCTTATATAACTCTCATGCATTTGAGACTTTTGGCTTATTTTGTTAAAAACATGTTTGTTTCAAGGTATGGTATCCAAATTGTATCACTGTATCATTTTACTGATGATTGGGCATAGAACATATTCAAACAGTGCTCATCGATACTAAACTGGGAAACATTTTTGGTAGGGGTGGCCTTTCATTTATTATAAAACATGATGATGAATAATCATGACTTTGCAAAGTGACCTCAGGAGACAAAAGCCCCTGCATGTGTCACTCTTCTAATGTTTACTTAGTTTGCATAATCCCCAGCATACTGAGTTATAATTAAATTTCAGCTGAGGAATAACTCTGCTGTGTCAACATGGAGAGGGCATGATAAGCAAAGCACCAATGCAGCTTTTCCAAAATATGTCCAAATGTTACTCGGGGTGGGGGGGGGGGGGGGCATTGCACAGAGAAACAGTTAAAGGGCATTTTGGTTACAGTGAATAACCCCCACACTGCTCCACAGTCTCTTACTGATATTAATATTACTGATAGATCTATTTAACCTTCCTGTCATTAATGCATTCCCCAGATGCTCATCAGGAGACTAGTCATTTTACTGGTGGTACACTGAGCCAAACAAAATAAATCACAGATGCAAGATATATATATACTCTATATATATATATATATATATATATATAGAGTGAGAGAGAGAGAGATATGATGCATGACAGAATAATTTAGTAGGCGGATGCACCATCGGTTTAGGAAATGAAGAGCAACTGGTGATGTTTTTATTCATTTATACTGCAAACACCATTTGACATTAGTAATGTATTGCATTTCACTTAATGGCTGCCAATTCTTCTACTCATTTACAATCGGCAGTCAACAGCATATCATTTCTACCAACAGACTGGTGCTCAGGTAGCAGGCGAGAAAAGTGGTTGTCAATGTGATGTCAAGACAGAAACACATTGAAGGGGCAAGAGCCAAAAGTGGCAGGCAGGCAGGCATTTTAATTGCTTCATTCAGAATGGATCGGATGTTGCTAGAAGGGCTCCCGACCAGTGTGGAAAAGATGCATTAAGAGCCAAAAGAAATGAGAGGATTGATGGAGAACAATGTGAAGCTTATGAAGCGTAAACTAGGAGAGGAGACAGAAAAGAGATGAAAACAGAAGGCACCGCAGTCAGGCATCAAGCAGGGTTGTGGAAATGTGGAAAGGTGTGATGTATGTGTGTGGTCCTGGTGACAAATCAAAACGCGAGACAGCTTTTATTTCAGCTTTATTGCAGCGTGATTTTACAAAAAACGGTGTTAAAATCACAAGCTACTGTATGTAATAAATATATATATATATATATTTAATAAACACGTAAAAAATACAAGGGTTTGTGTATTATGGCTTACATCAATTTCATAGCAAGTAATATTTTGAATGTTTAATGTGATAGATTAGTACCACACAGTACTCTTTCCATGTGAGATTTCCTATCATAGAAACATTTTGTATGTTTGTGTAACTTGTCTTATATGATTAACCATATAAGACAAGTTACACAAACATTGTGAGTTTGCATGCAAAGTTGGACATTTACAAAATATGATTATTTTATTTGTTTCTTTTCCACTTGCTTTACCCCACACCATCTCTCCCACTTTGGTCATGTGTCTTTTTAAAAAATGTCCACACTCATGCGCAGCCATAGCTTTCCAGATTTAGCACCACTCTCCTTTCCAGCCCCATCCAGTCCATCTTCACACTTCTGCATTCAATTTGTTATTTAGTCATTCTGTCATCATTGTCCTTCCTCAAAGATTGGAATCAAATGTGCTGCTGACAGTAAAAGCAGCCTCCCATCGTAGTCGAAACATAATAGCATTAGGGTGTCTTTACTTCTTGCTTCCTCCTCCTCAAATTCTCCAAAGGTCAACCAAAAGCACCAACAATTGCACAATCAATACAAATAAGATATTATATGGGGCACATAGCTCTCAGAGGTTTAGAGAGGCCGTAACTGTAAACTCCTCCAGTACTAGACATTTGTGCAGCTGCTTACCTCCCAGTGTTATTCCTCAAAATATGTGTATAGATACCATATATTTGTGTGTGTGTTAGCTTGAGCAGTGCATCTACTTGTGCCACTGCTGACTGCACTACAGATGCTAAGGCCTAAGGCATTAATTAGAGCTTCTGTGATTACCAGTCAGTCCCATTCTTCTGCCGTCACTCGGGGTGGGGGGAGAGGGTCGGCCGTTGCTAAGACAGCATTTACATGTTTAATTTATCCTCTTCTCTAGCGTAAGCTTTGCTTTACTAATCGTCACTCCTAATGCCTCAACCCAACAGCCAATCAGAGGCAGCGTAGGGCGGGTCTACTACACTGCAGAGTCTGACAGCTTAACACATTAGGAAGGTGAAAGACTGCTGAACGAACTGTCTGTCGGAAAGCAAGCCTGATGTAAGACAGAAGTAAGCTAGCTTACACTAATAACTGTCCTGTCAGATACAGTAACGTTGCCAGTTTTATAACTTAGCTTGCTGTTATTAACCAATAATGTTAGCCAAGCTAATTGTTCAGAACAGTGGCAGCAACCTGGATGTAATGTAGGCTAACATCCACAAGATAAAACGTGTCGGCATCTGTGTTGTTTACACTGGGGGAGCTATAGGGACATGTCCCCACCACTTTTTGAAAGTGTACATAGCGATTATTTTTCAAGTCGATTAATCTAACGATTATTTTTTCGATTAGTCAATCAATCTAATGACTAATTTTGTGTATTCTAAAGAAACAAAAAGGTTACCTATTGCTCATTTATCCAATAATTATCAAAAACATGTCTAATCAGTAAATCAATATTTTATTCAATCATCCTGATAAAGCACATTAGAATAATGACAATATTCTAACATATCTTAAAATGAATCCAATTTCCACGTCACTGATGTGTTGTGATAATAATAATAATAGACATTAATTAGGCTGCTTTACTTAAAACTTTAAATGTTTCTGACATGGATTTATTTCAACATTGAGTAATGCAGTATGTATTTCTGCATCAGTTTGGGCAAAGAAAACAAAGAAAACTGAAACGATTACAGACTACAAACAGTCACCGATTGTCTGTTATGTTAGTTTCAGCTGTTCTGTGTTCACGCTCATACGTGGCCATTAAATGAACAGAAAATATGAAACGGTGAACGTTAGATGACACACGGTGTAACGTTACGTTAGCATGACAGCAGCGGGGCAGACATTACTTTGAACATGAAGGCGATGAAGAAATACTTGTTAACTGACTTGTTAACTAACTTGAAAATACATTTTAACTGACTACGTGTCCTCGTGCTGATAATGTGCCGTGCTTGTGTGGAGACAAACTAAACACGATTTGCAGTGCTGCCGTCTACACAAAGTGCTTTGGGATACTTTTGCTTCACGTGTTTATGCTGCTTCACGTATTCGTGGACAGCAGTTGTGCTGCACTGAAGCTATCTCCAGTTCCCAGAGCTCACGGAATCAGCACGTGGCTGAGTGTCTGTCTAAAATACTCCCAAACTTTAGACAGTCGAAGGCGCGAACTTGTACCTGGAGCTTGTCCGGGGGAAATCCCTGCTAACACCGGATGCAGCAACACTTCAACGAACGTAACGTGAGTCGTATTTTCATAATCGATTATGTTGACGAATTGCCCCAGCCCTATTAAAAATGCTTTGAAAAATAGCTAGTAACATGAAATCGTAAAGAACAAATGAAAGTGCTTTGAGAAAGGTTTATTTGCACTTATTTTTTATTTGTTTTAAGTAAGAATGAACAAGCTACTGATAATAAAATGACCCCGAAACGTGCAGCACCAGTCAGTAACTTTAACAACTTCTTGTAAAAGATTCTTTTAGTTTTCTGTTCTCTCCCTGTGAACATGACAAAAGAGGAGGGTCCTGCCCGCATGTCTGCTAATTCAGCAGGGAAGATATTACATGAGAAAAGTTGATCTACAGGAGAAAAATATGTGAAAGCAACACAGAATGACTGAGAGCTGCACTGCATTAGATTCTGTAATACCTGAATTTTGTGTTTCCCTTTACATAAATAAAAACATTTCCATCATAAATTGATGTAGGAAAGGCAGAATAGGAAAGTGTTTAATGCTCAAAATTTTGGGGGGGGAGGGCCCCCAGATCCCTCAACTCATATATTTCGGCTTTGATGTTTTCTATTAAATACTGTTAAATTATCGTCACATCTCGTTCTCGTGACACCTGTATGGTGCATCGCCATACCCTCGTGAGCTATGTATCTTCACACACCTAATCTGAGCCCTTATGTCCCCACTACTTTTCAACATATCATTCTCTCTCATATCTACACAACATGTAAGCTTAAAAAAAAGACCCCTCTTACTCTGTTTCTGGGTGTTTCTCTGCTTGTGTATCCTTCTCACCTTTTTTAACCCTTAACAGATTGCATGCCTGAAATTTAGTTGAGGAAAATCAGCGTTTCTGCCAGAAATCACTGTACCACAGTCAGTCTGGGATGTGCATAATTGGCATTTCTAGCAAGGTAAGTAGGTATTTTGAAGCTGAAGCTGTAGCACTTCCAGTTCATTCACTGAGTTTTGAAAGCCGTCCATAAGCCCAAGGGTTGCAGAATTTCACCTACGCAGACGATCATTCAATTTATGTTAAATTAAAAAAAATCAATAGACCTTTGCACCATCAATGTTTTTATCCTTACCTAACTCTTTGGAACAGATGAATGTGAGTGTAGCTAGCCTCTGTGAAATCAATACTAACCTGCTTAGTGGGTATCATTTGTTATGCTGCAGGGAGCCTTTTAAGTTTTTTGTTTAAGACAGCACTGTTTAATCAGTGAAAACTAAGTTCTGCATGGTTACTGGCCACAGTCATAAATGTAACTAAACCTGCCAAATTTTCTCAGCAAAATAACTTTTAATTGCGTGACTAACTTTGGAAGTAAAAGAAAAGGGCGGTTTCCTCTGCAGGATATTTAAAAGTAAATCTTATCTTACCATAATAAATCTTCCCTCTTCCAGCTTACCAGGACATTTCTGTCATCCACACAATGATTTCATTGAAGCATATGCTTGATGAATTGAGCAATGCTGCATTGCTGTGGAAAAGTCTGTAGGTTTTGAGTGAAAGCTTATGTCTGGCTACAAAAGGCTGGCTGTCACAAGAAAACAAACAAACCAAAACATATCAGTTTGGATTATTATTCTGAAGTAGGAAAGAAATAGGATTTACATACCTAAAACCTTGTGGCCATTTAAATTCTTTGGTGTTGTGCATATTTGGTTTGGTCACTTCAAGAATACAGATTGATGAAATTATAGCCCTTAATGCTTATTATTATGCAAGCTTATCTAGAGTCACCCATGAAGGGTTGATAACTGTTAGATCAGAGTGGATGAAGTCTTTGGGTTGAATAATGTAGGTTTGTAAAGAGAAGGATAAAACAACAACTATGTCCTCAACCATTTGCTCTGAAGAAAATACATACAGAAATGTGTTTGTGGTTTGTGTTCTTAGTCCAGTTTTGTGGTGATGGACTGGTGACTACATCTTATGGCTAAGTAGCTGTGTTTAGCTCTAATCCGTCTGGCACTGATACCTCTTCATCCTCTGCCATACATAAAGACTAGCCAGTCAATGCAGATGGCCAGTGTCCTGTCTCTCACACTCCAAATGTCTTACATCCACACACACATCCATGTAGGCACATGCTTTTCTGCTACTCATTAGCTTGAGAAATAATTTCCATGTTGCTGTCATGCCCATAATTAATTTCATGGATGTCATCTTGTTCAGTTGACCGCCTGTTGCTCCTGGCTGTTACACGGCCATGCAGTTTGAATGCATATTGAATGCTGAATGTAAATGTTGACTTTGGTTTCAGCACCAATGCAACCAAGTCCGTTTTTTGTAACCGATAGATAAAGTTAATATGGTTCTTGGTAGGACATTTATTCATTCTATCAAACCATAAAGCTCTTAGGTTATTATGCTATGTTTTTCTGTCCATTTTTAGTTATGCTCTCTGGGTAACTGTGCCATGCCTTTGGAATATGTACAATGGAGAGACATCATGTTAAAGAAATCAGATTTCCTGTACATGAACTTAAGTTACGTCAGCGCGTGATCATGGCAAGCACAGAACATGGTATATGTGTGTTGGCTTTCATTGATGGGATCTAGCCAATCCGAATGTAGTTAAAATATAAAAGAGGATGCGACATCCTCTGACTTGTATGTTTCTACATAATATTTTAATCCTAAAAGCAGTGTTTTCTTGTAGGCTTGCAGACAATTTCCACAAACCTAATTCACCAAACCAAGTACCTGACAGATTTTCCAGGTGAGGAAAGCTCAAATTTAAGCCCTGTCAGATATAGTGTGATGCTGGAGATAGATGTAGCCCAGGGAGGGGGAAACTCATCTTTATGCCAACAGGCTTCCAGGTTATTTGCTTCATTGTAAATTCAACATTGTGAATGACACTTCAAGTGTTGCTATGATGGATTTTGATTTAACAGATAAAATTAGGAACATATGAAAGCAGAGCTGCTCTGTTCCAACACAGAGGATGAAACAGAGATGAAAGACAGGGCAAGCATGCAGCACAATAGTACAAAGTGAACACAAACATTGTGGTGCAAATTGTTACTAAAAATAAATAGCACATATTGCCTAACGCTCATGAAACTATAAACCATCGCTGTACCTCACTCACAAAAAAAAAATGCCTTATCGGACCACAAAATTTAAAACATTTTACATTTATAGCAGATAGCTGATGCACTTATCCAGAGATATCTTGAGTGCACCTGCAGTAGCAGTTATGTAGAGGGTTTAAATTCCATCACCAACATGTGCAAGGCTCACAATGATAGGCTGACAAATTTTCCGTGTTCATGGCTTGGTTGACTTGAAAGTTAAAAAAAATGACCTACAAATATAGTATAAGGTTATAAGGTGCAATTGAAAATAGAACAGGACAGAGCAATTAATAATAAGTTATACAATGAGATGTACAATGGCTGAGCGAACAAATCAGAAACTTATTTATTAGCAATCAGCTGTTGACTTGTTAACTACGTGTGTGTTACAACTTAGGTGCCTGATTTGTTCCTTACTTGTTATATGAAAACTATTAAGGAGTTTGGGTCTCTTATTGTAAGATTAGTGCGAGGATTCAATTTTCAGAGGGAGTAGAGAAGAGGGATTTTGGGAGATGTAGATTTGACTCAGTCGATGTTGCATAAAAAGGAGTTTTTCTGTTTACAACGGAAGATAAAACTCTGTCCTGTTGCAAAGTTACTGTCCTGACAGTAATATGCATTTAATATATACAGCAATATGGCAGGAGCAAAGCACTAATGTTATAGCCTTTGCCATCCTTGGAGCAGAGATTGCAAGTTACATAATGTAGTAGATCCCTGCTTTAATTACTCCAGTATTTCTCCATGCAATCTCAAGGGGATGAGATGTATGAATATTTTTAATGAGGAAACATGACTCTATATTAGCACTTTCCCCTATTTTAAGTGAATTTCTAAAGATAACAGTTTGGTAAATTACAGCTTATTTTCATTGTACTCACAAAACACATAAAAACTTGCTGAAGAAGGGTTCCACTTGAAATGTAGCTTGTTCTGCAAAACATACCCATTACTGATCCTCCAAGCCACAGTTCCTTCTTATTTAAACAGTCATGCTTGTCTGTATAGTTGCCAATAAGGAAACAGCTTTAACATCAATCAGTTTTCATGCTTTTGTTGCTTTTGCTACTTGTTATGGTGTGTCCCCTGAGTGTTTACCTAGGTGTGATCTAATGCAGGAAAAGATGAGTAAGATACATAACCATGTTAATAAGACAGAGAGAGAGAGATGGTAAGATAATGAAAAACAGTTAAGGCTGTGAAGCTGGTGGAGATCAGCCTGCTGTTTTCGGCACCAGGGTGTCAGCACAGAGTGTACCCAGGGCCTCCTTTAGCAATCAGAGGCTTAATGGATGACTGGCCTGGGAAACTGCAGGGGCTTTACTGAAGTGATGGAGGTATGACTCAGGATGTGCCTGTTTCACACTCAATGGTACACACTCATGCAGACATACACACAGAGGGGTTGTAGGATTTCAAACACTTTTGGTCCCCAGAAGAAAATGTGATCTTTCAGAGACAATAGGGCATTAGTTTTGCACAGCACATGGTGGACGGCAGCATTTTGCAAAGCACAGCTGCTCATCGAGACTTGTGTTACCAACAGTAGTCAAAGCCTGTGCCATTCTCATGGCTTTAACATGTAACGCCTGTCTAGCCTGATACTATTCAAAACTTACCAGCAAACAAATTCTTCCCGTTTTGCTTAGTGAAATGCAGGTAGGCTGTGCTAAACTTGTTAAATCAATATTGGATTAGATTATTAACTTTATCACGCAGTAAAGACAATAGGCGTTTTATTCTCAATGGGAAACTGTGGTGATCTAATTTTAGCTGTAAGGTCTGGAACAATGAGTCACAACAATGTGTTCGTAGAGATTAAAGAGCCATCTGTGTGCTTCTGTTACTGCTATTTGGTCACATTATTTATATACAGTAGTTATAAGTTTACGATGGTTAGACTAAGTGGCTGTTGACTCATGCACCTGTCTATCAAGCTACCTCCCTGTCAATCTTTTGATCCTGAATTTGTCTTCAGCTGCATAGTCAGCACAGTGGTGGTGGATGATGCTTGAGGCCACTGCTTGTTTTTCTAACCAACTTCGACAATCTCATTGTCATTGTTTCAGTCAAGTGTTTTTGATACTGTTGATTTTAATACTAATACCACTATTCTGCATTTTCCCACAATGCCTTTAACATATTTCTGTCTCAACATTCAACATTTTACAGTAGGTTTTGGTTATTTGACAAGCCTCATGCAGTTTCTGTGACAACTTACAAAAGCTTACGAGATTCCCAATGCCCTAAGGCCTGCCTGCTTTTGTCAGCCATAATTTTTTCATCGTCACAGTGCCTGAATTCAGTGTTTGTCCCCTTTCCAATACACAAATGCTCTCATGGTGCAAACATAATGGGCACTCTGATATCATGTGCTTGTATATGTTGTGTGCCCTGTGGGAAACTAATAACCATTTGAGAGAAACAGATCACTCACAGATCAGGGAGTGTGTGTATGTGTGTGCTTGCATGTGTCTGTGTGTGTGCATAGGGGTTGGAGTAGATGTTAATGGATATTGCAGTATATAGTGTATATATAGAGAGGCAGTATAGATTCTGAACAAAGCTCATTTACCATCTTAAATCCCTTTTATGGACGGGCCTTCATGACACTCCATCTCCACAAAGTAATAAGTCATCATACAA
The DNA here is from genome assembly GCF_021292245.1 of Micropterus dolomieu. Lineage (NCBI taxonomy): Eukaryota > Metazoa > Chordata > Actinopteri > Centrarchiformes > Centrarchidae > Micropterus > Micropterus dolomieu. The sequence goes on along the minus strand of NC_060172.1, from coordinate 20,238,696 downwards.
CCAATATGCATCGTTACACTATAGAGAGGTCAGACCTGGTCGATACCACAATATCTGCCTTATCTAACACACCTGAGCATCCATTCTACTGAGTCCTGTATACTGTATGTGGTTGGAAGCAGAGCAGATGGAGGGGGATGACACAATTAAGACAGCTTAGAGATTAGAAACCAGCCAACTATTGACAATATCCGTAGCACACCTGGTAACCATGGAGACAAGTTTGGGCTCATTGTCTGAGGATGAATAATGTTTCCTTGTATTCAGTGACCACCCCAGGAGATGAAAGAGAATAGGATAGGAAGGGAGACAACTGAAAAATAGTTCTGCAAACTCATCACAATTAGTTCGGCAGATAAGTTGTCTGGAAATGTCTGATAGAATGGATACCATTTGAGAATTTGCCCACATAAAGGAGAAACACCTGTAGTGGAGCACACTCTCACTATTCTGAACCTCAGTGGAATAGAGATCATGCACAAGTATTTAATCTTTTATTGAGTGGGTAACATCAAATAGTATCTAGACATGTGTCATAGAAAAAGTCCCCCGAACTACTATATCCCAAATGAAACATGATTTTTGTGACATAATTTGTTTTATTGTGGAAGGAATAATGTGCAATTAAAGAACTCTCTAGAAAATGTTAATGTGAATTTTGTAAAAAGGTCTGCTAGTTTTCATCATGTTTCCATGTGGGCAGCATCATCCAGCTGCATGCATGGACATGTTTAACTGCCAGGCCACACCGCCTACCTGGCTACCACTGCTGCGGCTTGCATGCGTTTGGACAGGGTTGCCTTTGATAAAGGCCATCAGTAATACAATGTTTCATTTAATTTCATTATAAATTAAAGTTTTATTTAGTTCAGACAGGAAAAGGTTATGAAGTGTGTAAATATATAATATACAGCAAATCCTGTGTCTGTGACATATTCTACAGACATTGCAACTGTAGTGAAACGTTTAATCTTGCTGATGATGTCAATATGACTATAAGCAAATCAACACGCTGAATCTTGGTTAATATTTATACTTTTTAACTTCTTAACTTCTCAGTTTTAGTGTAATGAATGGTTTTCATTTGGCTGCTACTTAGGTTAAATAAAATGATAAATGATAGATGATTTAGCCGACACTAATAAAACAAACACCAAAATTTAACAGGAACTTATTATGCTGAAAATTGATGCAAAGCTACACACCTACATGTTTCTAACCTCAACCTTATTCTTAGTCTTATAAATATATACATTTTCTGTTCTGATCTGAAAAAGTCTGGGCAAATTACTATTTTGTATTTTAATATGAACTGTATCAAAGTAAAAATTACTGCAGTGCAACAGATTCAGTTAGAACAGTTCAATACAGCTTCTCACATGAAGAAAATGATATAGATTTGTGCAGAGGAAGCGTTTGTGTATGTATACCACTTTGACCACATTTGATTATGGGGGTGGAGACAATGCATGTTGCTGATCTGATCCAAGAAGATATGTATGAAACCACCGACTGCTGGTTGAAGGTGTTTACAATAAAAGTATATGGATGCAAATAGAACATATGTGAAAAAAAGTTTCTGCAATTCATGTAGGTTGAAGGCAGAGCAGAGGTTCTGTGCTATAAAACCATATCAGGACACATCTACTCACCAGCTAGAGTTGGCTACGTGTCCAGTGAGTCAGTCGTTTGTCAAGGTGAAAGTAAAAGTGTTGATGATACATAGACTGGGCAGTTTTTAAAGCTCCAGGGTTCTCCATGTTGTCCCCTTATCTGAAAGAGAAAGGTACTCCAGAGTGCAGTGAATAACCAAATCTGGAACTGCCCCTGAACTCTGAAGCACACCCAACTGTTTGTGCAATATAATACCTTTAAAACCACAAATACTGCATAAAAATGACATGAACACTGGCAAACATACACACACAAACACTCACACAGTCTTGTGCATAGCCAGTCCTTTACCCCTCCCCCACTCTCAACAAAAATCATCAAATTCACTTGCTGATGGAACAGAGAGGAGAGAGCAATACTCCCCAGTGATTGCTGCAGTGATTTCTATGCTATTCCACTAGAAATAAGCTGTTTTTACACCTGGCATTAACATGCGTCATGGGAGATCCAATCACAAGTGGACCGCTCTAAGTCAGTTCACACCTGGCATTAGAATGCGTCTCGACGGGCCATCATCGGATCTAACTTCACCACTCTATATGCAAATAAACACGTTTATCAGTTTGTAAAGACCAAATGCTTTGTTGTTTTTAACTTGAATTTGATGAATTAACTGTTTATCAGAACAAAAATGAGACAATAATTTGGTAGGAAAAAGGATAGGTGCCGCCGGAGCAGAGTGTTTCTGAGGGCACAATGATTACTGCACAGAAAAACTGTATAAATAAAGTAGCCCAACCGATAACTGCTGCTAACTGAATCTGCTGTTAGCTGGTTAGCTAAGTTAGCATTGCAGCTAGCCATTTCATTGAGCAGCGCATATCTCGGTGTGTTTGTGTTTTGGTTGCTTGCCAGACTTTGTGTCTGAACAATGTTAGAGTGAAATACAACTATTTATTACATTTGATAAACGCCGATGGGCCACGGTTATTATAAACTGCAACACAGAAAAGATAGCCATGCGAGGCAGACTGGGCAAAATGGATGGACAGTAAATAATAAATAATAAACATCACGTTTTCAGTCAAATGAGTTAGAGAACTAAAAAGCCACTAGATGTGGTCAAACGGTGGCACACAACAGAAGGGAATATGAATACAGTGCACTCCTGCTCATTTAGCGTCTTTGCAGTAATACGCCATTGCTATTGGAAAATATTTTGATGCTCAGTTTAGCTAATAGGCCTTCTGAAATGTTGATATATGCAACAGTACATTCACAACACAGTACTTATTTTCAAATAACTTGATGATGATGATCAGTTTTCTCTTCTGCGTAAATCACTGCAAAAGCCTTGTTATTGTCCTCCTTTGCTTTTTTTTGGTAACCACTTGTGACTAAGTTGTGAATGAATCAGAATATGAAGATGGGTGCAAAACAGTGAAAAGAAAAATCTTTTGATATCCAAATTTATCAGCATAACATGTCTGAGCCAACAATAGGTTAAAATTATTAGTCCAATAATTTATGTTCAAATCCCTGCAAAACAAATAACATTCCCCTCAGCCTCATCATTGTTTTGTGCTAATTAGCAAATATTGGCATGCTATCAAGCTAAACTAAGATGTTGAACATGCTAACATTTATATAGTCATTGTGCGCCTATTTACAGCCTTACAGAGCCACTAGCATGGCTGTCGACTCTGTAGTGTGATATGAGAGGGGACACTGCACTCAGAGATACACAGATTTGCTCACTGAATGAAAGTCAATAAATAGAATCAAAGCAGGACTTTATGTAAATCACTGACAAACTCTGGAATTTTTCCTTACAGAGTTGGGACAGTTTATCCCAGAGAAAGTTTATCCTTACAGAAACCAAAGGGTAATTTTTTACTTCACCAGTGAGAAAACCCATTAAATCCAGTGGCAGCATACTATATGTACTGTCAGTTTGGCTCAGCTGAGTGCGTCCTCTCAAAAAAGTGTGTAACTAAAATGAAAGCAATTATTGCCTGATGTTAAAGTGTTGTGACTGTGTTATAAGTGTCATAAAGAAGTGTTATAATAAGACTGGACTATATGTTAAAAATATAAAACATACAGTATTCTGATTAGACAGTTCTTTGAATGCAGTGTCTCTGCTGTGTACTATACTATGTAGAAGTATACAGTGGGGAGACGTTTTTGTGGATATCCCAACTACTGCACACACGGAAGTAAAGAAAGGGTACCATTGATTTCCTGCTGTTTCTCAAACAATAGGCCTTGGTGGTGTTGAGTTAAAACATGCTGCGGCCGGATGGACAGCAAATCTAATTCAGGGCATTACTTCCTGAGGAGGTTTTTATTCTTCAAACCAAGAGGGGATGCTTTCCAAGTGGTTGAGCTCGTGTTACACCCAACCGTTCGTCTGTAATGCCATAATGATGTTAGAAAACACAGAAGGGGAAATGTGTGTCCAGCAACTAGCTTATACCCTCATTTTGCCTTTTCAAAAACCAATATCCATGAACATACCAAGTTTAAAATCTTCCTACACTGCATTTTTCTCTTCATCTCCTATATTCCCTAACTTTGTATACATACTTAAAAAGCAACAGGTACTTGGTGCATGATAGGACAAGCCTTTACTTTGAATATTTAACAACAAAGTCTTCTTTGCTTTATAGGCAGAGATCTTTCACTCCGCAATCACTTTATTCCCACATACCGGCAAAGGTATACTGATTCCTGGCTTAAAATGTCTTCTATAGAGAGCTGCACTTCAGTATATTTGTTCCATTATATGAATGTTATAAGTAGTTAGTTTTACACCACCTATGGCTATTATGGTGGTTTAAGTCAGAAAAATGACTGCCATTTATTCATATTTTAACTTTACTTTTTATTTTGTCTAACATTTTATCTAACAACATTTTACCCTGGACTTGAAGAAACAATATCTTATTTAAACTGTAATTTTTTTTTAGTTTGAATAATAAATAAGTGAGGTATTATATACACATATATATACACACAAACATGGCCATATATATATATATACACTGCATATACACTGTATATACATATCAGGCAATATTACTGAAGGTGCAATAAACATCAAAAACTGAAGATCTGTTTCTATATATGTGTGTGTATATATATATATATATATATATATATATATATATATGTACACTTCTTTCAGAAATGCTTGGGGAAATGTAGCATGTGTGGACGCTACCGCGCTACTCGGTCAATAAAAGAACTTCGTTACTGAAAAGCTATTTGATTCAGAAAATAGCGACGCTACCACCAACTACTGATAAATGTAGTTAAACTAGTAACAGCGCTACTTGTAGTGACGCTACTGCCCAACACTGACTATTACATTATTGTACAAAAGTAGTGTGGCCAAGCTAAGAGCTGCCAAGTGCAGGGGACTTTAATATACAATAACACACTTACACAGAAGTGTAATGATTCACCAAGTGTTGCTTCTGCAAGTTCTGGGAAACATCTGATGGACTTTTAATTCCAAATGTGCTCTCCTTAAAGCATTTTAAAAGATTTATTTTTGTAACAGTAAAGATAATTGTTTTCAGGGGAGTGGTGTACAAAATTAACAAAAAAGACACAAAGTGAATATTTGTGTCACTTTTGCTTCAAAACATTTTAAGCCACTGGAAGAAAACAGTGATGACTTTATCAAAAGTGTCTGTGCAGTCGTACTGAAGATGATAAATGAGAGGGTTCCAATATTGATCAAATGTTAGTAGAAGTAAAAAAGGAATGTTTGTTACAATATGATGGATGACGACCATGTGAATTGATAGCAGTTTGTGCTTTTCAAGAGTGGAGAAGTTAGGAAGACAGCAAGGCCAACCTTTTAAATCACCAATATGAAGCTCTGCTTGAACCTTGGAGAGGTCAGGGTCCTGTGGAGCTGACCTATTGGTAATCTGTTGTGAGAGAGCACAGTACTGTATAACCAACCATATAGACTGGTAAATAGTGAATCTTAGTTTGCATCATCAATGGTTTTTCACATCTATTTTCATCTTCCTGTAAAATATAACTGTTATTGGGGCAAACTATTCCACATAGTATTAATTAGTTTAGTTCCCACGGTGCACGAAGATGGATATTCTCACACTTGTAGTTCGAAGTCAAGGTTAAATGCCCCAAAGCTTTTTATGTTGTACTACATTGACTGTGATTCATTGTACCGTCAGCATGATTGAGGCGCCATATAGTGTGTCTGTGCTGACACATAATCTGAATTTAAAGGCTAGATGGAAACATGACCTTAACAGTCAAATAGAAGTACTGTACAAGAGCCAGATAATGTTGCTGTGCCATTAGCCACACAGAAATACTTTAGTGCCTGAGAGAAATGAGCAACCAGGCTCACAGTGAAGGTCTGTAAGAAAGCATTAATAACCCCACCCAGCCCTGAAGTAACTGAAGTAAAATGATGACCTTTAAATGAAATATGCATTCATGATCAGGGAAACAAATTTGGACAAAGAGATGCAATAGTGGAAAAATAAAAGATTAAAATATTGATATTGCAACTTTTAGTAGTTCTGCTTATTTATCGAACTTAAATCACAGGCATGACATTCAACTTCAAGAAGATAACTTCATTTTTCAGACCTTCAAAATGCAGACATACTTTCATCTATGCTAAATTAGCCAGAATTGCTGACAAAAGATTTACAAACAATGGGTGAATCTAAACAAGTCTTTTTATACAGCTGATACCAAGTACTTGCCCATGGTTAGTATTCAGTGTTTGAATATGCCAAGGCAAGCAAGCTGAAGACTTGAAGATGTCACATAAAATGCTGCAGAGAGCCCGTGGAGTGTCTGATACCATATGCCACGAGATTCTCCAGCATATGAAATATCTCTTTTCATTATTCAACACCACAAAAAGCATGCTTCTGTGTATGCTTCTGAAAGTGTTCTATTTTCACAACTGACCAGAAAATGAGCATTTACACACAATGTTTCAGTAATGCATACTAACATTTTGGATTGCACATTGAAATGCATCATTTATCACAAGTTAAAGAAATGTACATATATTCTGTAGTGGGAGAAGCAGTAACAAGCAAAATCATCATAATAAGGATATCATTTTTGGATGCAGCTGTTTCAAAAGCTGAGTTCAAAAAGGGAAGTTACAGTCAAACAGCCCTACACTGTTCATTTTATGGTAGAGTAAATTCCTCATGGGAGCATAAAAATATATCACTTTTGTATCATTTTTACATGTTTTAAGTGCCCTTATGCTGATTTTCTGCGGTCTTTGTGTTGGTTGGTTGTTGTCTTTGGCACAGATTCCCTGTGGTTTTTTATTCAATCCCTTTAATAAAATGAAATGCTTTCAGCCTTAATGGATCCAACAAAGATGTGAGCTTTCTCTCTCTCTCTCTCCTTCTCATTGTGTATCTGAATTACATAAATCTGACATAAGACAAAATTCACATACATCTCTCTAAATGGAGTTTTGTGAGTGTCAGCATGCGTTTTACTGAAGACGTATAGCAACAGCAAATCACCTTTGTCATTTACGAGGTACTTTTTATTACACCAGAAGATAACAAACACCTTAATTTTTCTTCTTATCCCTTTATCACCATCTTACAGCTGATGATATCCCTGTAATAATCTTGACTTCTTGTAAACAAAGGCCAAATACCCGTATATGTTTTAACATATTATATCTGCTAAAATCCATTACATCACTTAAATCTGCTGTGTTCCATTTAACTTGACCAAGTCCCATATGGTTCAGTGAGCACAGCAAGCACTCTAACACCTTCAGTCAACGGGGGTAACAAGAACAGCACCACATGCTAATGTGACAGATGAAGTGAAAGAATCCATGTGAAGGCAAATGGAAATAGAAATGGGCAAAAACTAAACAGATTGGACTGTAAAAAAATATTGCAATGAGAAATTAACAGATCTTTTTTCAGCAACTTGCTCACAGTCACTATAATGTGTCTCCCATTTCCATTTGTGTTCTCTTTCCCTGTTTCTTTGGCTGAAATGTGTTCTGTACCTTTCCCTTTACAGACCAGACTGTTCACAGACAGTATATAAAAAGACGGAATGTGCACTGAACTGAGTATGTGTATGAATGTGTAGCTGAATACTATGGCATTCACAGACTAAGCACCCGTGGGTTTAAGAGTTCTCTTTCCCTCCTAAAGCGGAAGGAATACAAGCATTGTAGACATTTAGTCTCACCTTACTCAGCTGTTGTCATTTTACAGTTACTTTCATTAGTCGCCTCTTCACCCATTCCCCTAACTTCCAGCATGCATGTTAATTAACCTGATGTTAATAGCACTTTAGAGTGACACTGCTGCATGTTCCTGTTCAGCTTCTGTGAACAATAACCAGATCACTATCTTTGTTTCCTTTTAAAGACATACACGCACAAAAAACAGGCAATAACTTTAGGTTTTAGGTTTTAAGGAATAAATGTTGATTTTGCTACTTGCCACCCAACAATCACTAAATCTATATCCACAACCTGTAAGCAGTTATCTCTGCAGGGAATATACTCTTCTGCACAGTCAGAGTTATATGGTTTACTTCTGTGGAAGCAGCTACAGTGACTTGGAATGAGCAGGAGAAGAAATAGGTAGAATGAGACACAATGGCTGAGTGGTAGCAATACACACTGAAAAAATAATGTGAACACTCACTCACTCACACGTTATACTTACTCCATAGTACACCAGTACATTTTGACACTGCCACAATTTGCTTTTAGAAAACCACAAAAGGTGATGTGATGAAACTGTCAAAAGCCCTCAAATCGAAATCAATATATATTTTCGTGGCAGCAGCGGACTGACTTGCAATGAGCGTAGGATGCTAGGAGAAGTAGGAGAGTAAGATATGATCATCATCCTTAAAAAATGCATGATGTATTTAGTTCACATTTTCTTCTTTTGTCTTGACCTTGTTTCCAGTTTGTCAGTAAAGCTATCATCTGCAATAATAACACCAGTTTTCACTATTATGCAGACGGCGCCCTTCAAAATTATCTTTGGCAACATCATTGATGACAGATCTTTTATAATGATCAGAGGCAATTGAAAGGTCACTAAAGTTAGTACTTATAGTTATCAAGAAGTGAGAAGGACCTAAAAGACTGTCTGACTTAATTCTACAGCAGCGGTTCCCAAACTTTTTAGGCAACGTAACCCCTAATACATCTTGACAAACCCCCTCTCTAAGTTTGCATATATATATATACTGTATATATATATATATACTGTATATACATATCAGGCAATATTACTGAAGGTGCAATAAACATCAAAATCTGAAGATCTGTTTCTATGATGACAAACAGCGCAGTGTCCCTGTTACACTAGTGAACATGCCCAAAGTCACTACGGGGTTTCACTTAGTGACACTCTTGAAAGTGATGGCTTTTAAATCAGTCGCTCCCCCCTTACCCACTCATCCGTCGTCTCTGTCTTTTCACTGATCTCGATGTAAGGTAATATATTTACTACTTTAAAAAGTAGCAGTGACAGTAAAACTTTTTCTCACAGTCAATCCACAGTTCACCTGCGTGCCGAACCGTGCGGAGGGAGGTGGTGGGGGGGTATTTTCATGACCAAAAAAAACATTTCAAAACATCCCTCCGCTGTTTTCTCGCAAATTGCACCCTGTTATAGATTCATAAACAGATAACATGGACTAAAAGAGGATTATTAGGACTATTTATTTTTAAACCCATTGCAGCAACAGACTGCAAACCAAAGTCACACAAACTGAAATTCTGTTTAATGATCTATTTCTAGAAGTCAAGTTCCATACGTTTGGAGCAAGTACTCGTGAATATGTGTTTCTTTTGTTTGGTGATCATTTCCTCAGTAACTGAAGAAGAAAGAAGATGATGTAAAGCAGTAAGTATACAATGCTTCATGATTAATGACGGGATAAATGTATAATCAATGTCGTACTAACATAACAAGCTATATAGAAAATCAAATAATTGGACAAAATGACTCTCTTGTTTGCATGTTGTATTTATTCTTGGAAAGTACTTTGTCATTTATCCTTTTACAATACATATCCACAACTCATGTTCATGCTGTATTCTTTTACTCATCACTCATACATGCAGAGCTATTCTAAAGAGAAAACACTCTTTAACACAGAAATAAATAATGGAATGTATGTTTCTACACCTATAATTACAGAATGCTGATCATTTCTGTTGTTTTCAGAGACTGCTCATTTCCATGGTGATGGTATCCTTTGAGAGGCTTTAGAAAGCTCTCTCCTCCCAAGGTGCTAGATGACACATTTTGAACATTTTGCAGTTGTTTTGAACCCATCTGCAGTAATTATACACTAACACCAGCTACCTATCAGGCAAAATGAAAAGTAAGGAACCCGGTTGAGTGGTTATTTTGATGCTACTTAAACTCTCACCAGATGAGCAGAGAAACACGTTTTAATGGAAGAGACATGAGGAGAAAGGACTAAAACAGCAGGACTTGCCAATATTCTCAGCTGGTACTCTGTACTGCTCAACCTTGAGTCAGGACGGAAGGTCTTCATAACTGTGATAAGTGAAAAAGAAAGGTTTGCGACTATGCAGCTGTGATATGGTTAAATATTTTATGCTGTCTCCATGCTCCACCACTTCATCTGAAAATGAGCGGTTTCTGCTCACATTTTAGTCATTGAAGGACTCCTGAGTTCCCTCGCTATTCAGGTCTCTGCCTGGATTTATTATTTTGTAGCATTTTTCTTCCCATCTGTTTTTGTGAATCCAGCAATTGTGTATTGTTGAGTAATACCCTCCCCTCCATCACAATTATGCTATGCAGTACTATGAAGTTACTTAAAGAGGGCATATTGTGGAACACATTGTGCTGTAGCACACACAATGACAAGATGTCCGCCCACTGCCTCCCCTCTCCTCCACCCTCCCTACCGAATGTTACATACCCTCCAAGAAGTCAATGGACATAATGTTGTTACTGTGATGTAGAGACAGTGCACAGCTAAGCATTAGTAAAACTTACTAATACTATGTATTAAAGATCAATTTGTTACAAATTAATATCTTACCATCTGAAACTCATGCTCCAGTCTAGGTTGTGAAGCTTGTTTGGGAACACGTACAATTAACTGAAGCGGTGGTTACCAGCTTGTTAGGACCCGCCCTACTCTGCTTCTGATTGGCTAGTAGTCCTTAACTAGGTACTGTGTACGTGGAACTTCCAACAAAGATCAAATAGAAGTGAGATTCTTCACTCCCTAGCTAAAACAGAGAATTACACAATACATTATTTTAAAAATTAAACCATGTAAACCTATTCTGGTACAACCCCTAAATAAAAGTGCTACAAGCTGATTTCAAAAGATGCTTCCTAGACACCTGGCTCTCATTGGCTGTTGCAGGCTCCCCAATTTTGTATTGTAAATATAAAACATGTTGGTGACTCGTGTCATTAACATTGTGTCCTCACACTGAAGTATCATTTGGGCCCTCAATCTGTTCCGACCAGCCTCAGATTGGGAACACCCCTGTGATTGTCAATAAGACCCAGATATCCTCTAGTGTGCAGCCAGAATTAGTGTAGACCTGCAGATCCAAAGCGGTTTTTACTTACTTAGCCTGGGACTGCAGGACTTTGCTGCATAATTCATTATGGTGAGAGAGAAATTCACTGAACACTAAATGTAACTGTAGCTACAAGTCTGTCTGTACCATAATGCAACAGTGTTAACCCCTGTTACCTAAATGCAGCTGTACTTTATTGCTGCCAGTGGGGAAATTCATCAGTTGGATTTGCCCCATCAGACCTATTTAAGAGAAGTGCAAAGCCATTCCACGGCACCAAAGAACCAGCTGATGCCAGTGTCTGCTGGGGCAGGTGTATTCCTAATACTTAACATGGATTTATTTTGGTCTTGTAGGAAGCCAGACCATTTGGAGGAAACCCTCATGTAAAAAACTCACAACACAAAAGACACAAAAAAGATCTTTGTTAAGATTTCAATGTTGTTACTGTGTGATTGTGACAGAAGACAGTGAGGCTGTGCAGTGAGTAAACCTCACTCCCCAACACCTTAAGAGACGCACTGGCGACCAACGCTAGTGCCCATGGGTTTTAGTCTCCTCCTAAGCATGTTCGCCTCCTGTACCCGAGGTCGCCAGTTCAAGTCATACATGGTTACATGATGACACTGTTAACTGACATGTGTGACTATGACATTCTGCATAGTTTTATCTTCCTGCCAGCAGTTGTAGTAGCAGCGGTAGACGTATACAAAAAAATGTCTTTGTTACAGTTTTTGTCTTTTCTACATTTCATGTATCATCGTTCACAGAGTAGGAAAAAATTCATGATAAACCATGTAAGAATGGAATAAAAGAACAGAGCCAAATCAGCAGCTGCAGTAGAGAAGACGCTGCTGGCATGTCTGCCGCTGAAAGAAGGCAAGGCTCCAGAGACCACCATGTACAGAGAGGTGATATTTGCGGGGTTCAGTTTTACCTGAGCTGGAGCTAAAAGTTAGTGAACAGTCCAAATAATGCACATCAAGGCTATAAAATGAAGGATGATTATTATTATGATCATTATGGGTTATGGTTAAGATGAGCAATACCTTTGAATAATTACTCTCTGATTTAATGCATCACTTGGTCGGCTAGCTAAGTGACCCAAATCAAACACACCCTCGATGTTGTGTGACCAACAGGTGCATGCTGCGTGTGCTGTAGCTCACATGTTCACGGTGGATTCCCCAGCAGTGACTTCTATATTTACTCAGGAACCTCTAATCATTGTTACAGTTGTGACTACTGAGTGCTTTTCATCGCAAGAGTTTTGGAAAACTGAGTAGTACAGTGAGGTTGAGTGTTCTAGTTATAGTGGGACAGAGAGCTTGAGTGGACTGGTTATATTATGCATTGAGAATAAATGAGCAGAAAGGTTGAACCCAGAGCAGATTGAGGAGGACTATGGTATGAACAGAGCTAGCAGAATAACATTCAGGCCAGTGAGTACAATAACAAACTCACTGATTGTTGTAACTCAGTGTACAGAGGAGAACGTCAATAACCACTGCTTTGTCCAGCAACATAGCATGTATGCGCTATGTGTTCCGGCAGAACACACGTTTCACATTTCACATGTGTATTCTTGAAAAAACATGGTTTGGAGACCAGCGTTGGGTGACACAGCCACTGTCAGCTCGCATAGTGTGTGACCCTAAGCAAAACACTCTCAAGAAGCTCAATCCGGTTGGAGAGAAAGATGGTTTGCTTTGTGTCAGAGGTCATCTTTCTTCTGCTTACCCGTCGAAAGAAGAAAAGCACCGAGTCATAATCCCCCCCACCCATCACATGTCCGCACTTTCATGAACAAGTAGCTCACCAAGGATGTCACATTACCAAAGAGCAATGTTGGGGCAGTAATGTGTTACTCAATAACGCATTACTCAGTAACTGTTAACCTAAAAGCTAAAGGAAGAGTGGAGAACGAGGGAGGGAGGTGTTCTTTCGACAGCTGTTAGTAGCTACTGCCGTTATTGTGTCACAGTCTAAGATGCAAAGAACATTGTCGTCTGCAAACTTTGTGCAACCAGAAAAAAGCTTGTACATTTAATTTATTGAAGCATCTGCTAAAGCAGCACAGCAAAGTGACAACTTACAGAATGAAACTCCGGCAGCTACTGCCAGTGATGCTTGGACTCGTTGGAAGAAAGTGGCGTTAAGCAACGTGACGTTTTATAAAATCACTGAATACTTCTCTGATAAATACATGTGCACTGCCGAAGAGACTATCAGCTGAGTAGCAGCTGAGTACTGCATAACTATAAGTAAGCGCCTCGTGTCTTCTGTCATCCACAAGTGTATTACCTGCCGCAAACTGGGAGGGAGCTTGAAGGACCATAACATGGCAGATCTGCCTGCTGTCAGACTCACTCCTGAACTTCTGTTCATAGTGTTGGCGTTGATATCATTGGGCCAAGGTCTATCATGACACGTTGCACAAGAGGGGGAAGTGCAATGTTCCAGCAAACTCTGAAGTCAAGCTCTTCGTATGCATGTCAGCCAGAGTAGTGCATATTGAAATGATTGAAACCATGCTGTAAGGAGATTTGTCTTGACTTGTGGTCCAGCAAAACTTCTGCGGTTCAACTGATGGACTAACTTTTTTTATATTTATTCAGATGAAGCCTCTCTTTTGCAGGAAGACCCTGATGACATTCACACAGTTACACTTTCACACCTGGAAGCTGCCCAGTACAACTCTGTTGGCCACTGAGCAGCTCCACGTCATGGCTCAGTTGTAATGAAAGCATAGGAACCGTTTTGTTGACACTTTTTGGAAGATATCTGTCTACTAGATTGAGCTGCTGAAAGTGGACAAAAGACAGGCCGAATGTCAAAGAAGGAGATGGCATCTTACTGAAATGACAGCCAGACCACAGAAATGGCCAATGGAAGGCTTAGCAAGCAGTGACAAGAGGATCCACAAGTGCAGATTGTGAAGGACGGAACAGCCAAGGTGTTTCTAAGGCCAGTCTCAGACTGTAGTCTAGAGAGCTGCATTGGGATTTGGATCCCGTGGAACCCAACACAAATCGCGCCGGAGCGGGAGGTTTTAACTGTGCTGCGGGCGGGAGCAGGCGGTTAAAAAATATACTGCATTTCCCGCAGTAGCGCTGATAAGATGGAGTCAACAAATTAAGTTGAAAAGAAGATTAAAAAGAGCACATGAAAATGCTCACAAGAACATACTTCTCAAACTCAACCAGACTCAAACCAGTGACCACGGGTACAGGAGGAGGACACGCTGACGAGGGAGCTAAACCCCATGGCCCCTGACATCAGTCGGCAGTATGTCTCCTTAAGGTGTTGGGAGTGAGGTTTACTCACTGCACAGCCTCGATGGTTTCCATCCCACGGGCGTTTAGCATAACCCAAACATTTGTGTCCTTCTTTAACTCTGCATGTCACAATGTTTGCAGATACACATGTTGCGGGAATGGGCGGTAGAGTAACACACGTGTTGCGGGAGCGGGTGGTAATGGTCACAAAATCAGCGGGATCAAGAAAACAGTCCTGGTCTCTACTGTAGTCCTTCTTTCAGTGACTAGACTCTTAAAAACACTGCGCCTTAGGGCCCGTGTCCACAAGCTTTGGTGGACACGGGCCCTAAGGCGCAGTGTTTTTTTTAGAGACTCTGTGGTTGCTATGATACACAATGTCTGTGGAGGTGATGTGCTGCAAGTAGAGTAGGCTACTTAATTTTACTGAATATAAAAATATCACCACAAAGTATGTAGGCCTGCTTGCTCTGGCCTTTGCTCTGCATGAAGAGAAGGTTTAAACATGAGCACAGACTCTACGTACGTGGATTCATGAGATTTTGCGGGCGAGGAAAGACCTCGTCGAGTATACACATCGTTTCGTTCAAGATCGGATGAAAAAAATGCTTTGGTGGACACGGGCCCTTAAGAATGTTGCTGCCAGAGGACATTCCCCTTCAAGTTTCATTGTATCTGTAGTGATACAATGTCGTTATTTTAAACGGAGAGTGTGCTGCCTTTAAGTTAATAGGTTAAATATGTTATTAGTTAAATACGTTTAAAAAGTGAACTTTTGTGCCTAAACCTAACCAATCTGTGTCTCACAAGAATAACCACATGTGCAAAATGATGCTAGAGGGGTATTTAGAGTGTCATAATGTGAAGTGTAGGGCCACTGTCTGAGGTGTTGTATTTGACAAGTTGGGAGTGAGAACATATTGGTACAATTCTTTATAAGGTTGTATGCACAGGCTGCAAATGTCTATATATATCAGTGGTTCTCAAACTCTTTTTCTCACCCCCCCTTCAAGAGCTAAAAAAAAGTTTATGCCCTCCCACCCCAGCAAAAGTGGATTTCATTTTTATCAATCAATAACAATAGTGGCAATTGAAATAAACAAGATTCAGGTTAGCATAATAGTCTTATTAGCATCAGAGCACTCCATGACTCCCCTGAAGTGGATCTACACCTCCCAGTTTGAGAACCTCTGGTCTATAGAAAATGAATTTATTGTTGGTTTGGACATCACACCCAGGGACAGTGTAATGTTGTTCTGCTATTATATACATTGACACGTCCATGCACTTTAATTTTGTAGCCGAAAGTTGTTCTGTAATTTAATACTTTTATCACATGATATTATCATTTGTATATAACCCCCCAGTTTTTTTCCACCTGTTATGTGGATATGTATGTATCCTCCTCCTCACTGCATCTCACCTTTAGTCCTTTACTGTATTTCTTTCCTTTTGCCCCCCAAACCATACTCGCACAGATGCACACATAGCAGGCAGTCATGATGAACTAATTGATATCCCAAACACGTGTAGCTGGAGTTTCTAATTCATGTGGATTTGATTTCTATATAGCAGGTTGTGTTGGATGTGGATGGTAAACATAGGGCTTGTTGTCATTGCATATGACCCACTATAGAATGCATGCATGTCACAAAACCTAATTTAAGACTGATTTATCCTTTCCTTTGCTCATGTGTGTCATACAGTAAGTGTTTGCTTTATTGTGCAAACGTATATGTGATTTGTTACATGTGGCAGGTATAATTCCACAACCGGTTCAAACGTTGAAGAATATAGTGTCTGCTTGTTTAGATGACAAAGCCATTGCTAGCAATGTGTTGTTGCATAAAAGTCTTCCCCACATCCTCAGATCAGACTATTATGTTTGACATAGACACACCTGTCTTTTCTCTGAGGCTTTGCCTAATATCCTATTAGGGGAGGACACATTCATTGCAGTTTGAGCAAATAATTGGATTTTTATCTTTCGCCCAATACAAGAGGGAGGAAGAATAAAACATAACACAACATGACCTCCATCAGTTCTCTCTACTTACCTTTATTTGCATTGTGACTGGATCCCTTGTCTGAAAACCCATGACTCTGATACCTGTGGAAAGGTCAATGAGGGTAATTATCCTCCAGTGGCATTAGTATTAGCATGACAGGAGATGGCTTAATGTCTGAAAGGTAGTGTGTGTGTGTGTGTGTGTGTGTGTGTGTGTGTGTGTGTGTGTGTGTGTGTGTGTGTGTGTGTGTGTGTGTGTGTATGGACAGATCACAATCACATTCATAATCCAATTACTCCAGAGCACCGGAACAGCTGTGTGTATTGTTAAAGGCTGAGGGTACTAATACTGACAAGTGATGGGCAACACCACAAAATTTGGTTACAGTCCAACAAGAGAGGAAGAGAAGGATAAAAAATAAAGCTATAGATTCTGACAAAGACTCTTACTGAGGCTTTTACTCCTTTTTCCTGTGCTGTTTTCCCTGATTAACTTTGATATGTTTAAAAATATTTGTGGTATCACCACGTTAGCTGACAGCCTTCCTACACAGTATCACAGCTAGTGACATTTCCATTGTTTGACAGAGGCAGACGATAATTTTCAAGCAAATGAAGGGAGACAAAGATGCATTTATATATTTTTGTACAAAACAGGGGAGACAACAATATACAGTATATCCTGATAGTTTTAGTTTAGTTTTTATTAGTTTCAGTGTTAGTTTTAATCTTTGTTACTGCATGATGCCAGGCGAGGAGCTTGGACTAAAACTGACACAGCTAAGAAATTGGAAGATAGTGGAGCCCCCCTTGAGCCACAGAGAGCAAGTCCCCAGTGCCCTGAAAGCAAGTATGACTAGAAAGCAAAATCTAAACCTTTATTAATAAAAACAAAATGGGACTCTGATCAAAACTATGTTAAGCACAAAGAGACTAGCTGACATGCAGTAAAAAAAAAAGACCAGCAGGCACATTCACTCAGCTTAAGGGGAACCCCACCAGCTACTCAGCTGGCCCCTACTTGGGTCTCCCCGACTAAAATACCCTTAACGTTACATGGAAATGCTCACAAAAAAATCTGCTAACAGCGGTCCACCACTTGCTACGCTGCGGCCAGACGACGCTCTGACCTCTTGCTCTTCTCATAACAGTGGTCTGCCACTTGATGTGTTCCAGATGCTACTCAGACCTGAGCTGTCTTGATGAATAAAGCAAGAACACCAATTACGATTCAAATCTGACTCATTCACATTGTGGCAGGACAGCCAATCGAAATGCAGCATGCCAGCTCTTCATGCAGAGGACAAAAGCATAATACACCCACAGCTCATCAACAGATGCCAATTGGCTAATCACTGCCCATACTGCCAACTGCCGGTTGGCGAAGGCCATAAAGAAAATGAAGAATCGGAAAGCTACTGGCCCAGACGACATCCCAGCTGAAGTCTGGAAGCTGATGGGGCACCATAGAGCCGAATTCCTCGCTGCCCTGTTCAACAAGATCATAACTGAGCGAAAGGCACTGGATGACCAGTATAACAGTACCGATCTGGAAGGGAAAAGGCGATTTCGGCAAGTGTAAGAACTACTGCCCAATCCACCTCCTGTGCCACTCCATGAAGATCCTTGAAATCATCCTGGACAGTCACCTCCGCAGCATCAACACCATCACGTCAAACCACTGTGGCTTTGTCAAGGGGTGCGGAACTATGGACGCCATCCATGCGACCCATTTACTGAAACACCGTGAGAAGAACACCCCTGTCCACATGACCTTCCTGGACCTGGAGAAGGCATTTGATCGTGTACCACATGAGCTCATCTGGGCTTCACTCCGCTCCCAACACGTCCCTGAAGCCTACGTCGGCTGGACCCAGCTTCTATACCGAGACGTCACGAGTGCCGTCTGCTGCCCAGCTGGGATATAACCACCGTTTGCCATCAATGTTGGAGTCCACCACAGGTCGCCACTGCTCTTCATCTTCATCTACGGTGACGGCGGACCTTCAGGCTCCACACTCCTGGTCCCTATTCTACGCTGACGACATCTTCCTTGCTGACAGAGAGCGACAAGGCCTCCAAGAGCAGACACAGTGCTGGAAAGACCGCCTGGACACAAACGGACTGCAACTCAACCATGACAAGACGGAATACATGGGGAGTGGCCCGCAGACCGACGGAACCATCAGGATCGACGGCAGAGACCTGAAGAAGGCCACCCAATTCAAATACCTCTGTTCCTCCCTCTCGGCTGATGACGAAAGCCTACCAGACGCACGATCGAGAGTCGACGCCGCCTGGATAAGGTAACGGCAGGTCACTGGTGTACTCTGTGACCGACGCAAGCCAAGACACCTCAAGGCGAAGATCTACAAGACAGTCATCGATCCAGTTCCCCTCTATGGCGCCAAATGTTGGCCAGCAACCACCAGGCTTGAACAGGCCCTTCATCTAATGGAAATGCGCATGCTGGTGGAGGCTAAGACTGTCCCAGTGGAATCAAGTGATGAACGTAGATGTCAGGAAAACCATGGGTGTTGCATCAATGATAGAAAAGATATGGGAAGCACGTCTTAGATGGTATGGCCATGCAGTCCACGGTGAAGAAGAAATGGTAGCAAGGAGAGCGATGCGCCTGAACCCGGAGGGAAAGCGACCACGCGGCCGGCCAAAGAAGCGGTGGATGGACCGGATAAAGGAAGATATGAAACACGCCAATGTCACCCCCGAAGATCGACCTGGACCGGAAGAAATGGAGAGCTAGTTGCCGAAAAATGGAACCTGCATTGATGCGGGACAGACGCTAGGAGAGAGAGACTTCTGAACTGCCGGTCCAGCAACCAACTGCCCCACAATTTCAGTTCCATCCGGGTTCATATCCACCCAAAATATAGGCTTTTGTAGGCTCTATCAAATAAATTGACAAAGATGAAAACTAAGGACATTCATACTTACTCTTTCACTATAATTTATTAGGGCCCGAGCATGAAACATGCGAGGACCCTATTGAAACTAAAGGAATTATTTTTCTACAAAGTAATCACATTTTTGGCGACCTAAACATGTTCAAAAACTCAACAAGCTTTGCACAAAATTCAAGGGTGGCGAAAATCTATGTTTCATACGGTTTTCGCGCATGGGCTAGTAAAATGGCTCGCAAGTGCTCCCTAAAGAGCAGCCCCTGGGCCACATTTCTCCAATATCTATGAAATTTTTGTGGCAGATGTATCATGCCTACACCCATTAAAAACCCAAAACCCAACAGTAAGCCAGCCATTTTGAATTTAACAGCCATGTTTGGAGGCTCACAGGTTCCGTACTTTAACAAACTCCTCCTAGAGAATTAATCCAACTGACTTCAAATTTTCGCTGTGCAGTCCAAAGGCATTGATGATGATAAGTTGTGCTATCTGTGAGTTTTCATTGATGGGATGGTCTGTGGCATGGGGCCGAAAACTGATGATTCACCATGAATCCGGAAGTTGTTATAACTGCAGTGTACATGCTCAAATCTGCACCAAAATGTACATATACACATATGTCTACATTCACTCAAAGTCATAGCACCACCTTCTGGCAACAGTAAATGACAAGTTTTATGCCGGTATCTACTGTTCCTAGCGGGTTTGCCGCACCAGCCTCAAAACACTTTCAGAAGCCCCTTAACATATTGATGATGCTCTTTTGTGAATCTTGTGAGTTTTCGCATAGCACTGTGTACGTGGCGTGGCGGCGAAGTTCGATGCTTTGCCATGAAACAGGAAGTTGTTGCAACTTCTCTTTACATGCTCAGATCTGTACCAAACTTGTTACTCGTTTGATAAGAGTCCTGCCTTGCCCACCTTCTGGCAACAGGAAGTAAGCCTTTTGTGACAAAAATTTGATTTGATTAACATAACATTTTCACAGCATGGTCCACACTTCATGTTCCGGTATAAAACATATAATTGGCAGGTTTTGTCTAGCACCACCTAGTGGACACAGGAAGTGATGTTAAACTTTTTCGTGACTGGTCCAAAATGTCGCACGTCATGACGTGAGGGCCCGCCCTACGCTACTTGCAGCTTTAATTTTTGTTAGTTTTGCAACCCTACAATACATTTTGATTTATCGTTTACTGTAAAGCCACATTTTTATTTTTATTTCAGTTAACATGTTTTTTCATAATTTTGTTCATTTTCGTAAACAATAATAACCTTGGTAGCACAGATATATAACATCTGGCAAACATCTGGAAGTTACATTGTCAAAACTCTTCACACAGTCAGCAAAACAGAAGTGTATGTGGCCCAAACTGTAAACTATTTTTAATTTCCATCCATCCATCACCAACCCCTTATCCTGCGTACAGGGTCGCGGGGGGCTGGAGCCAATCCCAGCTGACATCGGGCAAAAGGCGGGGTACACCCTGGACAGGTCGCCAGTCCATCGCAGGGCCACAGATAGACAAACAACCACTCACGCTCACACCTAAGGACAATTTAGGGTCACCAATTAACCTAGTCCGCATGTCTTTGGACGGTGGGAAGAAGCCGGAGCAAACTCCACATAGAAAGGCCGGGGCAACCGGGGTTTGAACCCGCAACCTTCTTGCTGTGAGGCGACAGTGTTAACCACTGCCCACATTTAATGACCATGTTCTCCAAAATCCATAAACTCTTTTCTCATTACTACTCCACCTGTGAAACACTATATATTTGTGGCACATTTTTCAAGTGCGAACACGCTGTGGCCAAACTGTTAAAAACACATTCAAAACAGAATGATGGCAAAATTCCTGCCTTTCTGCTGTAACCAGACTAAAATATATAGTATAATATAAATTTTGTGTTTATATGTGCAGTGAGAACTGCATGTAGTTTTTGAAAAGTGATGGGTTAGAACTGCAGTCTGAGTGTAAAGCAGGAAATGTAGTTGTATTTTAGCAGAATTGTTTCATAGAACTGGTACGTGAATTACAGGTTGTGGTCATTTGTCTCGAGTACCAGTGTTACTGTGTAAACAATTGAGAAAAACTGTATTGCAGCACTGATATTTTTGTAAATTACTATGTGCATTGATATAGAAAAAATACTGTAAAAGATGTGTTTCTGTGTGTATGTGTGTTAAGGAGGTGTTATTTTAGAGCTGATATCTATGAAAATTAGTCCACCAGAATTCTACATTCAAAATGCCTTATTTAATGAAATCAAGTCATCTTTTAACTTGTCAGACATGAATATTTCACTTTTGTCCCATTACCACCCTGCCTGAAAAGTCTGGAAAAGTTGAGAACCTAATATCAGAAGGACCAGAATTCAAAGCAATGTCTCTGTACGCTTGCAACTAGGGCACTGTTTTTACTTCTTCAGAGCTTTCAGAAGTTCCTTCTTAACCATGTGCAGTAGGAGCTCTCTGCAACATCAATTATGGGAATATTTTGCACTGCACGAGCACTGTACAAAAACAAAAGAAGTCACAGTAGTCACAGTAACCTAGGAGATTTTTCAGTCTGTCCTGCCACACACAGAAACAAGGGATAGTTCAAAGCCTTTGTTGATACAGTTCAAGAATATTTCAACAGTAAACCAGAGCCACAAAAAGTAATGTTTGTGTTGTAAGGCTGACATGCATACAGAGATCTGTGAAAACACCTCCTGTGAAAACAAACTGTTCTGTATCCTAATTTTCTCCAAGCATAGTTTCTTCCCTCAAACTTAGTAGTAGCTTCTGACTCCAGCATAAAAATGGCTTTGAAATCTGTTTTAAGAAAAGTGATATAAAGCATCTGCAAAAGCAAAACTGGGACATGTCTGCAAACTCCAGACTGAAAAGGGGAAGAAAGGGGGAATGCTATTTTGTTAAACAGATTCATTTTTGTTTTGAAATAATTGTTGAATAATTGTAAGGAACTTGATTCTCATAAACCTTTCTTTTTTTTGCTTTTGGTCCAGACTGAAATACCTCACCTGTTAGATGGATATTTATGTACCATGTAATTGTGTACGGACACTCATGATCCTCAGAGGATAAGTCCTAATAATATTGATAATCTCCTGACTCTTCGTTGCCATCAGCAGGTCAAAGTGTTGACTTATCTGGCAAAATAACTTTTCTTTAAATCTGAATTAATTCTTGTACAGACGTTCATACAGGCAGTGTTTTCTACTGACTTTGGTGATCCCATGACTGTAGCGCCACCGTGAGGTTAACACGTGTGTTTTTACGTGAAATCTCAGCAATCAGATGGATTTCCAAGTTTGGTACAGATATCCTTGGTGTCCAGAGAATGAATTCTTATCACTTCGGTCATTCCTAGTATGTGACAATAATGATCTTTACTGAACCTTCCTGACATACCAAGTATTTTAGTTGCCAGCCCAATGTGTAGTTGCCATGTGCAGATACCCTAAGAATAATCAGCTGAAACTGCTCAAACATTCAAAAACCTTTTCACTGAATGGGGTTGTGCACCATGTGTTGGGGGAATACGTCTCTACTCTGCTCTACTCAGAGCCGATGTGACACCAAAATGTGTGACCTATCAGATTTTGTGACCCAAATGGCAAGTTAAGCGCCAGAGGCTTTGTTGAAGATGTGAAGCGGTTTCAGTTTGGTTGGATTTAGGCACCAAAAGTACTTGGTTGGGTTTAGGCACCAAAAGTGCTTGGTTATGGTTAGGAAAACATCGTTGTTTGAGTGTAGTCACACAATCTGATAGGTCACAGATTTTAGTGTTACACCGGCCCAGCCACTAATCGACCATTGCGGTGGCTTAGGGCCCCGTGGCCAGCAGAGGGTCCCCTACAGTCACTGCTTGCTAGTGGTGGAAGAAAAATCACTGAAAAAAGAAACGTAAAATAATAAAAATAGAATGAAAGACAGCTCTTTATATTATACACCATAATAAGCATAGTGGTTATTTAATTTAGTTATATAGGCTACTTTGGAAAATCTGCTGTGACCTGTGACTCCTAAGCCTGACTGACCCTATGACATCACCGACATCGCTCGTTATGCTGGGTCCGTCAGGCTTGATGTCTGACAAGAGAAGCTCATATTTGTCTGAACATGTAAAAAGACAACAGAAGAGAAGAGGCAAGAAGATAAAGGTACCTAAGGCCACAGGCTCCGTTTTTCTATGCCTGTGTTTTTAGATAATCTGCACTAAAGGTCTTACATTAGTCTTAGTTAGCCGCGCTGGTATTAACAATGCTAACGCTGTAGCTTGCTAACATGCTAAGCGCGATTAGCATAACAATTTTTACATATTGCATAAACATAGAATAGTATTAATATTATACCGTAGTTTAGGATTAACTCGTATTATTAAAGTCAGTTGATTAGGTTAGTAGTGTTATTAGGACATGGGTCTTCTTCAGTTTAAGCCATTAGCCTATCTTTTTTTTATCTATCTTTGGAGCTGAGCTGCTCAAATCTACAGTTATAAAGCATTTAACAGAACAAAACCAGATAGGCCAGGTTTTAACAGGTCATATAACCCAAGAAGCTGACTCTGCTGGTAGGTTATGTGTTTTAGTTAAACCTAAAGTGATGACCTGTTCTTTCATTATATATCAAATCTGTCAGGTAGGGAGTGTGTAGTAGCTGTTTTAAAGGACTGATTGTTGAGAAACATCATGGAGCTCCTCCAAAGCTGCCAGTGTTTAAAGGACATCTTATCTAAAGTCACTTTTTAAAAGGAGACAGCATCAAACTCTTGTAGATTGTCCTGCATTATAAGATCCTCCACATCTAATAACACAGTTATTAGTTATAAGTCAGTCATTATTATTTCATAGCAGGTCCATCAGCCTCCACCTCTACAGTGCTGGTAAGTTTAGGCCTACATCAGCAATAACTAAACAATTATTCACCTCTAGGAACACTCAGTGTATGAACGTGTCAACTTACTAAAATTACTTATTGGGCAGTACCATCGTGCTTACTACCACACCTGCTTCTCCAGATTCTACTCCTCCAGTGGATCCAGCTGACTGGCCATCAGTCCTTAATGACCAGTTACACGTTGATATGGTGAGCAGTAAAACCAGCACAGGTTGACAGAGACATTTGGCTTTTCCAAAAAGACACTCAGACAGTAAAAATATTTTCTATCTCTTAATCTCTTGTCTGGCTGTTAATAAAGATTTAAGCTTTGGCCATAATCACTTTATCAGTCTTTTGATTCAGAACTAAGTTCATCAGTGTCATTTTGCACTGCCATTAAGCTCAGTAGCCATGGTGGTATCGTATGTTTCCTGTTTGACATCAAACATATTAGATATAATAATATAGAGTATAGTCTAGTTATTGTTTTTCATCAGAATCAGCTTTATAGTCAAACAGGTTTAAGAAATTTGCTTTTGTGTTTTTGTGCTAAACAAACGTGACAGGTGTAAGAATATAAGAAAGATGCGTCGGGTCTTATTTAAAAACAAGAGACGTTGTTTCTGTAATATATATAGTGACGCCCGACAGTCAAAAGGGCCCCAACTAAATTTTGATAAGGGCCCCTGAAGGTCTAGGGCTGGCTCTGACTCTACTCTATTCTCAGCCTAATGGTGCTTTCAGACCAAACATGAATTTAATCCTTGCAACGCTTTCCTCGCGTGAGTACATTCGCTGCAAGTAGTCACACACAGCGCGAGAAGGCGATTAGCAAAAATTTGCTTGAGTTGCCTTTGCGTTGCTTCGACCACCCGACAAAAAATCGCGGCTCTATGCGTCGTTGCATTAACTTTGTATGTAAACTCACCTCTCCGAACACTCGTTTCGCTTTTGGTCTGAAAGCACAGTAAGACAACAAACATTATGTTCGACAGCCTGGCAGACAGCCAACCAAGCCATATCAAAAGAATGCCCTTAGACAACACAGTCCACTTAAATCACCTGCTTTGGGGTAAAGGAATGCTTTGTTTGGACTTCAGGGTGTGGAATAGTAGTAAATTAGTATCCAGTGGCTGGAAAACGAAGGATGTTATTAAAAAAATGGAATGATATCGTGCCTTAAAATCTGATCTGACAGGCTGCAAGGAAGGTGGGAAGAGGGCAATCACAAAAATCAATAGTCGTGTTTCCCTGGGAGGAAGGTGACAAGTGCACAAAAAAGCAAAATCTCCTTATTGAACTGCTTGTAAAAAGGTGATGTACTATATAGAGGTAAATAGAGAAATAGATTACAGTAGATAGGAGAGGAATAGAGCATTTTACTCTATTCCTTCCTCTTTCTCACTTTCACCTCAAACATGTCAACACCCTCACTCTTTGTCATCTCTGTTTAAGTGTCTAAATGGCTCCAGGATATTGTTCAGTAGCATTGCTTCCTAAAAGGCTTGTAGAGTGCTCATCTGCTCGACTCCCTTGATAGAGGGGGTCAGGCAGGGGGCAACACCTGGCTCTCCACCAGCTCCCTAGGGACACAGAGGCTCACACATAAATGTGAGAGGTTCTGTCATGAAATCAAATGCACACACACTGACGCTTAGAGCATACATGTGGGTACACCCTCACAGCTACACACACAATGACACATAAGCTGCATCTTGAGGGATAACAGTAGCCTTAGCAACAGTAATTTCTCCCCTCATTTTTACATTCTCTCTGAACACATGCTTACAAGTTACACCCAAAACAATTTAGGAAACAACTCTTTGAAACATTTTCTAACAAGATACATATACATAATTTTCTTACATACTTCACAATTAGACTACACACTTGATTTCTTTATTGTGCTTGTGCAGCATATGCTTAAAAATTTAAGCTGATCTTGATTTTACAATATTTCATTATTGTCAGCTTGCAAATCCTGAGAGCGTTAAATAGTAGAGATGCTTGGGTGCATTGATACAAGATGTTTTTCAGAGTGATGGCCACTTGAGGAGCCATTCAGATTTCTGCCTGCTTAAAAAAAATCCTTGAATCTTTGTTGCACAATAGGAAAAGACTTTGGACTGCTTGCCTGTCAATTAAAGGAGTGACACTGACGGATGATTATAGATGGATGCCCTACTGATTTGCATGTGTTTGAGACTTGGGAGGAATTATACAGCAGAAGGAGATAGATAGAAAGCACACCTGCAGTGGTGGTATTATTTAACAAAAAATAACACGACATTAAAGAAAAAGTACTGATAAATACAGAATGTCTATTAAATCAGATAGTTGAAGGAATTCTGTAAAGTAAAATATTTTAACTTTTTCTTTCTTTCCGCTTGAAAGTGCATTGCATAGGCTTGATTAAAATGTATTTGATGCTGCAAGACATATTGGTTCCTTATACATGTAGCTTCATTAACCACCCCTTAGTGATTTCTTTGTGGTACATTGTGTGGTGGTTCCTCAGTGGTTGTTCCCTTATGTGGGCAGCACATGACAGACCCACTAGAAATTGATGACAGTGAGAAGGAGTAAGGAAGCTCAGTAAATTAGGTCTAAAGGGGATACGATACCAGCAAAGGCTAATGTGAGTGTCAGTAGCCATGTGTCTATTCAAAGTATCTTTGAGCAAGACCCTGCACGGACTGTTCACTTACTACAAATGACTATTGATTGCAGTATCGGACAAAAGACAAAACTTCACATTAAAAGTGAGGTTGGAAATAGCTCTTACATTTGTAAAGAAAAGCAAAACAGCGAGATCTACCACCAAAAATGACTTTGACACTACTGTACACAAATATTATGATGTTTTTACATCTATAGTGTCTTCTAGAAATGTCACTATAAAAGCTTAAAAAGTCTAACTGATACTTGTATAGCTGGGATGATAAAATTACTCTTGTGGTCACACACAGCCTGCCATGCTGAATTGGTTGAATGCTGATGCTTGCGCACTGATATGAAAGCAACCCACACAAAAGCTCAGGACATTAGCCGAGTTTTGTGCCACCAGAGAAATACATTTGGTGTCGAGTCCTGTTTTTCACGATTACCCAAACATTGGCACTGTCTGAAAGCCGTTCCAGCTGTGGATTGTGCTGACAGTTTGAAAAAATAAACTACATACTTTGTACAATATTAATTTTGACACTGTTTCTGAAGTTGGAAATAATTTGGAAGAAGTGAATTTGTCATGCGCCCGATGTCAGCTGGGATTGGCTCCAGCCCCCCCGCGACCCTGTATGCAGGATAAGCGGTTGACGATGGAGGGATAGACATTTGTCATGATGAGTACTACTGACCGTGTGAAGGCTTGAAAAGGGAGTGTGATAAAATAACCATAGTGATGTCTACACTTACCTTATTTCTGGATCTTGACTCATCCTAGGGACTAAAAGTCAGTATGTCTGCTGCATCTGTTTTGACCTTTTTTCCCGCAACATTAGGTAAGTGCAATAAATTGCTGGATTAACCTTTCCAGTCATTTTCTAGTATTCAGAAGCTATGATGAACAGAAGAATACAGAATGACAATGTTCAAGTACCAGCTCTTCATTGATGCCTAAATTATTTGCTCATTGCATCATATAGAAAACAGGCACTGAGCAAGTAATGCAAAGCAGTTTTGATGCTAAGGGACACTTAATTTAGTGCAGCATATTCATATACTAAATTGGATATCTGCACTTTAAGTGGTGCTAGGAAGCATTTGTCTATGTGCACATACTTTGTTGCTCTAATAACGTCATCTAACTGCCACCTCTGCTATAACTGTTTATAATTACTACAGCTGTAATAGGGCCTTGCCACTTGAGCATAAACAAATGTGGTTTTGGGGTGCTTGCTAAAAAGGCTGATGCTGCTTTTCTTGGGAGGATAGTCTCCCACAGTATCATATGCAGTGTTTGTGTTTATCTGTAAATTTAGGATGACTACAGGGCATAGGACTTGCTTTCTGAAAAGTAGAACCATGCCAACTTTAAACCAAATTATGCCAATTAAAAAAGCAGAAATTGTGTGGCTTATGCAACTGATTCCACTGACTGCATCCAGAGAAGCCTTTGATATGTCTGACTTGACCTACCAAGAAAGTTTCCCATACAGGAAAGGCCTTGTTTGGTCAGAATGCCTTTTTTCTTTCCTCACTGTGAAAGGTTGAAATTTACACACAAATTCCATAAATTTACTAATACAAAATCAACTGACAGAAATTTTAATTAAAAGCTTCTACCTCTTAAATAGCCTTTGACAAGTTGGCATGCTGCAACTGAAGTGCTTAAGCCCTTAGGAAACTATAGTTATGGATGAAATTAATAAACATTTAAGCTATCGTATGACACTCTTACATTTGATTAAAAACTCCGTCCTGCCTGGGCGGCGCTCTCTTGTAGATGTGAAATGATGCCCTCTGTTGCATTTCAGTGTGTGAAGGTATGCCAAACATTTCTAAAATGAGTAAAGGCTGCTCTTTTGTTATTCCCTATCCTTATGTTATTTTAATGTTAACTGGAAAAGGCTTGAAATCTGATTTGCTTTTGCTAATGCAAGTTTACCCTATGTTAAAATCATAAATACAGCTCTTATTCTTTTCTAAAGTAGCTTTTAAAACAGACAGTAGACATTCAATTCAGCAGCAAGCCATTCCACTCAAAGAAACAGATGAGGGTGACAGATAAAAGGGAATATGTGCACATAGAAGTATTATGTTGTTTGAAAAGTGATTGAGATTTCAAGGGCAACCACTTTCATTTGAGTCCGGATGATAATAGCATGGTTACTGCAAAAACAAAAGAGCAGCCAAGTGAGATGAAATGATAACCTTTCATTGCCTTTTAAGGATTCGGGCATTAAACATTTCTTTAAATGGGCAACATTAACAAGCAGACTTTAATCATAGTTTAGGGTTAGGGGGTCAGCCAAATAAAACTCTCAGTGGTGGTTCCTTAAAAAGAAATCATACAACTCTCTGGAAACATGTTGTGCTTTTTATACAAGTAAGGGAAAAAATGTACCTTTGCATTTAATGTTACGTAAGCCAAAGATAACTGCAGATAACTGCCATGTCCATGAGATCACTGCAGCAGAGTCAAAGCTTTTCTTTCATAAGGGTCAGCGTTGGTGAACATCCTGCACAGTAGCCCAGAGCTTCAGGATGTACTTACAAAGGACATGTGTGTACTCTGAGACAATCTGTTTATTCTGTCTGGAGAGTGATAGCTGAGCTGCGTGAGCCATTTCTGCTGCTGCAAACTGTGGTTTCTTAGGAAGAGCTTCTCCTTGTCCTTGGCATCGCTCACATAGTAGGACTTCTGGGAAATAATAATAAGTGTTTCAGCATTACACAAGATACAGCTTTCAAAAGTCACTAGAATTTATACTCACTGTACTGTATTTATGTCCAAGAATAAATGCCCATTACTCCGATTTGATGTGTATCTGGAGTCTCTAGACTTAACCAAGGTGTGTTTTCACATGAAAGTCAACAAAAGTAAGACAAGTACTTTACCCTAGTCTTAATACTGATAATAATATTATAATAAATCTTAATACTAATAACAATAACTAAATCATTTAACCTCATTTTAACAAAAATGCTCACTAACCTGGAGCTCCCCAAAATGTACCCCAAAATCCAGGAAGTATTAATGGAACTTTGCAGCTAAATTATAATTGTGGCATCTGTTTTTGCAGGACTTTAAGGTCATGAAATGGTGCTTTACATAGAATGTAATACATTTATCCATTAAAATATGAAAAAAAACAAGCAAACTTTAGACTCTGTGCTGACCGGAGATTAACACACCTGTGTCTTCCAAAGACTTTGTTCATATATAACTAATTTGTACTAAATATTGTGCATTTTATACGGTAGATTCAATGATTCATCTTATTAAATTAGTTAAATAATTCATCTCTTGTTTGAAGTCATCGTCATATGCATTAAAATACCACCAGTTTATTTCCATACAATGAAAAGCTTGTGCCCTGGCTCCACTCCAGTCGACATCTACATACTTTTGTAATGCTGCCCAGATTACAGATGTTATCAATATAACAATAAAATGTTTATATTCAACATATATGTTCAATGTCAGTGTCTGTAATTTGTTTCCCCGACATTATTCATCTCTGGCAACTAAAGCATTATTAATATTTTTTATGTTTGTGTTGTGAATTTGTAGCCCATTTCTGGGACTTTTATTGTGGTCTCCTGTGTCATAGCCATGAATGTTATAAGCCCGACCATAATACAAGCAGCATTTATGTTTGCTAAATAATTTATTTGGCAAGGCAAATTTGTCTTTTTATAAAGGGAATTTTAGGTGCAGGTATCAAGAAGTGTGCCATAACAATATGAAGAAATACAAAAGTAAATAATTGCCCTTCACTGTGCATTGCTGAGATTATACTCATTTCTTATCTTTTTGCTTGCTAACACAAATCTGAAATGTGTGCAGGGGAGCCAGGGTGGCAACCTCAGCCTCACTGCATCTCTTTTAATTACCCAGTAGCCTCTAAGAGAGCACAAGA
The DNA here is from genome assembly GCF_021292245.1 of Micropterus dolomieu. NCBI lineage: Eukaryota > Metazoa > Chordata > Actinopteri > Centrarchiformes > Centrarchidae > Micropterus > Micropterus dolomieu. Next base: position 20,207,802 of record NC_060172.1, on the reverse strand, counting down.
GTAATAGGGATTCAAACAGCTAAGATGGCCACACTAACCTCCGGGAACCCTGAGAGCTAAAGATAAAAAGTGACTCCCACAAATGCACCCTGCAGAAAAGAGGTATTATGAATACCTGTGACTTATATTATCCTGATTTTGACAGGGGTGCTGCCTTTAAAAGAAACTGCTTATATATGTGGCATGGTGTAACTTCATGAAAGGGTGCCTGATTATTCTCAGAAGCGTGGGACAGCGTGAGGACGGCACTGCGTTTCCATGGAGATAAAACTCTGGGTTAGAGCACAAGTTTTCTAGGTTTCAGGGAACACACACACATGCATACCTCTATAACAGAGAGCAGTCCAAGTCTTTGTCAAGCCTTTAACAGAAGTGGGATTTAAACGGTTGCTCTATGAGACAATGTGAGGGAGAGATAGGAATGAGAAGGGGTGGGGTGGGAGACGGACGGAAAGAGGGAAGGCTGCAAAGTGAGATGTCCCTGCCAACTGGATGTTCATTTTGGAATAGTGGGCATGTTACATTTCACAGACGTTTTGTAACTACAGAAACAGCCTGGCGCACATTCTCTTGAGTCTCCTCTTACCTTGATGAGAACAGCGCCATCTGCTAAAACTCATGTAACTCTTAACTACGAGGCAGCGCTCCAGTTGTTCATAAATGGGCATCTGCAAAAAATTTTCTTTTTCTGTGAAAAGTTTTGCGCTACAGTGTCTGGACACTGGACGGTGGACTGAAGCAACAACCCAAAAGCTCAAAATGTGCTGCAGCAGAAGAGTAGTTTGTGAAATAACGTCTCATCACCAAGCACAGCAATAACGCTGTCTTTATGCTCACTCTGCAATATGCTGTAATGTTTTTGAGAAACAACGCTGCATTTTTCTGGTAAAGGCAATTCACCATCATCGGGCAGCTGTTGTAAAAATAGAAAATGAGCCTCCTCCTTTTAAATTCCTCTGCTGCAGAGGTCGTACTGTGCTTCCCCTCAATGCAACATTTTATGAACGCTCCTGTCTTCACAACAAAGGGTGTATGCTCTCATAAGCTTTAAAAAGTGTATAAATCAGTGTAAGTGATGCAAGTGGAACCTAACGTTTTGCTTCCCCTCTCCACATCACATCAGATGTTGTTTAAATGTCTGTTCCAATCAATCCCCTTTCAAGGCCCTTTTATGGCAGAAGAATTAGCTTCAGGACTATTTTTAGAATCAATAATATTTTTTAATTTCTGACCTGTCAGCCATACAGGCTCTGTTCTGCAGTGTAAAGGAGATTATTTAAATCTGCTCTAAATCTACTTTAGCTTTTGTCTGCAACGTGCTTGCAAACATACACAGAGAAAAGAACCAGCAGAGAGTTACTGATATAGTAGCTTATCTTAATTGACTATTGATTATCATGTCTTGGGTCACGGGTGCCACTGATGCATATTCACTGGTACAGAATGGTTAGAGACATGACTAATATTTCACATTCTTTACTGTCTAATTCAGTTTCCTACCTTCCTGCCAAGATCAATTTATTGCTGCTTTGCAAAGTCTGTGAGCATGTGTGTTCCTTAATCGGTTGGATTGGATTGACCCTAAAAGGGGAGTGTTCTATCATGGCATAATATATGGTAATAATTCTGAAGGAACCAGGTTAAAAATAAAATACAGACATGGGAGACACAGAGTAGCAGCCTGAGAGAAGTCTCCATGTAGGATTCAGGCTGAGTTTTAGGGAACCCTGTTATCCCCATGGGTACAGCCATTTAATTTGACTCTATAGAGTACATCAAAGAAATCAGCAGCACCAGGGACGTGAAGCCTTAAATTATTTTTAATTAGGAAATACCTCAAAGCAGACAAAACTGCAATGATGCTGGTTCTTTCATTTTTCTTCTATAATGACTAATTTTGGTAATTTTGGTTTATCAGCTTGCATCATACAAAAAAAGTGACCACATGCGATAATAATAATACTCAGTAATGCTTATGTGAAATGTGTGCTTTTGAAAATAACAAAGAACAATGATAAGTAGCGCAAATTCACAAATGCATCTTCTGTCCATGCAAATATCTAAAGGTCTGTAGTGGCATTTCAGTGTGACTGCACCTACATTTCAAAAGCAAGTTCTACCAACATAAACTCACACACAAACATACACAGAGACATACACAAGAAATTAGTTTATGTTGGCCTGGAGGATCTATAAACATATCAGGACATTCAACAGCATTACACACTATTAGGAAGAATTTACAACATCAACAGGCCTATAAGTCAGCCAGAGAGAAAGAGGATGAAAAAAGAGAGAGACTGAAGATGTTGGAAGAAATTAGGGGGCAACCCATGATTTACAACTTTAACACTAAGCATGTGCCGTGTATCCAGCTATTGAATATGTCAATAGATGGGATCCATATTCAGTATAACTCACATGAACTGCCATTCATAACACAGTGGACTTGTAGTGAAGGCTGATTAAGTGATATATGCATAGTTTCCCATGTTGAAGAGAAATGTCATGTCACATTATCTATATCATCCCATCCCATAGGTCTCCTGAATGTAGCATCTGTGCAGCTGAGAAGTAATCCAGTTGTTTCAGGTTTTAACACGTTAACAGATTCTTAAATGTTGAAATAATATTAGAAGCCTTATAATTATTCTACAGTATTTTTGTCTTGCTCTCTGTCGTTGTTATATATTGCGTTTACATTTGCATGCAAAATCGTGTCTTACTAAACGCCTTCAGTTGAAATTGACCAAGATAGATGCTCATTTTAAAACAATTTAAGTGTTTTCCAAAACAAATAAAAAAGCTAGAATCGTTTATTAGAATAATCCGCACTATAACTGTCTTGCTGTTTCCTATCGTGCATGTCAACTCACTCGTGAGACACGTAAAGCTGAATTGGAAAATGGAATTATGTGATTGTGTGGAGTGTCATTTTCATTTGTTTGAAAAGAGGCTGAATGCCTGGCTCAGTTGCTTGTTTTGATGATTTTTCTCCCTCTTGCAGTGCCACAGTGTTCAATGCGTCTCCAAGTGCGCACGACCAGTCTGCAGCAGCGTTCGGAAGACCGCATGCCAGGCATCTGGCTGCTCTGCGTTTATTTCTGGAGGCGCTGCTTTTTGCTTAATCACCCCCAACAGGTGGATAAGTCTAGTAGACAAGAACATCGGCGAAAATACACCCTGGGGATAACTGGACGCGTTGCTGAACCAGGTGTAATCCACCGAGGAAACTTCGCTGTCGCTTATTTTCGTTTCCAGCATTTGTTGCGCGGTGAGCTGAATGCGGCGTGCACCGGTCTGCGTATTTTTCCCCAAATGAGACCGAATGGAAGTCGTGATCAAAACTGACCGAATCTGGATGTACAGTGGAAATATTGTCAAGTCTCCAAAAATGAGAAGGGAGAATGTAGACTAGACTATAAACCAAGAGAAAGACAGACTGGCATCACAGTTAGCTGTACATTAACAAGCAGGGTCTTCGTTGAGATCCACACTGCAGTTTTCACATTTGAGGGATGCTAAATTCAAGAAGTTGAGGCGAATGTTTTTTTTTTAAGCTTTATGCATCTGTTTTACTAGCTCATGGGCTCTTGGAATATTTTCCAAAGGAAGAACATTGGTCTCCACAAGCGAAGTTCCGATGCCCAACAGCACACAGGTTAGTTGTTTGCTTTTTTACTTGAAATTAAAACATTGTTTTGGGAGGGGGGTCGATGGATCGAGAATAAAAAATGTAATTGGGTCTCTTAAGGATCCCTTAGCATGACACCAGTAGGTACAAAGAAGAGCTTTCTCTTATTTCAGCAACAGTTTTTATTTTTTGTATGCTATTTCCTGGAACCGTTTCGCACACAAACCCAGAAATAAAAATGTCAAAATCACACCTGTGAGTGGATGCAGGCACCATTCACTACAGAGAGAACATGCAGTGTGCCAATTTACACAGACCTGTTGTGTTAATTAGTGAATGCTGACAATGTTGTGATATTTTATTTTTTACTGTCACTGTAAACACAGGGCAGGCCAATCTAAATGGACTGCATGGTCTGCTGGAAAGTGTGTGCTTTCAAATCAATACAACTTTCAGAATCAAAGAAATCTTGCTCAGAATATTCCCTGCCAATGCACTTGAGTGGGGATGCACTCTTTGTGTCGCAGAACAGTTCATATTTCATATTTCTAAATCATGTATTCTTGATTCCAATAAACTGTGATTAGTAAATGAAAGAGTCCTCTGCGCAGAAGGCTCTGTGTGTGTGTGTGTGTGTGTGTGTGTGTGTGTGTGTGTGTGTGTGTGTACAGGGATATCAGCAGACCATCCACAAATCCTTTTGTATTGGAGTTTCTGCTTGTGGGTATAGCTTTTCTTCATAGTTGCTGTATTTTGCTGCCAATCCTTTCCCAAGTTCACGATCAACAATCAACCTAGTGGCTGTGTGTTTTTTTAATTGGAATTGACCTAATAGCTGTAGAATGAAAGCATTATAAGCACAGAGCAGAGCAAAATGTATACCTGGCTGACATGACATCACCCATAAAGTGCAGTATGTGATGTCACCCTATATCTAAGACATCACTTCCTTCTAAGCCTTTATACTCTTTTGTGGACTAGTAACTCCCAAAACTACAACTAAGACGCACATAAAAGAAGACTATTCGGCTGACAACTAAGTGTGGAAAACATATTTTATAGTTTATCTACTTTTACTGAGTCTTTCTTACTGTAGTGCATGCACTTTCTGTGCATTGTGCATGATTTTTACTCTACCTCATCAAGATTGAAGTTATTCAGAGATTGTGACTGCAGGGTCCCCGAGGTGTTTTGATTCAAAGTGAAATTGTTAGAGAAAGGGCCACAGCAATATCAAACGAATGTCCAGGATCTCAATGAGGTGTGAAAAACTGCTATCAAAAGGGCTCTTTGGTATGAAAAGGTTCTCAGTGGAGGGAAATTAGAGGGCACTGGGGGCATTTTTGCAGCAGTAAAGTGGCACCTTGGCTGTACGAGGAGATGACTGGTGACATGATGTGGGGGGGAAATGTTGCTTAGGAAAATCATCAGTGTTATTTCATGTCCTCCACTTTGGTGTTATTAACTTGCATTTCAGCCATCTCAAATTCCTTCTCCTGCAGCACATCATTTTACAATAGGGTTGTTATAGTGCAGAACCTGAACAATCACATTATTGCTTGCCACCTGCCTCAGAATATTACTGCTCAAACCTGAAGTCAATCAAAGTAACTGGATATGTATCATGTCACTTCAATTAAAGGAATAGTTTTACACTTTGGTTTTTGTACAGATTAAACAAACAAGATGTGTTAAATAGTGAGCTTTAGAGGTTCTGGTAGGCGGGTTTTCTTACCTTTTGACAGAGCCAGGCTAGCTGTTTTCCCATGTTTACAGTCTTTGTGCTATGCTTACCCCTGTTGGTAGAGCCAGCAAGGGTAAGCTTGTGACATTGTTAACTCACTTTTTATTCATTGAATAGAGGCACATAGCAGAAATGAGTTGTCCTGAGAGAGGGGATCACCAGCTTTTTTATATTAAGTAACATGTAACCATCTTCACAAAGTTTTTTTTCTCACCTGTTTTATTTTTCACCCCCTCCATCTCATTATTTTCTTGTCCTGTCAGTTCAACAGCCCATCCCTTGTGTTTATATTCACTTGTTTGTGCATCTGTTCCGTGGTTATAGTTAATTTACTATTAACACTGGTTTTAGAATGAGGTCATTATTATGGTTGCATAGACTGAGCAGATCAAAATAAAGGGTTACCTAATTTTTGCGATGAACTTATAAAAGAAACTATGCTTACTAGGGCTACTTTTCATGTAATTGCGCACACTATTTCCTCATCTTCTATTTAAGTTCAGTATTTTATTATTACAGTGTAGGCTATTTGTAGATTTCACCACCTCCAGATTCTAGAGAACCCAGAGATCTTGTCGCCTTGTTAGGAGAAAATCACTGTACAGTGTCAGTGTGTCAGTGTGAATGCTTGTTTCTGTGAAACACTGCCAAAAGTGCTGGAAGCATAATTTTTGCTGTCACCAGGCAACCACTAAATCAGCTGCTGTCGATCAATTAGCAAGCATCACTAATGACTATAACTAAAGCTATTAGTAACTCAAGAATCAAACATCTTACCATCCACTTCTGCTGCGACACTAGATAATGATGTCTTTACCCTTACCGAGTTCTCCTCCATGCAGTGAGAGCATAACATAAAAGCAATGCACTAAATGTGACATCAATGTTTCAATTACAGTTCGCGTGACCTATCTGCAGTAAACATATGTTTTAATAAGCTTATATTCAAATTATAAAGTATGAAAATTTGTGAAATTCCTTTATCCTCCAGACATTTTTTGCAGGCATTCTCTGAAACTGTTTAGGTTAAGGTTCAGGCTCAGGTTACTTTATTTGTACCAATAAGTAGATTTGTTTTTCAGTAGATGAATCATCCTTGTATCTTAGAAAAAACAGACAATAGACAGTAGACAGATAAACATATTAAAAGTACTCAAGGTTTCAATCATCACTAAATAAAATAAATAATTAAACATTACTTATGCATCATCTGTGCAACTTGTTCTTCTGAGTGATGGCTGCTGGAGCAAAGCTATTTTTATATCGCTTTGTGTTGCACTTTGGGACTATAAACTTTCGTCTAGAAGGAAGAAGCTGGAATTCACTGCACAAAGGGTGGGAGTCATCATTTAAAATCGAGCCAGTTATCCACGGTAACTGTCTGGTCTACAGTGATGCTGGGTTAAGCTCACCAATCACCCTACTAGACCATTTAACAATTTGATTCAGAGTGTTTCTGTTCTTTAAGGATAGATTTCCAAATCTTGACACCAAAGAAAAAGGCAAAATTGATTCAATAAAAGCACGGTAAATGAAGGTCATTGTGGTTTTGTCAATGTGGAAATAGTGGACATGTGGACAGTTTCCTCAAACAGAACAACAGCTGGTGCCCCGTTTTGCACGCGGCTTCACAATTTGTTTCAAAGTTCAGTTTTGAGTCGAAAATTGTCCCAACATATTAGGAAGATTAGTAAGATTGGGCACATTCCTCTGTCTGACCCTTAATGGATGTAACTTGTGTGTGTCATCTAAAATCAATGATCATGTCTGTTGTCTTAGATATGTTTCATTGAAAATAGGGCCGGGGATTAACTGCCTGTTTCATCTCCCTCTTTCTGTATAATCCTCTCACCTTTGTCCCTGTCTCCTCTTCCTCTCTTACTCCTCTTTTCTTACTTGTGAAAATCAATACCAACAACATGAAGTGTCTACTTCATATAACACCTTTGTCCCTTCTAGTATGAACTCCCCCAGGCTGGCAGCAGCTGTAGCAGTGTTTGCAGAGTGCTTGTAAGCTGAAGCCCAGGGAGATGTCACAACTGTACTACCGGCGGACTGACAGCTCCTCGTACCGGGACCGCATCCCGCTGAGAATTGTGAGGTCGGAGTCGGAGCTATCGCCTTTGGAGAAAGCCTACCTCGGAGCTGTGGAGAAGGGGGACTATGCTAGTGTCAAACAGGCTCTGGAGGTATGGGTGTATAGATAAATACATGGAAGATTGGATAATTTGAATTTGATCGGTAAATGGATGAATTAATACAGCCACTGAAAGTCTAAATTATGGATGATGTTAGAGCCTCAATCTAATTGGACTGATTTAGAAAAGATTAGAAGATTTATGGGTAACGTCAGCTATGATTATAATCATTTCCAATAACATCTGGGGCCTTTATTTACCTTGACAAGTGTCACCCTTTAGTACACACAAAATATTGCTGGAGACCAGCTGTTTAGTAGTCCCATACCATCTAGGATGCACAAACTGATGATGATGATGATGATGATGATGATGATGATGATGAAGAAGAAGAAGAGAGGGCTTGTCACATGCAGTTAAGAGAAGAAAAAGCCCCAATATGCTGCTCAGATTTTCATGACTGCCCTTGTAGTCCTCTAGCCTAAAATGTTGCTGCTATAGCCAACTAATGCCAAATATGACTACCAAAGCTACTACTTCAAATAGTACTCCAACAATTAAGTATTGTACTCCTATAACATTGATGGACAGTTGTATCAAATATTAAAATATATGCAGCAGAACCAGAGATCAGAAAAGATTTTTTTTTAAATTTCACACATTCACACAATTCACACTTCTTCTTTGTCAAAACTTTGTGCCTACATTACCCACAATGCAACTCGGCCACTGACAGTTCAATCAGAGATTCAGCTGTGTTATGTTAGTAGCAGCTAACGTAGCCTTGAGCTGTTAGCCTCAACTAAAGATGAGAAGTGGGCTGCCAAGGTCCGGTAACCTCACTCCACTTGAGGCAATTTATCAGATTCCACACAGCTCCCTCTGGAGACACAAAAGGCTATATACAACGTTTTCACACATGCAGTAGCATCCCCTTAGACCTGTCAAAATTGCAAAGAGTTCCACTTTAACTATTGCTAAAATTGGTAGGTTACCACAATGTGGTCATCAGTACTGCAAAGCCTCAGAGCAAAACAGAACAAAAATTGATGTATTTTGTGACCGTGAGTAGTTTCCCTTCTAATCAATGATGAAACCAACACCTGACTTGCAATCACAACCATATCTTGTCAGGAAGCAGAGATCTACTTCAAGATCAACATCAACTGCATCGACCCTCTCGGACGCACGGCTCTGCTGATTGCCATTGAAAACGAGAACCTGGAAATCATTGAACTCTTGCTGAGCTTCAGCGTCTACGTCGGCGATGCCCTGCTGCACGCAATCCGCAAGGAAGTGGTGGGAGCTGTGGAGCTGCTGCTCAATCACAAGAAGCCTAGTGGTGGCATGCAGGTGAGGCGGAGGTGGAAGGATTTCAAATTAAGAGTGCTTTATTCATGAGGTAGGAGTGTGTCAGTGCACAGACAGTGGGCTGATGACAAGGCTAGGGGCATACTAGGGGAGAAAGGAGGATTGTTGATGTTTACTTTGTGTCTCTACTTTCAGTTTTTCCTGCGACCAAATTACATAATAGTCAAAAAAACTATTATTTGAACACTGTGACATGTGCAAGTTTTGTTTTTAAAGGTGTAATAACCTTTTTTACCAACTGAATATGATATTGTACAAATGCACAATTGTGCACCCACATGTATTGTTTCATCATAACATTTATGAGCAGTAATTTACTGAATATAACTCAATGGATAACAAAACTCCCAGCCTGCTGTGTTTCAAAGCCTAGAAAACGGATCACTTTGACACAGTGGCCCACGTGTCAAATCACAGGAGGAATTTTGGATCTTAATGACTGGTAGAATGCAGTTTCAGCCAGTGAAATACTGGTTGTCATTGTGTAGCTTATAAGCTGTATGTAGTTGCCTGGAGCTTTCATACCATCCAAAATAATTGACCAAGTATAGTTGGAAATAGCAACAGCCGACACTTCAAAAAGCTGTCTTCATAAGCCTTTTTCTGTCTTTTGGAAAAGAAACAGGTCCAACAGAAAGAGATTTAATGAGCATGTTCACTTAGAGAAAAAAATGATGTATAGTTTGTCCAAAGTTAGAGTGTATTCATAATTCTTTTTTAGTCCCGTAAGGATTCAGATTAGTTTGGGAATGCAACATTGCTGATCATAAACAAATCCGTCTTTGAGTAGTAGCCTGTTAAGAGCTTTAATTACTGTAATCAAAAACAAATAGAGTCTAATTCATTTCAGATTTGTGGCCCTTTGCACTGATTGATCACCACTCAAGGAGCCTTTTTTTTTACTTGTTCCTGCCACATATGTACTGTGCACACTGGAGCTCACATTCGTACATGCTATCTTCCTCTTCCTATCAGCAGTAACACATCATAAACCACTAGGAACAGATGTTTTTAGCTTCATTGATCAACTGAAGGGGAGGCATTATTGCTGTTCCTGTTCCTAAAGTGAAATTGTGAAAAAGATAGAAAAGGAAGAATATATTACAGGACAAAAGAGACCAGAAACACGCTAGATAGCTCAGGCTTGTCTGTTAAATGGTTGTGGGGGGGGGGGCTGAGATACAGAGACCAACAATTTCTAATAATCATTTGCCGCATTTCCTCTTTACCTTAATGCCTTCGTAAGATAGTGCTTCTTTACATCACATGAGTAGGTTGTGAAAATAGATCACTCTAGCTTTTCCAAATGTCCCCAAGAGAAACTCATTGATTATATTAAAAGGCTGTCTGGGAAACAGCATCCTATCTGTAGCCAGTGTCTTCTCTGAGATTTATTATTAAGGACATTCATTTTTTGCTTTGCTGGGATTGTGTGTATTTGTCTTTCTATTTTACAGGCTGTCCGAATGATGTGTATGTAATAATCTCACAAATGGTACGGCTTATTTGTTTTCCGCAGAGGAGCGTATTGGATATCAGCGTTTTAAACAGCTTTATGTATTATCCTCTGAGTACAGATATGCATCTGTCGGAGGCACAATCACTGGCGCTCACAGTGTTTCTCAATTAAAAGGGCCTAGGGGCGCTTCTGTGTTATGTTGTTTTTTTCTTTTCATAGTCCACATTTTGCTCATTGTTTTGTGGGTGTCTGTGTTGTACCTGTATATCATATGCGCGATAGTTATGTGAGGGAATCCCTCCTTCTCTTACATATAACACAGAGCATGAAAGTAAAGCAAGCATAATCATGCTTGCTTGAAGCCACAAAGACTTCAGCATATTACCCGCAGTGTCATTCAAAAACAAAACTGCTCACTGTCCCATTTTATACCAGCTTTAGCTAAACAACATTTGGGATGTTTGAAGATGACGGGTGAAAACCAGTGGGGGGACTTGAAAAGGAGCACAGTGAAAACAAAACCCAAAACACACTTTGCTTTTGCAGATGCTAATGTTACATTTGTAATCAATATGAGTAACAAATAAGCATTACACGGACAAGTGGGCTATAATTTCATTTCTTTTCTCCACTATTATCATAACTTCACATCTACCAGCCTGCACTCCTCCTGCTCTGTGCTTGGACACAGGCCAAGGCTGTTTGATGAAGATTATTTGATGTCCCTCCTCCTCCCACATGGAGAACAGAGTATATAGCTTATTAGATCACCCTCCTTTGTGAAGTATGATGACTGTCAGACATGGCTTTGTGCCACTCTTTGGAGCAGCTGCTGCACTATGACTGCTCTGAGAGTAAACTACACAAGTTATTAGTGTCCACATGATAACATGACTTTTTGTGCAATATGAATGATGAAACATTTTTGAGAAAATGAACCGCCTGGATAACAATTCTTCATATTTTGTTCCTCAGTAGTGATGAGATTTCCAGTAGGGCAGCTAGGTAGAAGGTGGCAGGTGGAGCGGATCCTGTTAAGATGTTTGGATGTATGAAATTTTGCAAGTCCGGTAAATGTATTTTATATCCTCTCTAACATTGCCTTGGAACATGTCTGAATCGAGTGGCATAGTTCCAGATTGAAGAAGCAAACAATCAACTTAGACATGATGGATCCAGCAAACATAGACATGACAATGCTTTTAACTGAAATGCACGAGGGATACAGGAACATTTCCTTGGCAATAAAGGATGTCATCATACAGGTAAAGAAAATACAGAATTAAATAACTACGGAAAGCCGATGACTGAGATTGAGCAGAGAGTTGGCAACGAAGAGGACTTTAACATTGTCCTGAGGTGAAAGGTGACCAAGGAAATATGTTAAAGAAGATGGAAATAAAATTGCCAACATGGAGAATAGGAGCTGCCACTCCAATCAACACTTCACAACTTCCCAGAAGGTTGTGGGACCCAGAAGATGGAGAGTTTTATAGAGAAAACTTGATGCTGTAAAACTCCCCAATCGGCTTACGGTAGAACGTGCACAGAATCAAACCACAAGCAGAGGGGCGTAGTAATCCAAGAAGTATTATCGCCAGATTACTCACCTACAGAGAGAAAGATAATATTTTGCATCTGACCATTCAAACAAACAAAACCAGGCCCTTGGTCCTTGGGGGCTGCAGGATCTTCATCAGAGTGGACATGTCTGCGGAGTTGTACCAAAAGCACAATACGCCACAGTGAAAAACTGATTTGGGAAAACCCATCCCATTCACATTTCACTTTCCAGCAGAGTTGCTCTTGAAATGGAAAGATGAGGACATTATGTTGAGCTCTGTATAAGAAACAGACAAATTCGTGGAGAGCATCGAATTAAAATAAGATACAGTGGCGCTAAACCTTTTTTCTTCTGCGTGGGCCTTGAGAATAGTCTAACGTCTAAAGAAAAATCAACTAAATGAATGAATAATAGAGATTTTTCTACCAAGAGGAAATGAGACGTTGATCTTGAGGAAAACATTGATGTGGAGGAGTGGTCACAGTTTTGTTCAAATGTACATTCTACCTCTTACAATTGGAAGCACAAGTTAGTACCTTTAATGTTGGTGATTGCTATCAAGGGAAATTCAGTAATTTTGAATTTATTGCTGCAAATTAAGTATTGCTCTCAGCTAGAAAGCCGCTTCCTCTCCAACACTGTTTCAGTGAAAGGTGGAGATATCAAACTACAGTATATCCCACTATTACAAAATGAAAGCTGGACATGAGAAAATATGGACACTTTATGTAAGCTTTAACGATAACCTTTAAATAAAAGTTGATGAGGTCATCAGCCAATGCTGAGATGCTGTATACAGTGATTTATTTGTGTTTGGGGGTAAACTTGCCTGTGGAGTGACCCCATACTATGTAAACATATTAATATTAATTTACTTTTGTAATAATTTTGATCCATAGCAGTATTTTCTTGTCTGTTTGGTGGGTGGTGATGGCGAAATGAATGACATGCCTTTGGTGTGAGAGACCCGGGTTCAGTCCCACACTGTGATCCATCCACCATTGTGTCCCTGAGCAAGACACTTAACCCCTCATTGCTCCAGAGGCATGCGACCTCTGACATATATAGCAATTGTAAGTCGCTTCAGATAAAAGCGTCAGCTAAATTAATAAATGTAAATGTTTGAGTGTATCCCACATAAACTATACATTCTCACTCAACACGGGAGGGTCTGGGAGAGGTACAATCTTTTGCAAATCCAGGGGAGTGTTGTACTGTATTGTGCCTCTTGCAGAGTCCAAATTTGTTTAAATATTATATATTAAACAGAGAGTAGTGGTGACACTATTGAGTTTCGCTGATACTATTTCTGTTAGTACTTATAATAGACAATTTCTAAAACAGCTTATAGTACGGTACATCTCAGCTCGTCTTAAATGTGACTTGTGCATTCACATGTATTGTCTATATATTTAGAGTTGTAAAATTTAAACATTACTAAAACACCGACCAACAAGCAAAGTGATCAGTGTTCTAGTCATGCTAAGACTTATGCTTTAAGTGTCTGCTGCTACTTGTATGGTGTGTTCAAGTGCATACAGTACAGTATGGCCCTCTCATTCATATATATATATATATGATAGCCCTGGCTATGACCATCCATTGGCTGTATTCCACCGGACTTACATACTCAAAACCATTATCTATGAGTTACACCACAGGAACAGAAGCAGTAACTGTGTTTAAGATCTGAGCTCACTAAATTCTTGACTATAGTTAATAGCTACTAAACCTGTATTTGTCATTCTCTTCTGTGTCATTGTGCTGCTAAAGATTTTGTAATCACAAGATATCGTAATTATCGCTCTCTCATGCCTTCTCCTTCACTATCAGAATCTTTGCGACAGATAATGTACAGGAAATGAGGCATAGACAGATAAGTATGTGTCCAGTGATTATTGCAAAAACCTTTCAGTGATATCTCATTTATTACTATAATTCACTTAAGAAATACCTCTTCTTTTCATTTTAAGAATTACATTTACCATATACTCTTATTTTAATGGTCATATGGGTAAATATCAAATTATAAGACATATTAGGGCTATGTATCTTTTCAACAATTTTATACAACTTCCTGGAATCTATGGAAACATTTGTTTTGTGGGTGTAGTAACCACCAAATTGTGTGAATTATTGACTAGGACCTCACTATTTCTAAAACCTGGCTATGGCCCTGGCTCTTAATCTAGTTATTGAGAGACTCACAGTTGAATATTTCCCATGAGTCCCTTGTCACCTCACTTGTCAACCTGTCACTGTGTTTTACTGTCACTTGTCTCTTCTCATGGAGAAAGCCGCCTCTGGAAAGCCTCCTGCTGCTAATGGCTTTTCAGATCAGGTTATCAGATGAGAACACCTGGTTGCCTCTGAGAGATCAATATAAGCATATTGTCAGTTTAGTATACCAAGCTTCCTGTCCGTTCCTTGAAATACAATAATGCATTCATTTATGACAAATACGACAATTGTGTTGAATCCACAGTCTTACTATTGCACATACAAAACACATATAATAAATGATTATGCCATAGAAGCTAATACAAAAAAACAGAGCCGAAACTGCAGTGACTGCACTCCGGCTAGCTATAGCTGGTGAGATAACCCCAGCTAACTGTAGCTAAAGCTAATTCCCTCCCTTTTTTCTACGTATCTGTTTCCTGTATTTAAAAACAATGTGGATGTTGAACACCTTGGTGATAGAGTTAAATATACCACAGAAATAAGACAATAACTGAATCTAATAATAAAAAGCACCAGCTCAACAGGACCTTGTAAATCTAATAAGCCTAGCCTAAGCCGAGTGGATTGTCACTCCTGTCGGCATATTTATATATAAAAACTGATCTAGGATTCCCATTCTGCCCACTTCCATTGGCTTTTTTTCCTGTCCCAGTCCCGTATGAATAGTATTGTATAGTATACATAGTAAATGTAAAATTGACTCCCATCCCACGGGAGTCTCACAGGAATCTCATGACCCACAGTTGTTTGTCGGAAAAATGGCAGCCTATATTAGAATAAGGTTTTACAATAAGAGGGCCTGCTCTTTCAAGATATTAGTCACTCATGTCTTAAACATTAGTCTTGGTGACGCTGTCTCACTAGAACTAGAGCCTCTTATTCCGACCATGTCGCCAACCATTCTCTGACTGTCTCTCGTCTCTTTCTCCCTCACCACAGAATCAGATAATAAGCCTTCAATTAAAAGAAGCGAAAAGGGCCAGCTTACTCGTCTGCAGCCCGCAGCCCTGTATGACATGGGAATAGCAAAAGGGCTTAGCTGGAGTGGGTAATAAGAGGAATAGGTGAAATGGGTTTCTTTCTGCGCATAATAATTCCCTCTGAAATGTGTGAAATGCAGATGCTTTTTACTACACTGTTGCCTGTACACCTACCCTTTACAGTTGTCTTGATATGGATGGCATGTTGTCTGCGACTTTGACCAAGGGAATAATTTCTTGCTGGCATTTGAACAGTTTCCACTGCAGCTGCCAAAATACTGATTTCTTGATCCTGCATATTCCATTTCATTGTAAAGACCTTTGACCTGCACTCTGAGGTGAAGAGTAGATCTTTCAGGCTCTGTGTTTAAGCAAACCAAATAGGCTACTTCCACTGTGCACTGAGCATGAAACCTGGCAGGAGGAAAAAAAGACTCTGATGTTCATAAATTGGCAATAGATCACATAAGACAACGGCTAAATGTGCTTCTTCGAGAGCTTTATTCAATTTATGTGTGATTAAAGCTTATATTTTCTCCTCTCCCCTGAAAGGTTCCTCCTATCTTATTGGACAAGCAGTTCTCTGACTTCACCCCTGACATCACTCCCATCATCCTCGCCGCACACACCAATAACTATGAAATTATTAAGCTTCTGGTGCAGAAAGGCGTGTCTATGCCGCAGCCACATGAGGTGGGTAAACCATTCATGGTGTAAATGGTATCTGTATTTTGGTGTTATTATCTGCATAAAACCACATCTCCAAAATGTCAACAGCCGCCCAGGGAACAAGAAAAAGGCTTGTGTGCAGCCGGATAAAAGTGCAGTTTTGATACTATCCAGTGGGGTTATGAAATTTTGAGTCAATCAATAGAATACATTCAGATGATACAGAGTATGACTAAAAACAGTATTTGACATAGGGTCTTATTTATAAGATATAATCAAATAATTGACATGTTTATAAGAGCAATGTTTGTAATCACGTGTTTAGATTATGAACAACTTACAAAATTTCTAATATAATGTGTAAATTTTCATATAATTTATAAAATCAAAAATTCACTGATTTGGCCTTCATCTAAACACCTAAATAACATACACAGCCATTAGTTCACATGGTTGCTACAGTGCTTGTATTGCTAGACCGAAACATAATCTATTACAAAACACAGGAAAGCCTTATTAAGACGTGTCCATGCTTTGTTTGATGTTGCAGGTGCGCTGTAACTGTGTGGAGTGTGTGTCTAGTTCAGACGTGGACAGCCTGCGGCACTCGCGCTCACGCCTCAATATCTACAAAGCACTGTCAAGTCCCTCACTAATTGCGCTCTCCAGCGAGGACCCCTTCCTTACTGCGTTCAGGCTCAGCTGGGAGCTGCAGGAGCTGAGCAAGGTGAAGACAAGAGAGCCAGCTAATAACGGGTCTAGAAAATAATTTGGTTGTATTTGATTTTAAAGAACTGAAATATAAGCTTAATGTTGCATTAATTAGCCTCACTGTGCCCTTTTATGTGACATTCAATGGCCTGTCAAGATATTAAACAAGCATTAGTATAAATTGGTCTTGGTAAATGTCATTTGAGAAAAAATGAGAAAAAATGCCACAAGAAATAATTACAAAATCTGAATCCTTTCCTGTTATTGATAAATATCTGTAAACAAGTTTGAAACAGCTTCATCACACAAAATAACCAGAGGCAATGATTGATTTAGAAACATCACTTTCTAAACGCACCTGTTCTTTGAGACTTTCCTTAATATCTTGCCCTACATTTAAGGTGGAGAACGAGTTCAAATCAGAGTATGAGGAGCTGTCTCAGCAGTGTAAACAGTTTGCCAAAGACCTCCTGGACCAGACAAGAAGCTCCAGAGAGCTAGAGATGATCCTCAACTACAGAGATGACATCAACTTACTGGAGGAGGAGGGCAACAACGACCTGGCAAGACTCAAGCTAGCTATCAAGTACCACCAAAAAGAGGTAAGCATGAGATGTAATATTAGTGCATAATGTTAATACTGATTATTTATAAGCCTTGCTTTCATTTTTACCCTAAGAACAAGGTATTCAGCTTATAATTAAAGACTAATCCATAGTTTTCTGAGTGGATCAGATGGCAAAAGCTGTGAAAAGAAAGGCAGTGTGAGTGAGTGAGTGAGTGAGTGCTATAGTTTGAAAACTGCAGTTAATTTGATACTCCCCCTGCCATTATATAACAATTAAAACACAAGAATACAGCAGTAAGAAATCCCTTCTTGTTTTTTTCATGCCTTTCCTTTGTTTTCCTCTATCTACTGTACAGCTTCTTATTAGATTTCAATGCCAGGCAACATTCAGTATGTTGTAAGCCTGGGGAGAGTGCCAAGCTTGGAGTTTTTGCTGCATCAAGCCAATGTCTTCTCACAGGTGTCACTGCCAGCCAATATGAACTGGTGTAACGATGTTAGATTAGCATCAGGTCCTTTGTTGATGGTGCCAGATGCTGGTTCGGGTAGGATTGTATCCGTTTTCACTTTCACATGGATGACAAAGCTTGAATTCCATCACCAAAGCATTGCAGCTGCAAGGTGATACAGATTCCATATTAAGATTATAACTGTAGCGCTACTTGCTTCCTTGAAATAACATACAGATAGCTACACAAAATCAGTTCAGTCATTAATATCACTGAAATGACAGTTGCATGTTTCTACATGCAGTTGCACCCAGTTACACATACATACATGATCTATAATGGTTTGTAATATTTATTGCAGAACATGTACATGTACATACTTTTACAGTCCAGTTTCAATTTCCTGAAACTAATAAGTAAATCGTGCTGTGCTATTCAGCTGCTTTGTAAGACATGAATTGCATTTTAGACACATTTAAGCAATTATAAAGGAAATGGTTCAAACCTGATAACACCACAGTGTTTTTTCCTGCTACAGTCCATTGATTTCATGCTTTTGTTTCTATTATGTTATCCATTTTTTCTCAGTGGGTAGAGTCAGGAACAATTTGTACTGGTCGGTTCATGAAAAGTGACACTGACAAGCTACTTTAGGTACACGGCTGCATGAAGGGCACCCGAGCTTTTCCCTGCTCTGTCTCTGCTGACAGAGATTAACAGGCAGGCAAGAACAGAAACAGGTGAGCGTCGCGTATTGCCCAGAGAACCTGATAAGGAGAGGGTACCGGTACCAGCAGCTTGGGAGAAGTGCCGGTATGCCAAAAAAGTCCCAGTACGCCAAAGTGTAAAACGTACCGGTGCGTACCGGCCCACTTTAAGCACTGCATTTACCAGAAATTTATCTGTCAAAAGCTTAGTGCTGTGGGTGAATAGAAAAGGGTTTTCAGAAAATCATATGACTAATGCATAAGCTATGTTTGTCTGGGTTTAAAGGAGAATGTGGGAGGCCTGGTTTTCATAGCGTGCTAAGTTATGGGATGGCTGAAGGCCTCTTCAGGCAACAAGAAAGCGGTTAAATAACTATTTGACTGCAGAATTGTTCAACTGAATATGAAGGTGAAGAAAAATGATGAGGAAGGAGACACAGCACTCCCAAGAGGGACTTATAATTCATTCAGCTGTCTTTAGCTCTGCCTGGCTTTCAGAGCAGATGCACATTGCGATTTATGAGGCTGCTGTTTCCTCCATCATCCATCCAGTTGTTGCGCATCGAGACACAGGTTGGCAGATAAGCATGTTGGGTCACAAAAGGACAACTGGGAGTAGTGCGAATTGCCAGGTGGACATGATGATGGACAGTCACCTGTCATCTTACCCAACCTCTGTGTTGTTGGCAGTAAATATGTCATTACACACACAGTAAAAAAACATCCCCTCCTGCTGCCTCTGCCACAACTGTTCCTCTCTCCAGGAGTGTTTTAATTATCCAGGAGATGTCCCAATATGCCCTACTCCTGTATCCTATCAATAACACCCTTCAATCGCACAAGGACTTTGATGGAGGACAGTGTCTCATGATGTGGGTAACAATCCAGCCAGCTGCCCTTTTCAAATGATAAATGTCCCAGCTACCTGTAACGGTTAGCAGTCATTTCAAGGTAAAGTTATTCTGCCGGAAATATTCATTCTGTGTGTGTGTGTGTGTGTGTGTGTGTGTGTGTGTGTGTGTGTTTGTTTGTGTTGCAATAAATTATTATATTGTTGTGTATTTAATGTAAACAATATCCTACTTATAAGATATGTTTCAGAAGCATTTTTTATTATATTTGTTGAAATTCTTTTTACATCCTGACAGCAATCAATAGATTAAATGCGCTGACACAAAAATGGAAAAGTTTCTGTAATAAGCCTGCGTGCACTCTGCCTGTGCATTCACTGCGCATGAAAATGTGTTTTGGGGGAGTGGCTTTGGAGGGAGGACTGAAAGGAGGGGGTGGGATTTTTTTCAGTCGGATACTTTCAGAATCTAGTTGTCTCTTGTCGGTTTCTGCAACATTGCTTGGCTTTAAATCTTATTTTCCTAAAACAACAAATTTGCCAATTACAAAAGTGTTTTAACCCTTTAACTGTATCACTGTATTTTCATGCATTTTATAAAATCAAGTTACCTTTTTCTTCATTCTATTGAAGCAAACTTCCTTATTCTTTCTTGTTTGGTTTCTTTTGGAAACAATAATCATACTGCACTGGGAGTTTTTTACCATTTGTTTTGGTCTCAATTTTAGATAGAGATTAATTGAATTACTGATATTTTTATTTTTGCAGAATATGTAGTACAGCAGTTATGTAGCCACTGGTTTTACCTTTGTAGCATGTGCAGAGAATATAGTAGTCTTGCAAAATGAGCTGTGTGAAACCAGATTTGATATAAATACAACCTCACAAGCAAATAACAGCAGTTACTGTGCCAGCATTGTGCCATAAGGTGTAGCAATTTGTGGGATTTTTCAGACATTCTTTAGTAAACTGATAATTGAGTCGGAGGAAGTAAACATAAAATGTGTGAAGTATTGCACAGCATTCAACATTATAACCATGACATTTCCACCCAAATGAGAATTTGCAGTGCAAAACAGTTAAACTCACTGTAGAACTGTCAATATAACAAAGACTTCTGCTGCAGTTTCTTGAGAGGGGAAATGACACACATGACACACACACATACAGAAGTATTTATAGTGGCTGTTTTGTGCCTGTGACAGATGATCTTTAAGCCAGACAGCGTTTTGCCCCCTGAGAGGCATGAAGGGTTAAGTAGACAGTTGGACTAGAAAGGCTAGTTTGCAGCTAGCAGTTGTTATTTCAGGGCATTTTGTCTGTAGTGTGATCTCCACTCAACTCTTTTAGCCATTTTGCAGACAAATACTCAAACTCTTATAATTGGCTTCACATTCAGCCTGCATGTGTGATTTTTTGTAGAACTCGCTGTTTGTGAAAGTTGCAGTGAGTCACAAGCCACAACTGAACAAACTGAAGGACAGTTCTCCTCTCAACCCTCTTATGTGTGTGTGTGCATGCTCGATTACTTTTTTTTATTTATCCTTACATCTGTGTGTGTTTTCTGGCTTTGCTGCTGCTGTGCTCTCAGGGATTAGAAAGGCAATTTATAATGGTTTGAAGAGAAATCTCCACAGGCCTCTAGTCTAAAGAGCTGAGTCTGCGCTTTGATGCAGCGGGAGGCCAAATCAGATAAGTATGATCAGTAACACTGCCGATTATCCTCACTATCTCCCTGAGGGTTTCAACAGTGGATTACTCTGATTTGTACTGATACACTTGCAAAAATATAGGTGAGAACATTGAAAATTCACAGTGTGAGTGAAAACGACTGTCTTACATTTGATGGGCGCAGTGGGAAAGCTATAAATTTTACATGCTGTAGTTTGCCGTTGCCCCCTTGTGATATCTCATAAAAAGTGCACATCAGGATCTCAAGTTGTTTTTAATGTCTCCATTAAGATGAAATTGCGCTAAAAGGAATGAATGTTATGCAGTGAAGGACCATTAGCACTGAGTTGTTTCAGCAATTCACTGCAACAGATATCTCTCTTTACAATTCACTCTCCGGTGTTGAGCAATGTTCAAATGGTTTTCTTCAACAAGAAAAAGATAGATCTGCGTGTTCTCAGTGCAGTTAGAAAAATACTCACACAAGATTATTTATTTTCTAACAGGTGACTTACTTGTAAACTGAATGACCAGTTAGATCTTTTGCAGTCATAAGAAGGATGTTATTGGATCTGATTGTTACAAAAGTACTTAGTTTATATTATACATGTACACACATTCAGGGAGTCAGTGGACATTTTCAGGACCAGCTTCCATGTTTGTGCTGTTTTGGAGGTGTCATGTCCATCAACACGCTGTTTTAATAAGCGTGAGACCAGTTTAGCTGCATTAAAGGTGACAGACCGTAAGTAAAACTTTATTTTATTTATAAAGCTCCTTTTTTAACACAGGTTAAAAAATGCTGTACATACAGTATATCACAAACGTGAGTACACCCCTCCCTCCTGAGAGATTTTTACATACACACACATACAAACACAACACACATACAACCACAGATAGCAAGCCATTCGGAGTTATGGAAAAGCTAACTTCAAGAGTGGGTTTTGAAATGTTTTTTGAAATTGGCAACAGATTCAGCTGATCTAATAGGAGAGGGGAGATCGTTCTGGATGGAGTATGGATGCTTGGACGGCAAAAAAAAACAAAAGTCGCCTTTTGTTTTAGATTTGGCATGCGGTATAGCCAACAGGTTTTGGTCGGAAGACCTAAGATGTGTAAGGGTTTAGTAGCTCAGAAATGTAGTCAGGAGCTAAGCCATGTAGTGCCTGAAAAGTGATAAAAGATAAAAGAAAATTTAAAAATCAATCCTGAGCCAATGCATTGAGGCTAAAATAGGAGTGATGTATGATCTACGACTAGTCCTAGTTAAAAAAAACCTAGCTGCTGCATTCTGTAGAAGCTGTAGGCTTGCCAGGGCAGGGCAAGTGAAAAGGGCATTGCATAAGTTGGAACAGGAGAAAATAAAGACATGAATGATGCTTTCAAAGTCAGATAGTAACTGTATGATTTTTGCAATGCTTCTGAGTTCAAAAAACAAAAAAGTCAAATATAATGCCAAGACTTCTGCCCATGCACCTATGGGAGTTCATTTAACTGTAGTATGGAGGGCATGGCAGCAGTCCTCAGTCTTTAGCGAGGGCTCAGTCTAAATGAGAAAATCTAAATTATGAGATGTGATGAAGTCATTCAGGATAAAGGTTTCGTTTTGAAATAGACCTTGCACTGAAGCGTGAAGAATTTTTTTAATTTACCTGCGGTGAAAAGTGGACGAGTGTCAATGCAAGCAGGAATGATCAGATTTTGTCAATGATCTTCGCATATTTGACTCATACATTTTTAAAAAGTGTTCACTATATGGCAAGAGCTTTATTGTTCTTTTGAAAATATATTTGAAATCCTCACGCTACTGTGGACATATCCATGTTTGTTTAAACTCTTACTAAAGCAAAAAGCAGCTAAAACATAACCAGCGGTAAAGTGTGTGCTTGTCAGTTTGTGTCTGTGAAAGTGGAGGAGTTTCAGCAGACCTTTTATGTAAGTAAAGCTGCAGGGGAACCTGCTTTCACAGAGCTGGGAAGCACCCTTACTTGTCCCCTCACACACTGATAAGCACTTTCCTGGCACTTTTGGTTAGTTGACCAAGGAATAGAGGCTGCAAAGGTTGTATAAGGACACTTTCCCAGCTGGACTTGTCTGCTGGACTCCTGTTTGAGTTGTGTGAACAAGCCACCTAAGGAAAATATGACACTTTACTACAGCTGACTTTTGGAAGTGATTGAGAGTCGAGACAGATGAAGGGAAGGGAAAATTACAGAGGTTTGATGTATTTGTACTGTTTCCTCCAGGAAAAAGAAATAGGAAGAGAGGTTTTGTATAAAAAACAGCTGTGCATAATGAAGGGAAGTTAAGATCAGGGGATTCTGGGTGGGGATTCAAAATACTACATCAAAATAAATAAAGGAAATGAACACTGAAAACTGATTAAAATATGTTGTGTCTTTCTGTAAAATAAAATAATGTGAACAAAATAACTAAATAAAAACTTATTCTTAAGACCACAGATCCCCCTTAGAAATTAGATAATCTAATTAGGTTTTGTAGAGTTGTGTATTATTACAGCTCATGCTAAGACAAATATTAGTATGGATACAGTTCCTAATTATAACATCAATTTGCTTAATTTCTGATCTCATTAGCGCCACCGTCGGTGTTTAATGTATCATGTTGATTAAAGCAAGACATCAGGCAGCTCAAGGACCTCTCTGCTGTAATTTATTAGGAATAATGTTATAACAAACAGTGAAAGATGCAAAGTAAAAATGAACTCCTTTATTTGTGAATGGACAACTCACTGCCCCCAAAAGTCCAAATACCCATGACAAAACAGTTAAAATGATCAAAGCTATCTTTAAATAGACTGGAAAATTCCATCTATTTTTGCTTAATTTTAAAACAATGACTCGATTTTATTTTATTATTTTTAAACAAAGTACTTCATTACAAGGCTTAGGCTGCACCCATGGGTCTGCTTCAGACTTTGGTTGCAACTTAATGAGGTTAGCCATTTTGTCCATAATTCATGCTCAAAATGAGTCATATGAAAAGAGAAGCAGGGGGGCTTTTTCCTTTTTCCTTGCCTCTTTATTCTTCCATCGTCAGAATCTGTTTATGTCGGTGAAGCTATTAACCCCTATTATTTTAATGCTGTGTCACAAATTCTCTCTCTCTCTTTCTCTGTTTGTTTATCTGTTTCTTTCACTCTTACTCTCATTTGGAAAAAGAAAATAATTCACCTCCTCTTCAACTCAACCATGAAATTCATCCCCTACTATATACCCTGTCTCCATTTCCTCTCAAGTTTTGTGCAGATACTGTAGTCAAGGTATGGAAATAAAAGCCATTCTACTTCAGATCCCGACGCAGATAGGGATCTCTGGTTCCCATGGTAACGAGGCTGCAGAGTTGGTGAATTGGCACTTAACGTGCCGGTCAACACTTTGACTTTGATATACAGCCTTAATGTTATTTCACAACATTGTGTGTGCCTGCATGTATGTTTGTGTATGCATGCATTCCCTCTTATTTATACAATAAAGTATGAGTTTTTAGTTTTTGTCTTTAAATAGAATGTCTCCCTGATACCTCTAGATTATCACATATGCTGCTTATGCATCAGTCCACTTGGCTGAGGCAGTGCCACAACACAGCTGCAGTTTTGATGCATTGATATTTCTGATCATTTCAAAACGTTACCAAGAGGAGCCTGGCATTAACTTAAAATTCCCCTTGTTATTCTTTTCACATTTGCTGCTACATAAGGTATTGATCCCACAGCAACACAAAACATCAAACAAGCCAAACAACAAAAAAGAACACAAAATATATATTTCCACATGTTCATTAATGTTCCAAACATTTTCAATCAGTCCTCTTCTGGGTAAGAGACATAAAACGCTGTCTGCTTTAGATAAAGATCATATTCAGGAAGGAGAACTGTATTATTATCTCAAGAAAATCAACAAGAAATGCAATGCAGTCATCTAAAAATATGATCCTCTTGTTTCTTGACATGTAGATTCCTTTTTACTGACTTCTGTGTAAGCTTTTATTTTTGTCTTTTTCTGTGTCAAGGCAGCCATTACTTGATTTCCTCCTAAAATATCTCTGTGTGGATGATTAGTCTTCAATTTTTGACACCACCAACACATCCCACTCCTACATTTCTATGTTCTAAACTGTAACTTGCTGCAGGTGCTAATTCTGGCATGTGGTCACTACGGCATTATGTTCTACGTAAAACCACTAAATAGACTCAGGCTGGGGATGCTGTCTTCCAGGACGCTTACACGCAGCAATGATACCTTAGAATAGTGTTCTTGTGAGTAATTTTTTACCTCTTTAGATCAAACAGACCAAAGGTATAACTCTCCCTCCCATCTGTTATTTCTTTAAGTTTGTAGCTCAGCCAAACTGCCAGCAGCTTTTGGCGTCCCGGTGGTATGATGAGTTCCCTGGCTGGAGACGTCGTCACTGGGCAGTCAAGTTCTTTACCTGTGTCTTCATCGGCCTCCTCTACCCCATGTTTGCTCTCTGCTACCTCATTGTTCCTAAGAGTCGCTACGGCCTCTTCATCCGCAAGCCGTTTATCAAGTTCATCTGCCACACAGCGTCCTACCTGACCTTTTTGTTCCTGCTGCTCCTCGCCTCCCAACACATCGTCACCACAGAGCAGGGCAGGCAGAACAGGCAGGGTCCCGCACCAACCACCATAGAATGGATGATCCTGCCCTGGGTGCTGGGTGAGTAAAAGGGGTAAGGGCTGAGGGTGTTTGTTATTGAGGATGGTTGTTAACGGCTGTCCTGATGTACAGAAATAATGCCATGGCCACTTAACATAGGCAAAAAGAGTTGTTCAACTCATCACCCATTCTTTAAAGTTTGTGTGTAGTCAGTTTACCCAACTCCATTTCTGAGAGATTTAGTTTGTTTATTTCATCGGTTTGGTATGGTAGACGGCTCCAATTACTATGATACCCATTAGCCTCAGCTGGCGTTGTCATGGAGGAGACGCCGGTCAGAGGCACAAATTCAGAACAATCAGTCTGTCTCTATCAGAATTTCCCTCTAATGCCATCACAAGGTTTATATATGTGGTTTTGAGTGAAATGTCTCTACAACTATTGGATGGCTTTGAATGAATGAATGAATGAATGAATAAATCTTTATTGTCCACCGAGATGGAAATTTTTCAGTGTGAATTTCCCCTCAGAATGATTAATCATAAAATTAGTGATCCCCAGACTGTTTGTTTTGCGCTACCATTATCTGCAAAACTGATGACATTCCCATCAGCCTCAGATGTACTTTGCATTTAGTGCTAATCTAATTTCTGCTGAACATCAGCGTGCTAGCATTGTCTCTATGAGCACATTTGCATACTGACTTTAACATTTAACTCTAAGCACCACTGTGCCTAAATACGAGATCACAGAGCTACAGACTCTTAGTCTTGTTAATAAAATAACCAGATATATTTTGTAATGATATTTCTGATCTTTTGTACGGTTGATACAGTCAGGGAGTTTCATGCAAATCCAAGCTAAAAGTGCTACGCATAAAATGAGCTGAATTTTTGTGTGCACAACCCTGGAACACCAGAAATTAGTCTATACTATACTAGGAGACACCTTCCAGACATTAAGGAACAAGTATTTTCTGTGTCCATGGTCTAAAGATATTTATTGAAAAGATAATCAGACAATCTCTATATTTCTAGGATTCATCTGGGCAGAGATCAAACAGATGTGGGATGGTGGTTTCCAAGACTACATCCATGATTGGTGGAACCTGATGGACTTTGTCATGAACTCTCTATACCTGGCCACCATCTCCCTCAAGATTGTAGCCTACACGAAGGTAACCACTATAAACAGCAGAAGAACATACAGGTGTAGTGTTACTTTCCTATGTTCTGACTTTATCTGTTCGCCATCCTCTCGCCCTGTTCAGTACAGTGGTAGTAAACCCAGGAACCAGTGGGAGATGTGGCACCCAACACTTGTAGCTGAGGCAGTGTTTGCCATAGCAAACATTTTCAGTTCCCTGCGCCTCATCTCGCTGTTCACAGCCAACTCTCACCTGGGGCCACTTCAGATCTCTCTGGGGAGAATGCTGCTCGACATCCTTAAGTTCCTCTTCATCTATTGTCTGGTAAACACACAAATGTTTGCATGCAGGCGGGAACATAAACAAGTATACGAGTAAGGTACAAACACATGGGTACGCTCACACTCTACTCTTTTTCTTCAGGTCCTACTGGCCTTTGCAAACGGCCTGAACCAGCTGTACTTTTACTATGAGACCAAGGTTCCAGATGCCAAATGCAAGGGCATCCGCTGTGTGGAGCAGAATAACGCTTTCTCCACGTGAGTTCACATGAATCCAAACTCACTTGTTTGTGAAGTTGAGTTATGTTATGAAATTGGGTGACAGAGAAAGAGAGTGTTCTGTGCATATCGCTGTTACTGGTTGCAAAATGTGTGAAAACTTATTTGTCAGTTGCAAAGAGAAACTCATGTAGCTGAATTTCATTTTCTCCACTTTTATGTGAAATCCTTCAATTGATAAAATGTTCACCCAACAGTGATAATAAATATTATGTCTCGGAGTAACACATATCCTTCCCTTGCAGTTTATTTGAGACCCTGCAGTCTCTCTTCTGGTCAATCTTTGGTCTGATCAGCCTGTATGTGACCAACGTGGATGCAGACCATCAGTTCACTGAGTTTGTCGGTGCCACCATGTTCGGCACCTACAACATCATCTCACTGGTGGTGCTCCTCAACATGCTCATAGCCATGATGAACAACTCCTACCAGCACATTGCTGTGAGCACATATCTGTCATACTGCGTACAAAAAAATTAACAAACACGAGTGTGTGCAATAGATAATGCAATGTAATCGAGTATTTGTGTTGGTAGATCGTTTCATGCGCCCTAATCTTGGTTTCAGGATCATGCAGACATTGAGTGGAAGTTTGCCAGGACAAAGCTGTGGATGAGTTACTTTGAAGAAGGGGCCACTCTGCCGCCCCCCTTCAACATCGTCCCTAGCCCCAAATCATTCTGGTACCTCATGTGCTGGATCAAGAGGCAAGTGTGCAAGCGGACAAGCTCCAAGCGCCCCGGAACTTTTGGAACTCTCGGAGTAAGTTGGGTTTCAAACACTTAAAGACACGTTTGTATGAGTTGTGAAATGTGCTATTATTTTGTCTAGCAGACACATATTGTTACAAACTTACCGTTATTTGCACTTATTAGTGCAGTCAGTCATTTTCATAGAGTTGTAGGGCTAAAACGATAAGTAGTGGAATCGGTCAATTGATTTGTCGATCTGCAGAAAATGAATTGGCAACTGTTTTGATAATCAGTTATTTCTGCCATTATTGAAGCTCACATTCCAAACATTCTCTGCTTATCAAATGTCAGGATTTGCTGCCCTTCTTCATCACATATGATAGTAAAGTGAATATCTTTTTTATTTGACTGGTGAGATAGTGATGGTGAGACATAGACAAAATGATTAATCGACTGAGAAAATAACTGGCAGATTACAGTAATCAATAATAAAAGGAATCATTAGTTGCAGCCTTAAAGAGTAGAATCCCTTTTTTTAGTTGGCAGTAATCTCATTTTTATTTTTTACTGTTTTGTGCTGCAACACTCAGGGGGCACATGCAGTGAGACCCACAGACAGCAACATTTAATGCAAATGTGTGACACTGTGAAGAGAAATTAAACATTCCTTTTCTCTCATCTTCCATTCTTTCTCTAACTCAACCTCTCTGGCATCGGATGTCTGTGCAGAGACGAGCAGCAGAGAACCTGAGGGTAAACCATCAGTATCAGGTAAATGTAGTCTCTTTCAAAGCAAGCTGAAATTGATTACCTTCCTCTACTGTGTGTGTGTGTGTGTATGTGTGATAGAGTGACAGATATTCGTGTCTTCGACCGCCTTTCTACACTTTAAATTTAAATCAGTCAATAGAATGCTTTTGTGATGTCTCACACAATAGGCATAACAATTACACTCAGTGGGATGTTCATCGCCATTCTCTGTTCAATTATTTCCCATTTGTCCATATCTGCAGGTGGTTATTGTAGTATTTTTTTTACAGCTGCAGTTTGAAATGTGTTTCCTTTTGTGCGTCTACATTTGTCATCTTTTTTCCTGTCTGACTGACTGTGAGTTTTGTATTCAGGCAACACTTTCATTCAGTATTAGATGGTGTTTAAATGTAATTTTCTGTATGTAGGAGGTACTGAGGAACTTGGTGAAACGTTATGTGGCCGCCATGATCAGAGATGCCAAAACAGAGGAAGGCCTGACTGAAGAGAATTTCAAGGTAAACAAGGTGTCTACAGAGCAAAGACTTAAAGCGGCTATAATTAATATCTCTATATTAACACTAGATCATATAACTACTACATGTATGTGATGTGTAGCTCATAGTGACAAAACCACAGAGAATTATCACCCAACTCTGTAGTCTGGGTGGTGCTTTGTAGTTCCTTTAAACTCATTGTTTTGGTTTACTGGCCAGATATTTTCCTCAGGAGTTGGTGGAGAACAAAGACTGAGCTAAAACTAGAGTGAATGTAAGACTAACATGAAGTCATCAAGTGGACACAAACAAATTAATTCTAATGTTGCGCCATCTCTGCTGGATGAACAAGTAAGCAACTATTTGCAAACAGGTTTGCCTTATCAACTGATAGTGATAGTGATAGTGTGTAAAGCTTGTTTCCGCTGCCCTCAAGAGGCCAAACAAATCGGTTATTGCAGGTTTCATGATGATGAAATTAATGAATTGTGATATTTTGTTTTTAATCAGCCAGAGAATAAATACATTTACCATACACAAAAAGCATTATAGACTCGGCTTGTGAAGGCATGTTGTCTTTGATTTGCGTCTTCCAAGATATGGAATTGCCTAAAAATTACCCCATATTAAAATCTATGTGTATGCTTTGTTATTAAAAATAAAGTGCTGTATCATTATTTTATGATATTACACTCGATCCACTTAGTTGATATTGATTCGATACTCAATGGAGTGCTCTGCTGATACCAACTGGGACTCATAATTAAATGAAAAGCATTAGTAATTTACCTGGGGAGCTCACTTTTTGCTTTACTCTCACAGGAGCTCAAACAAGATATCTCCAGTTTTCGTTATGAGGTGATGGGCATGATGAAGACAGGGAAGCCTGCTCTACAGGGGGCAAAGGCCAGTGGCAGCTCAATGGACTCCAATCTTGCTTACCCCAGCTCCTCGCTCGAGGTTTCTCCCTGCCCTGAGACCAGCCAGGTGAAGAGCAAACTCAATCGATTCAAGCTCATCACGTCAATCCTCAAGCAGGGCAGTTCTACAGCTTCACCCAGGCCGCCTGAAGCCTTCAATGGTCTACCTAATGGACTCTTGTCCGTGGCCTCTGATGAGAGCTCCAGCGAAAAGTCAAGCCAGAGGAGAAATTTCCCCAAAGATATTAATGACTTTGGCTTATTCCAGAAACACCACTGTGGCAGAAATGAAGCCACGTCAAGTACAGAGGTTTCCAGAAAGATGTACTCTTTGTCAGAGGAAACAACCGAGTCTGGGGGCTCAGAAGCAGAGGGGCAGGACAAAGAGCATGCAACAGGAGGTACGGATGAGAAAGGACTCCTGGAGACAGAAAATAAGGACAAAGCTGCAGTACATGAGGCTATGAATGAAAGTAGCGAGGTCTCGAATATGAATAACAGTTTGGATGGAAGTGGACAAAAAGACAGAGAGGACAAGGACAATGAGAGTTTACCCTGCAGTGACACAGTAGCTGGTGGATGTCTGTCAGGGTCATCCAGAGAAGAACTACAGGCCAAGTAATGTTGGCCTGAAGACAGAGAGATTGACAATCAATGTAGGATTCAAGTGAGGATGTTATTGTTTGTTTTACCAAGAGTCTAATCTTTCCAGTTATTACTAAACTGATGATCAGTTTTGATCTGTGTGGACTCAGGGAGGCCTTTGGTTGAAGTGTTTTAAATGCTGTTATATTAGCAGTGAAGATGCAGCAAAGGTGAACTGAGCTCTGTGGGAGCCTTGCAAGGATTTAGATTTGGATTTAGATTAAAGTCATTTCATCTGATCTCATCCCTACAGATGACAGGAAAGTAATTATTTCCTTAAACTGATAATTTTCTCTTTTTTTAACCTCCTCTCTCTCCCTGTCCCTGATCTGACATGTGCCCTTCTTTTCAAGTTATCCCGTCATTCACCACACGCACTCCTTCATCAATATCTCTCTACCTCTTTTCCTTTCCTGCTTAACTCTGCCTACCCTTATCTCACTAGAGCAATAGATGTGTTTTGTTATAGACCCAACTCTCTGCCTTACTCTGTCCGTTTCTGCACTGTACACACTGTCACACAGTATCTCAAATACGTGTCAAGCTCTGAAGATGCAACAACAATTCTGTCAATGTTTTTCTATGCAAAAACCTGGGATTGTCATTCTCATCATTCTGAAGAGGATAATAGTACATTTTACGGCAACAGTTCATGACTGTGTAAGTTAGAGCGTGGCCAACTGTCAGTCAAAGAACAACGCAAGTTATATGAACACAGCCTGTCAACCATTTAAAGCAACATATTATTCACTCCTACAGAAAATAAACTTGTCATTTTGAACAAATTTGCTGTTTTTAACTAGTACCTTTAGATGTCATGTTAGTTTGAATGAATGATGTTATAGAAATTAAAACCGTAAAGAAAACTCTTAATTTGGGTTTTTTTTTTTTTCGTTCATTGCAAATTGCAGATAGATACAGACATGAACAGAATATGTAAACACTGCCATCATGATGACCTGATCATCAGAAAGCTTACACATTTTTATTTGTCTGGCTAATTGACCAGACAGTCTCTTATTATTAACTTGGCTTGTGCTCGCATTAAAAAAAACTTTTATCCACAAGGTTCACTACACTCCTGAGGCCCCAAAATATAAACATATACATTTGTAATGATGGATGGGGCAGCGCTTCCAGATAAGTCTGAGGTTTTCAGTACAGGCCCAAGGTTATGAGAACAGTTATTTCACATAGAGATTATAAATTCTCCATGGACACAGCATCAGCTTAGTGAACCTGTCAGGCCAGAAATATTTATAAGTTGATTAAGCATTATTTAGTCATCTTTAAATAAAAAGCATGTAGTTTAGATCTTCCATGCTGTCTTTAATGATTTAAAGTGAATCCAGAAGTGGATGTCATATAATGAGTGCATTAACGAAATTAGAACAACTACTGTACAGGATGACAGAATCATTTCTGGAAGACTTTTCCTTCTTGCTCCAACAACAATCTGTCCATTAACAGCTGAAACGTCCTTCCATTAACAGTCAAACCACACAATGAGAGGAAATTTGTAAATGTGTTATTTATCTGGCAGCTTGTTTCTGCACTTCAGCAACTAGTCTCTTTACTGAAAACTCCTATAAGCAGCATGAGTTTGTTAATCGAATGTATACTACAGTCATTACATTATAATCATACTTCAATCCAGGTAGCCAAACCGTTCTTAATTACTTTCTGTAAGTGGAGAAAGATGTAGAGAAAGACAAAGACATATTTTTCTTCTTTTAAAGACCATACAAAGAAGAACTAAAGCCCAGCAGAAATATTATGTTCCAACAACTTCATCACACTGTCCTGCTGTTAAAAACAGAAGCCAGTCACGCTATGTCCTGATATTTAATTTATTTTTAATTATTGTTTTCTCCAGTGTTGACTGCCTTCTGTCACTTACCTTTTCTCAGTGGCTGGCAAATTCTAACAGTGAGTGACCAAGCAAGTGAAAAAGAAATTAAAAGATGATGAAACTGCACTCTGCGTATGATCAAAAGGTTACTGCTGAAACGCTCCCGGGTTTGTGATGGATCTTCCAACTGCACTGAAGCAGGCTGTAACAGATGGAGAAACATATGAATAGAAAGCTTTCAAACTAGCATATGTGCTTACACTCACACATTTTAAATGCTTAGATCTTATTCAGTATATTAGTATTATGTAATACATTTAGATGGCATGTGATGGATCAAAATGTATTATTAATTAGATTTAAACAAAAAGGATGAAATCAGATTCAGGATTCAGGAATCACTGTGAGCTCACCTGAACTTTCAAATAGGACCTGTGTAACTCAAAATTTAGAAGAAGGTAAACAAAATTAGAATTTCTGCACACTAGAGTCATAAATATTTGATTAAATAAATAGATTGTGTAGACTTCATACTACTCATCATGGCCCTTAAGAGCTTTTACACAAGATGAGCCACTTTAATCAATAACACAAACATGTCCGTTTTTTAATTATACAAGTATGTGAACGCAGACCTTTTGACTGGTAAATATTCACTAGTCCTTGTGAGACAAAAAAATTGGGAAAATAGCAACTTTAGTTTCCCTCTATTTACATGCGGTAATGCCATTTTAAAAACGTGTGTGTTATCCAGGTCAAGCCTCAACAAGACTGTACTGACAAGTCCTTGCCACTAGGGGGGGATGGAATTACAGGATGGAGTTCCTGCTCTTTGCTTCCTCTTTGGAAAGATATCTGCATTGTGTTTGGGGGGATCTTAGAGGAGCCTCAAGCAGGGAAGGGAAAGAAAAGAAAATCAATAGCTCGAAAGGCTTATATTACTGTAAGTTTCAGGCTGATCTGAATATACTAAGACGTCATAGATAGGAAGGCTCAGCCTCCTGCATGTTACTCTGGGATCAGAGGTCATGAGAGTTCATAAAGAGTGAGTAGATCAATGATGTAGCCTACTGTAGCTTAGTAAATGTGAGTTCATCATTCAAAGAACAAAATCTGCTGTCTTTATTCTGCTGATCACATACTATTTATTTTCTAACGATAATAAGTGATTTACTGCATCACATGCATATGCATTTAAGACTCAAAACATTTAACTATACCTGGGTGCACTCTGTGGTCACATTTTGTGGCGTAACCATCATCAATCATAAGATTTAGCTATGAGTGAACATCATCAAGGGAGTGCTGACCTGCACGTCTCCAGTTTAGACCTGTTCGTGTTCACAAGTCAAGACTGTACACAGTGCTGTTTCATGATGGATTTTTCCTTTGAAGCTTTATCAGATCTGGAATCAGCGTGGGGGACGGAGACATACAGGGAAACACTGAGACTGGAGAAGAGTTGAGCTGATGAACAACGAACATGACAGCAGGGAGGATGAAGGTAGAAGACCAGCTCTTAAGGAAAGGAAAGGCTGGTGGGAATGATGAATCTACATCGTGAAAGCAATGAGGAGGAGAGTGTATCCCAGGGAATGGATGATAAAAATACACTTAGGCTTCTGTCAAGCAAAGTGTAAACATATCATCTATACAGATTCATCACCATGGGTCTCTGAGTTTGATTTACAGCCCTATTTTTCAAGCCTATTAAAAACATTTCTGTCAATATAATTCCCATATATTGTTGCCAAATATCCCTAGGACTGACATTAGAGGTGTATTTACTGCCTCTATGTGTGTGAGCTTAGGTGTGAATGTGAAATAGAATGACGTGTAATTAGTCACTATAATTTCTTGTTTCTTTTTGTGCATCTTTCAACCGTGATGGGAACTCCAAGAGTGTTCCCTGCTCAAAATACTCGATCAATCTTATATGCATGGGTCAAAACCTCTGTGTTACAGAGCACTCTAATATACATTTGAAGGACAATCCACATTTGAAAGACTGTCTGTCATTATAGAGTGTAGAGCAATGTAAGGTTTGAGTTACAGGGTGTCCTCGGGCCTCTGGGATGTGATGGTAGTAATTGAAAAATTTATGAGAAATCATATGAAACACAATGAGGGAGGGGGTAGACAATAAGCTTGTGCTCGAGTGAGAGCTGGGGGGAGGATTTTGACTAAAGAGAAGGGCGTGTGCGGGTGAGAGCACAACGTAACGTTATGGAAAAGACAGTGAGGGAGTAAAAAGAGAGTGGGTGGGTACGGGTATGTGTTAGAGAGAGAGAGACTTGTTGGTATAAAAGCTCCCTCTCTCACATGCAGTCCCATATCTCCTGTGTATTTTTGGGGGGGTAGCGAGTGCGTGTGCGTGTGTGTGTGTGTGTGTGTTGAAAAGAAAAGAAGACTGCTTGTGCCCTTGCAGTGCCGAGGACTGATAACTCCCCAGGATGCATCAGCTGCTACTGGTGGCCTTAGTGCTGGGGGCACTCTGTTGTCTAGGGAGCGTGGATTCTTCATCTTATGACAAGATAGTATACCACAGTCGCATACGGGCCAGGACGGAAGGGTAAGGAGATGGGACTTGGGGGGACGTCGTGGGGAATAGAGAGATGAGAGGCTTTGTGAGGGGAGAGAGAGGTGATACATGCAAAATTTAAACAACAGTGTAACAGTTATTGATGTTTTTTTGTTTGTTTTTGATTTAGCAGATAACTGATGATTAGTCACAAGCTGACAGAGATGTACCTATGCATGTCAGATTTTATATTTGTGCTATGTTTTAAGGTGGTGTTAAATCACATGGCTTCACATCACATTAGGTTGAGAAAAAAGGTCAGTCACATTGATAAAATTATTGATTCAAGCCATTATGGAAAATTCAATAGTGTCTCTCACATTCATTCACTCTTCTACTGTAAATAATGTGGCTCCATTTGGGGTTTGAAATTGAAATGTTTAAGTGTAAGGAATTTCATTGTTTTTTTAAATGACCTATAATGAAGAAAAGGCTGATTAGACTAAATAAGCAAGTGAAAGTATTCATTGTGTGTACTGTACATAATATTCCGAATATTTTCTCTACCTGTATGCATGCCTTCCCTCAACAACCCTCACCTCTCTCTTCTCATCGTTCTTCCTTCTTTACCTTTTCTGTCTTCCCCCTCAACCGTCTTCCACCTTCATACGCTCACACACATCCTGTCTCACCTGCATCTCACTTTCTTTGTCACTCCTTCATCACCCTCCCTCCTCTCCGTCCTCTTACAGACCCAATGTCTGCGCTCTGCAGCAGGTCCTGGGGACTAAAAAGAAGTACTTCAGCACATGTAAGAACTGGTACAAAGGCTCCATCTGTGGCAAGAAGGCGTAAGTTTTTACCAAAAGATTGCATGGATCAAATAACTGTGTGTTTTTGTTTTGTTGTTTGTTTGTTTTTATATTTACCACTCCCAACTTCCACACATCCTGCACATAGACAGCAGTATTTCAGAAATGTCAAGTCAAGTCAGATAAGAATAAGTACTTACAGTACCTGTGTCTGTGCATGCGTATGGATTTCATCTGTAGACAAACCTCCTCAGCTGCTACCTGGTCCCTTCTTTATTATGTTGCAAACAGCAGAGGTCAGCCCTGTATGACCCCCCTTTTTCTGGACCCTCAGGTTCTTTCTGTCTCGAGTTACCTGAACACGCAGCTGTCTCACTTTTGTCAAAAAAAACCCACAGGGTTCATGTTCATTTCATGATGAGGATGACTGAATATTTAATCACATTTAAATACATATTTTTAAGGATTTTGAGAGATTTGAGAGAGGACCACACACTACAGTGTATCATTCTTGTTTTTTTATAGCGCTTTAGCTCAAGACATAAAGTCTCTTTTCCCTTTAGAACTGGATTTCACACTCTCCCACACATCTTTATGTATAACTATCTCTCTTTGTCCTCATGCACCCCTCCGCTCCTCTCAAGCCCGGACATGCTATATAGCCTGCGGGCCAGTAGTTCACTCTTTTAATAGGCCTGTTGATGTTGTAAACTCTTCTCAACAGTGATTGATGCCTCACTTCCTCTGTGACACATTTCAGGTGCTCAGGAAAAAAGTTAATTCTATAAGCTTTTAGTGTTTGTGTGCAGTTGTGCGAACGATATTTCACAACTTTAGTTTCACCAGATTTGGGTTGTTGGCGTGGGCATTGGGTACTTCATTTATAGTGTATGATTATGCATGCAACAGTGTGTGTGTGTCATACTGAGTTTAAAAAAAGTTATTCGTTATTTTGAACCAAATGACCTCCCTTGAGAGCTGTAAAGAACAACAGCTAAGATCGTTTTAATACTGCGGTTTTAAGTGGAGAGTTTTCTGTCCCACAGCGGGAGTGATAGCTGTTTTAGAGTGAGTCAGTGTTAACTGTAAGAATTTGTTTCTTCTGGTTGAAAAATGCTAAATTCTAAAATATTAATAATACAAAATGTTTGGTAACCAGAAAAAGAGCAGAGTGGTTTGAATTGTTTTAGATTTTTTGGCTTCTGCTTAATATATCAGAGGGCGTGTTGTTGATGGATTGATAGTCAGTGTAATGTTTCTTGTGAAGTGATGTGCAGAATTAGAGTAAAAATATGAAATACAGCTGCTGATGTATTGATGGAGTGTAAGGTTCGGCTGGAGCTGCTCTGCCTTGTAGGTGACTAAAGCATGGTGGGAGCTTCAAAGAAAAACTGCACACTCTTTCTCACTCTCAATCATACAAATGCATGCACATACAAGAACACACATACACATACACACCCAGTTGTGCATTCAGCTGTAACACCTGCTCTGTTAGGATATGCTTGAAAATAAGGGAGATAGAGTGGATAAAACACTGATTGAGTCCAGAAGTGAGTCATTTTCTCCTAACACAGTACACTGACACTGAGATAAAATTAAATGGCACCACCCAGCAATTACAAAAAAAAAAAAAAGATAATATAACATGATGGTAAGATAATGAGGGTTTCTATTGTGTTGTTTGTCTCTTTAAAGTCCCATTACTCCATTACGTCCGTTCTGTAAGGTGCTTAGAACAAGTTTAAAGAAGTTTATTATAAGTTCAAAGGAAACTAACTAAGGTTTGGCATAAAATATGTTAGTTAGCCAAAAGATGTGGGTGAAACAACAAAGTAATAGAAAAATGTAATCATGTTAAAGGTAAAATATCCGCCTGCAGAACCAACCAACAAACAAACAAAATGTAATTGTAAAAAAACAGAAACATCAATTCATCTACATTTCAGTCTTTCTTACCAAGTGAAAAAAGTGAAATGGAGAAACACGTAGCATTTATGGGGCCATATAAACTATATCAATTATATGTTCATGAAATTTACTGCACTATGTATATTCAAAGTATTCAGATTTTCCATCAGCAAGCATATACAAATTTGAAATAGCAATATGAAGAAAATAGAACAGAAACAGACAGAAAGCTCACCAAAGTGGTTCTTCTCTCTCTCCCTCTGTCTGTGGTCACAATGAAGACATTGTTCAGCAGCAGTGGAGGAAATCCACCCAGCTGTGGTTATGTCTGAGTTGGATTTGGTGTTGGTGAGAGATTGGGAAAGGGTGTTAAGGTCTATTGTGTGGCTATTCATGTCCCAGTGTTTACTGCAGGTTGGTGTACGAACAAGCTGGTGTTCAAACAAGCTTTGAGTGTGTAGCAGTTTAATTAAAATCTGGACTGAATCTCTTGGAGGCTGCGGGTATAAAGAACAAATTATGTTGACGTGAATCCAACCTGCATTGTGATCTTCTTATGTACTTTGGAGTTAAATGATACCACTGGGGTTTTTTAATGCCTTCATTTCCACAAACAACTCTTGAAGTCAGCTGCTGGAGGTTCAGATGGAAGCAATTATCTTCAATGTGATAAGCTTACAAATACAAGATGCAGGAAGCAGAGGTGCTAGTGCCCGTGCTTAAAAAACAAGCTAATTGGTTGTCAAATCATAAAAATATCAGAGAAGTGGTAAAGCTATGCTATTTAAACTTACACTCCATTACCATGTTAAAAAAAAATTAGAAAACATTAGCACAGTAATCAGGAAGCCATTGGCACCAAAGGGAAAAAAACATTTTTAAGGACACAGGAGACTGTAGATTACATATCAGGAAGAAACCGTAATGTTTTTATCTGATGCCATACAACCCCACCGAGTGCTGCTGTGTGAGTACAGTATGTGTGTATGTGTGTGCACTCATGCCCTGTGTTTGCACATCTGCTCATCTGGAAGCCACATTGAGCTGGTTCATGCAGTGACACTGCCAGAGGCCTTGTTGCAGCGTGCTGGCTAGTTCTGTCTCTGGTCTCTACTGCATCCATTATCCTGTCAGAGCACGGCCAAGGAGCAGTGACTTCATACCTTCCTGACTGCCAGCTGCGCATGGATGTATATATATTTTACATTATAACAATTAGTGTCAAAGCATAGAATCATTGCTCCACATGCGGCACGACTATGTGCACAAAAATTACAAATCGTACACATCTCCATAAACACACAAATGCTGATTTACATGGATTAGAGAGGTTTGCCAGACATGTGAGTCATTTTAGGGAGTTGAAGGGAGAAAGTGAGGGATGTTGCTTTGTGTGTGTGTGTGTGTGTGTGTGTGTGTGTGTGTGTGTGTGTGTGTTTGCTTGCAGTGAGCTATGAGGGGAGTGAGTTGCTCTTGCATAATGTATCACTACTGTTGACAGAGAAGAAAACAGTTATTTGTTTTGGATGGGAAAACATGGGAAAACAGAAAGCAGGAAACCTTAAAACTTGGCCCCAGTTGCAGTGAACATGTAATAAGCTCTCAAAGCAAACCTCTTTAGCAAACACACTGAAAGCTCCAACTGGAAGCCATGAAGTGCTTTGGGTTAAACACCAATTAAACTTATTCCAGCGTTCAGAAACTCCATGGCTGTTCCTCTGGTGGATCATTGCTGAGCATCTAGTGTTGACTCACTGCTAGTTTGCTTCCATCTTAGAAGATTTGTGTTTCTGATTTGACTATTGTTTTTGGTTCAGCTCTACTTGAAAACTATAATTTATCCCTCCATTAAACCTCAATTTTACTGAATAAAGACTTGTGATCCACACTGCCACTCTTCTCACTCATCATGCTGTCATTCATAACATTGGAATAAAGTGCAACTTGATTTCTTGTACGCCATGCAACTGAATCAGAAGCATGGGTCAGCTGCACAGCTCCTTTGGTTTGCTTAGTGTTCACAGGTCCTCTCCGCTTCCTGCCAGGATATTTCTACTTCTTTGAGCTCTGTTTTCACAAATGTTCATAAGCTGGTACTTCCACCCCTCCCTCTAAATATATAAACATGGGCACAAGAAGTCGACTGTATATCAAGGCTTTGTTTTTCTTGGAGACTTCCTTGGGAATTAGATTAATGGCCAAGAAAACCAGACAGGGGGGCAGCAGACACCCCTGTCTGGTTTTTATTTTAACATATTAACAGTACCTAGATGAACATAAATTATTTACTGTAAAGCTCTGACTTCCTTAGGAATTTGATAACCGTGGGTTTCCATAAAGTTTTTGAGACGATGCTGTTCGATGTGATTAGTGTGACAGCCTATATAGATACTCCTTAGCATTTTTATTCAACAGTAAGTTTGTAGGGAGAGAACAAAATAGTTTAAAGCTTATGAGTTTGCTTACTGGTCTCTGTTTTTCATATGCTGCGTTTATTGCTGTAGCTTGAGATATCGGACATAACATTGCCTGGCTCACTTGAAACAAGTGTCAAGCGTTAGTCTTTCTTTCTCAGTTCAGTCCAGTGTTTCTCTGTGATTGGCCTGCTGGGAGTTGTGTGCTCCCTGCCAGTTTTCTTGTGGAAGTGTTTAATGAACCACTTTCATGTAAATGGTGTTTTTCTTGTCTTTTGTTATTCTCCTTGACTCGCTTACTTTATTGGGATGTTTTCTTACACTGTCACTTCTTCTGCTCTGACTTTCAAATGTGCCCTAGCCCAATTATTGATTTGTATTCAGTGAGTAAAATCCCCTCTTTGTGCAGGCTTGCACTCCGGCCTCGACTGTCTTCACTGTTCTCAGTCCAAGCGCTCGCCATTCTCTCCCATTACAGCTCCAGGGGTTGTTTTTCTTACTCTGAGATGTCAATTCTGCGTTGTTGATCTGGCAAGCTTCCTTTCTTTTCTCAACTTGCATTACATTCACTTTACCTTTATCTTTCTACGTTTTAATTAGGGGTCCAAGCCCGTGTGGGCTGGGAACCCGCGAATGCAAGGCATCCCAGTACCAGCAAAGTACCAGCAAAGCAGCTGGGAACCCTATTGTTTTCGCTCGGATTTTAATTTTTAATTTATTTTTTTTTCTTCCATATGTTTTCACCTAATTCCAATACTGCAGCCTAGACAGTAAGTGCTGCAGACACGAAACTCACAGGGTAGGTTCAGGCCCATGTGAAGACAGCATGCAAAAAAGTTCGCTCACTTCTACCTTTAGGGGGCGCTACAAGCAAGGTCCAAACTTTCAAATTGCTGTAACTCCCGAATACAAAGGCGGATATCAAAAACCTTACATCCACATGTTCGGGTGATCGAGCTCCTGGTATAGGCCCCACCCATTTCCGCAGAGACTTTTTTTTGCTACATCGCAAAAACTGATAAACCTATTTTAATGAACTCCTCCGAAGCCGCAAGTCCGATTGGACTTCCCATAGACAACAGGGTGTTTGGTGCAATTCGGCCTAAAGGTGGCGCTATAATTGAAGCTCAAATACCGTTGGACGATCCCATTTATATCAATGGGATTTTCAACGAAAGGACATTTGGCCTCATAACTACGGCCTACGACATCGCACATTCATAAACCTTATGTCTACATCTTTGGGGAATGCTGCCGATTCCGATGGTATAGGACACACCTCTGTGCGATGACATTTTCATTTTGCTAAATTGCAAAAACTGGAAAACCTATTTTAATTAACTCCTCTGAAGCTGCAAGGCCGATCGGCACCAAACTTGGCACGGACCATCTCTGGACCGAGCCGATAAAGTTTGTAGAGGGAATTTTCATCCAATAAAAAACGTCATAATTACAAGCTAACAAATGTTTGCACAAACAGTAAAAACAGGGTGTCATGTCCGATCTTACGTTTGCAATGTCTGATCTACACCAAACTTGGGGACCTTATCTGGCACGCCCTCCTGAGAGGCTGTCAATCAGCCTCTAGGTGGCGCTATTAACTGGAAATCAAATAACAATCCCACAGACATACATTTATTTCACATCTTCATAAACGCAAGCCCCTTTCATTTAGAACTCTGGTCATTTATTCTCCACAGGCCCCCTGAGCCACAGCAGGGCCCGTACACAATAAATCATGGTGGGCCCGGGCAGACTTGCGCCCTCTGCGGGGCCAGGGGGGTGGCTTCCGCCGGGAGGCTTTAGCCCCACTTTCTTTTTGTTTTTTCAAAAACAGCCACTCATTGTCATGTATAGCTCTACCTGAATATCTTTACTGTATTTTTTTCATGATCAGCTTATCTACTCTATCACTCACAGGTCTAACATGTGCTTTTCTTTTTTTTTATTGAAAGTGTGGTCCTTTATGAGTGCTGTCCTGGGTACATGAAGCTGGACGGCATGAGAGGATGCCCTGCAGGTAGGTACCTCTCACCACAGCCCCTAAATGGTCTTAAAATATTTATTAACCCATAAATTGGGGTTTATTCAAAGTCAGGCTGTTTCTGAGCATGAACAATTCCTGTGCTTTCTCCCCTAGTGGTTCCCATTGACAATGTGTATGGTACGCTGGGGCTCGTCAAGGCTACGACCACACAGCAATACTCTGACATGTCAAAGCTGAGAGAGGAAATTGAAGGCAAAGGCTCCTACACCATGTTTGCCCCAAACAATGATGCTTGGGATCAGCTGGACCCTGTAAGTAGACTGGAGGTTTAAAACTTTTCTTTGGGAACACATATAAATATAATAATTAGGGCTGGGCCTAATTAATGGAGAAAATTATTTTATCGCACTTTAACGCAATTTTTATTATTATTTTGAAAGACCGTTGCTCACTGGCTCTGAATACACATACTGTCAAATCATGGGTCACCATGCGTCACAGGAGGGGTGGGATGCTGATCAGCCTGCAAATCACCCATCCAAACAAGTAGTGAAGGGAGACTATGCTGGGTGCAGCATGTGGGAGAAGTAGCCAGATAAGCAAAAGTAAGACAAGCGATCAAATGCCATAGCAAAGTGTATAGCTACACACTGCATGATGATTAGTATTGGGGAAGATGTTGGTCTTAAACGGTCTTAAAATTACAACGTAGTCACTTGGCAACAAGTAAACGGCAGGCGCTCTATTGAGAGTAACGATGGCAACGGCTTCTGTGCGCTAAACAGCTGTAGCCTATTTAACTTAAGTCAAAATTATACATAACTTTACCTGATAGGCCCACATCTAGTTTTGAGGGATTGCTCGGCCATGCAAATTCCCTCCTGTTGATGTCCTATTTATTAGTCTAAACAGTAATAGATTCTGGAAACTCACAAACAGCGAGAATCAGTCTCATATATGTTAACCTGTTGCCTAGAAGGTGCCTGTTATGATGTTATGATTGTGACTCTGGACTCTTACTTGTTTTAACAAGCTATAAAAGG
Organism: Micropterus dolomieu; assembly: GCF_021292245.1. NCBI lineage: Eukaryota > Metazoa > Chordata > Actinopteri > Centrarchiformes > Centrarchidae > Micropterus > Micropterus dolomieu. The sequence continues at coordinate 20,164,649 of NC_060172.1, read as the reverse complement.
TAATGCCCTGGCAGTGGCAAATAGCTTTGGTTTTATATTTGATTTGATTACATTAATGTTTAAGTTGAGATTTACAAGAAATATTTTATTGCTACTGTGTAAAGGGAATGCTTCTGGTAAAAAGCACCTTATTTGTTTAAAGTGTTTGCTTACCACATGTTATTGCACTTTTGTGTATATAGCAGTACATTTAAATTAAAAGTGCGCAATACACTACTTTAGAATTCATTATTCAATTTTGCGCATAACTATGCAATTAATCGCGAAAATAATGCGATTAATCATGATTAAAAATTTTAATCGTTGCCCAGCACTAATAATAATTACTGATACACTTACTGCACTTTAACTAATGTTCTGATTCCCCTAGACCATACGGTCTGCACTGGTGAGCAACGTGAACATCGAGCTGTATAACGCTCTTCACTTCCACATGGTGAATCGGCGTCTTCTGACCAAAGACATGAAGAACGACATGACTGTCACTTCCATGTACAATGACCTGGGGCTCTACATCAACCACTACTCAACTGGGGTCAGTTAATGCACAGTGTAGAAATGAACAAGTATGAATCCATGATTGAATTACCTTTATGAAAGCCTTCTGGCCCCAGTGTTGTTCTTGGCTTAACATTTCCTCTTTGTGAAGGTTGTGACAGTGAACTGTGCCAGGATCGTCCATGGTAATCAGGTGGCCACAAACGGTGTGGTGCACGTCATTGATCGGGTCATTACCGCTGTGGGCAACACCATCAAGGACGTCCTGGATAACAGAGATGAGCTCTCCTCCTTCAGTGTATGTAATGCACAGCACTTTAAGCTGATCTCTGAAAACGGGTTACAAAGCCAACACTACATTTGACTAATGTGCTTAAAGTCAAACGTGTGTAAAAAAACAAAAAACACTAAATAGACTTAAAAAAGATTTAAAAACAGTATCAATAGGAAACTCAGTGCTTCTAGCAACATTTTTAATTCAGTTCAGTATCTCAGTATGACAAAATGTTGCATGTGAGATAAACTGTCTTCTTACCCAGGCTGCAGTGTTGGCTTCTGGTATGATGGACAAGCTGGACCAGTCAGGCCATTATACCTTGTTTGCTCCCACTAATGAAGCCTTTAACAAATTGAGCCCAGGCCACCTGGAGCGCATTATGGAGGACAAGGCTGTTATTGTAGGTACGTTGTACATGTCCAACACTAATGATGACATTTAGAGCACTCAAGTTTCTTTAGCCACGCTGGCTTAAAATGGTATGGCTCTATGGATGGCAATGTCAGCTGGTCAGACGATCATGACATTGGTCCAGAATGAAATATCTCAACAAGTGTTGAATGGATTGCCATGACATTTTGCATAGACTTCCATGGTCCCCAGAGTATGAATCCTACTGACTCTGGTCCTCCCTTGACTCTTCTAGTGCCACCAGCAGATCAAAATTTTCACTTTTCACCAGTGAAATATGTCAATATCAACAGTTTGGATTTGCGCAACATTTTGTACAGACATTCGAGATTCCCAGATGATCCTAATGAGTTTGGGTATTCCTATCTTCTAGCACCATCCTCAGACATTTCAATTTGTCCAATACTTTGGTTTGTGACTAAATACGTTGCCATTGTGAACTTGTTAGCGCGCTCACATTAGCATTTAGCTCAAAGCACCACTGTCCCTAAAGACAGCATCACAGAGTCTCTAGCATGTAGTCTGTTATTCTAGTTGATTTTGACACCCACTCTGAAATTAACTTGAATCATGCTGACAAGTTAATATCAAATTAAAATTTAACTACTGATACCATCTTCCAAACCCAGTCTGCAAATTCCTACCAAAAGCAGGCCTAAGGTTGGATGCCCATCAAATTCTCCGGGGTTAAGGAATAGATACACACACGTCCACAAACCACAGAATGAAAGTGGTAAACACATGTCTCCACAGGGGCAGCTTATCTGCTTATTTGCTGAGTCAAAAGCCTTATTAGCATGATGCCAGTTTGCGGCGTCCTCAGTGAGTAGGTCCCACTGGGGACACCTCAAACAGACTTTGCTGACCAACCACGTTAGAACAGGATCCAAAGTAAAGATCATATGGAGCCTTGTCCCTTGTGCCTTGTTTCTACAAGGGAAGGTTTGACCACAGTATGACCACATTTGGCCCAGAGTGCAACAATGATTTTTGTGGTTTTGAAAGGGTTTTTCACATTGTCATTGCATTGCTTTTGCAGGCCAGTTTTGCTAGCTCAGTTTGACAGTTGGACTCAGTCGGAGGTGTAAGCCTATATCTAAATGTTGATAGAAGTGCCTAAATATTTCTGAAAGAGCTGAAAGAATATGTGTCTGTGTTCATGTAAAGCTTGAATTATGTCATCAGATTACAAAAATAATTACAGGCAACCCACAAAGTCTATAAAAGTGTGAAATCTGATCAGCAAATTTTTATATTTCTGTCCCTCCATCTCCATCCCACTTCCACCCATGTACTCAGCCCTGGTGAACTACCACCTGTTGAACAGTGTGCAGTGTGCAGAAGCAATCATGGCAGGGTCTGTGTATGAGACCGCAGAGGGCAGCACTATAGAAATTGGTTGTGATGGCGACAGTCTGACAGTGAATGGCATCAATATGGTGCTGAAGAAGGACATTGTCACCACTAATGGGGTCATCCACCTCATCGACCAGGTGCTCATCCCTGACTCAGGTAAAACAAATCTTGAATCTTAGTCAAAGTTCTCCCTCAGCAAATGTTATTATTCGTTCAAATATTTTTTTTGTTCAGACATGTCATGTTTATGTGATTCATATCAGCCAAGGAAGGGAAGGAGCTGATGGGAGACTCCCAGAGCACTTTCAGCGACATGGTGTCCGAATTAGGCTTAGCTGCTTCCCTGGGTCCAAAGACGGAGTACACACTACTTGCTCCTCTCAACACTGCCTTCACTAGTGAGTCAATCTTCAGACAAGTGCTTATGGGCAGCAGTTCGGCACAATTATTTAGAGAAATTACCTTGAGCATGGATGTAAACAAAAAGGCATATTTTGTTTTTTTCCAGATCAAAACTGGCATATGTAATAAAAAAATAATAATAATAATTTCATACTTTCCACTACTAGGACTTTTTAAGGCTGAAAGAAATGTTTTATCAGGACTGGCATTTAATTACCCAAGTCTTTTCTATCTGTAACTTGTTTCTTTGTTTGTCAGATGAGGTGAAGTCAACAGACCAGAATCTGCTGAGACTCATTTTGGAAAACCACATCGTGAAGTTCAAAGTTAAACTGAGTGAGCTTTACAATGGACAGCTGCTGGAAACACTGGCTGGCAAACTGCTCAGAGTCTTCATTTACCGCACTGTGAGACCTGTGTGTGTGTGTGTGTGTGTGTGTGTGTGTGTGTGTGTGTGTGTGTGTGTGTACATATTGTTGTGTATTGAGTCAAACAGAGTCAGGGAGGAACAGGAAATAAAAGATAAATGGGAAGTGATGAAAAGACAATTAAGTGTGTCTGCTTCCATAATGGAAATCTGAAAGCTATTACCAGGCCCCTAACCAAGTGTTAACATGATCTTGCTGTCATTCAACTGTTAACAAATGCAATAAAACAGGTAATTAGTCCAGCTCTTGGCAGATAAAGTGTGTTCCTGCTCTGGTGGTTCAGATTTTAGAAACAGCTGCGTTTAATTTACTCACAGAAACTTTTGTATTATTTTTTTGATTGATTACAATCAAACAGAACAGTGTGACCCCCTCCAGTCAGCTGAATAGTATCCAGATTTCTACAGGGATTTTTAGGCCTATAACCCTGCTCTCTGAATGTTCTCCCTTTGTTAGGCTGTGTGCATAGAAAATGCATGTATGGTGCGCGGCAGTAAAGAGGGAAGCAAGTCTGCCGTCCATGTTATGAAATCCCTCATCAGACCTGCAGAGAAATCAATCTACCAGCTCCTGGTTGCTGACGGACGGTTCAAGTAAGAACTAAATTGTATTTTACTATTTTTTTAATCCGTTTATGGTTCGTTCTTTCATTATTTCGTTTCAAAATCAAATTGGAAAAACCAAAAAACCAAATCATTTTTTGGTTTTTCTGAAAAACCAAAACGGAAAAATGGAAAAACGGTAAACAAAAAAACAGACCCATCCATAAACCCATAACGGAAAACATTATTTGTCGCTAAAGGTTGCGTCTCTATGAGACACTTCCGGAAACGTCTATATGAGACGCTTTGGGATGTCCCGTAGAGACCCGAAGTGCTAGTTAGCTAGTCCCTACCCTTACCATAACCATCAGAAATGTTAGTACCTTAACCTAAGTCACTGACTTTATGCATGTCAACCGGCAAACCCTTCTGCTGCGTAGCAAACAGGGGCATTTCATGTGGACGCTGAAGGGTACCTTTAGCGTAAAATCCTTACGCTTTTTCACGCTGTCTGAAAGCGTCAGTTATGACGCATTGAGATGAGAATGCGTTGGTTAAGGCCTATCGGTGTCTGTCTGTAATGCACTGGGGATCCCTATAGTGTCATGGGTCAACGCAGTGGTGAAAACCCTGTAGCGTCAGTTTGTGATGGTAAAGGCAGGTAGATGCTATTTAACAGAAAAGACTGAGAATGTGGTTGGGGTGAATGGAGGGCCAGAACAAGGAGAACGGTGTTCATGTCCAGTGTGAAACAAAAAGTCAATATTATATATTTAAGCTATTTATTCTATTTTATAGCCTATAGTCTAAGGCTATTTCTTTTCAAGTCGCATCCCATATCAACAATGGTGAATCTGATTATAGAAGTGAGCACTACAGGCCTATTATAGCCACATACGAAAAAAGAAATATGAGAATATGGGCTACTTGTTTTGCAAGATTGCGTCAAGCTGGAGGAGCCACTCAAGCACTCAAAATCTTTCAATTTCTAGCCTCGTCAGCATCAAGGAAGCATTTTGTTTTGGGCTGATCTGAAGCAGCTGGTTACCTGAGTGATCTAAGAAAATACCCAAATATATTTATCAAGGGTTTTGTCTTGAGGCTACGGCCAGGGTGCCACCTAGGCACTTTGGCAAGGATTATCTGTGTCTGTGTCCGCTCCAGAGTAGGCCTGTATTCAAGGCTTAAGGGGGAGCCAGGGGGAGCTTTACTTCTCTTAATAAGACATGACCTCCCTTGAAAACATGATTTGTAATATTTTGTGGGGTCTCTAAAATATTGACAATATGCTATTTTTGCAATTCATTTCTATTTTTCTGTAGCCTATCATCATGGATCATGCATAAATCAGTAGTGGGCTTCATCCAGCCAGAGGGATCGCTGACCGTCTGCAGCAGGTCGCTCCCGCGGCGTCCTCTCCTTCGCCATGTAGGCTCCAGCGCCCGCTCCCTCTCCAGCGGTAGACCTACTATGAGTTGTGTTGCCAGTGGAACCGGTGCACTGGACGGTCAGTGGTCGTTCCCTATGGCTGGATGAAGTCCGATGCTCCTAATCCAGGAGTCGGCAAATATGTCTGGCATCAGGCCAAATTTTTTTCAAGCCATCACATGGCGGGGCAGAATATAATCAAATTCTTTAAAATCCTTGAACATAGGCTACGTGTGCACATTTGGTTCAGTCAGTAGTGTGCGAGATTCCCGCTGGCAGGATTGTATGATTGATCCCAACATCCTGCGGACCTTTTTTCTCCCTTGTTAAACAAATTCATTATAAGAACACTTTTGCACATGCTCACAAGAAAGCATGTGCTGCAGCGTGTACCCACACCGCCGTTTGATTCGCACTCTTATTTTGGTTTGCCTGAGGAAATTCAGGTTAATCCGATCACTTGTTTACTGACGCTTTTTCAGAGGTGTGTCAAACAAGCCAGATACTCTTTTGAATGGCCTTCAGAACTTTTCAACTCTACATAAAGCACTGCAAAAACCATTTTCGCACTTTTATTTTGAAAGCACAATCACTTAAGAGGAAGTGATTAAGTGAGTAACTGTAGCTGTCATGTCTGCGATCTATTTCAGAACCAGCCACTATCAATAGTTTTATTTTTTATATTTCTGCTATCAAAGCAATCTTTATGCGGGCCAGATATTATTGATTTCTGGCCAGTTCTGGCCAGGTTCGCCTATTGCCGACCACTGTCCTAATCCATGTGTTCCTGCAGCTGGAGGCTCTCCGCAGCGCTGTGCAACTTTCTAAATTTTTCCATCTCAGAAAATAAAGGACAGGTCAAAACAGTGTAGCCTAGAGTGGCTGAACGAAAATTTTAATCCATGTATGATTTGTTAATATACAGCTCGCCAAATTAACTAATAACAGTTCATGTTTGCTGTGTACCATTGGATGTAGGCTACTGCCAACTATCACTGAATTAATGTGATACTGAAGAAATCTTGAAAACCAGAGAATTCTCAGGAAAGCGTTCCTGTTCCTGTTGCTAGTGAGTTACAAACTGAACTTTGAGCCAATAGGTGCAGCCTTCCGTACTGCAGCTATATAATATTGTCCTGTTTTTCAAACTACTACCACTTATGTTGATGTTCAAGCTCATCTTAGTTACAATTAGGCTAATCAGGCACCGCAACACACAAAGCTACAAAAATTGGACACATTAAATATCAAAATCAATATTTTTCCATTTTGGTTTTAAAACAGATTAACAAAAACTGATGTCTGTTTTTTTGTTTTCCAGTTACCTGTTTTTCCGTTTTGGTTTTAAAATGGAAAAACCAAAAAACAACTTTTTCTGATTTGGTTTTGAAACGAAATAATCAAAGAAAAAAACATACATGGATTTTTTTTTTGTTGTATTTGGTTTTACATTAATTATTTTCATCATTGTGTTTATTTGTTGTTTTTATTATATTTGCTTTCCTGACTTGGAAACACAATTTGTATGTTTAAAGAGAGACTACATAATGTGTTAAAGAAAAAATAACAACATTGTCCTCTAGTAACTGAAAAGTTTAACTCATAAGAAATAAAACACTCCGTTGTTCAATTCAAAATACTCTGCTGCACTTTGTAGCCACAGCCTTAAATTCTATGACCAGTAGCTTATGCTAGTCAATGTTCGCGAACATTAGCTTTTGCTTTGTAACCAACATTTTGATGCCCCTTTACTTGTGCAACTGTTACACCATATTTTAGCATGTCGAAGATAACAAAAACATTCAGTGGTTTTATCACAAAAGTAAAACAAAAGTATATATACACACACATACACACACATTTACGGTGGCATGTGGACTCCTTTTTGTAAGGAGAAACAGGGTCATTACAGTAGGTAAGAGAAAGTACAACAATAATAAAAACATGATAAGGTTGATAAGGTCGGTTTGTGCTCACACGTTTGATAGAACACAGACTTAAAATGATGAGCCTGCTAGTTATCTAAGATACTGGGAAAAGTGAGAAATTGAGTTGTCAGGAGAATGTTACCTTCATCACAAAAAAATTAGCAAACATTAGTGGCAATGCCTGACAAAACACATTTCACAGTTTCTGGCTCTATGACTGATATTGGCACCAGTAAAGGCGGATGATGAATAACTCAGGAAGCAGATGTTTGAATCAATAGGACCACACAAGCGCATAAGTCTCACACAAATCCCAGCTTGAACTCCATCTTATAATATTGCCAAAACCATAATCCTTCTGTCTTACATGACGTGCTTTTGGTCCAAATGCAACATAAAATCTGGTCTACTAACAGCACACTAATCATTCTGCCATTATCCACAGCTGTACTTTTCTTTGTGTCCTTGTTTGTGCAGTCTGAAACACAGTAGTTCCTCACAGAACTGGCAAAAAAAAGAAAAGAGAAAAAATTTGACACATTAAATTATATCTGTCTGTCTATAAAAAACACTGTGTCAGGGTTGGGGAATCCCTTATGTGATGTCACTGACCACTACGTTAAAAAAACTGGGGTAGGGCTCAAAATGCTTTTTCATTTTTATTTCTGTTCTTTTTTGTTTGTGTAAAACATCTTCAACATTATCATTTCCATGAACCCAAAAGTTTAAAAATGTAGGCTTTCTCACACACTATGAAAAAATACAAATGTTGATTGTCTGAATTATTGACATTCTTCTTTTCTTTCTTTTATTTTATTTGAATAACTGTAGGATTTTCCTGTCGCTGATGGAGACCGCAGGTCTGACTGGGCTGCTGAAGCAAGAAGGCTCTTACACTGTCTTCGCACCAACTGATGATGCGTTTGATGGTCTCAGTAGAGAAGACTTGGCTTTGCTCAAAAGTGAGTACGCCACTGAAATGAACACATATCAACATCCTTTCATTTATCTCAATTATAAGACTAGGGATAGCTGTCGAACTAGTTTGTACTGATTTGTAATTATATAAAAGAATAAAAAGAAAATATACTGTATGTAGAATGCACACTCCCCTTTACAGTAGGTAACTCAAGTTTGCCTTATGTTCATGTCATTCATAGGTGATCTGAATGCTTTGAGGATCATTCTGCTGTACCACTTCAGTAATGGTATCTTCATCAATGGAGGATTAGAGGGAGGAGTTACCAATCTGCTCAAAACCCTCCAGGGCAACAACCTGCAAGTTTTGTCTGTATGTGGAATCAGCCATCATTTGATTGTGTATTTGTGTTCTCAGAATCAAAGAAAAAGGACTGATTTCAGTCATCAATCAATCAAACAGGGATGAAATGTCATCGATCAATCAAACAATTTGGAAATGCATTAACAGATGTATCCGCACATGAAATTCCACCCATCGAGAATGTTGTCATTTGAGTAAGATGTTCATCTATGATTACACCCCGCAGACTAGTTGGCTGGCAGCTAGATTTCAATTACTGCCCACTTAAGATTTTTTTTAAAACGCATGAAGCAGAGGAGACCATATTCAAGGGCTGACTCTTCCTTTAAGAGCATATCTGGCATCAAGATTTACATTTTTTCAGGTCTCTGTTGTGAGACTTAAACCCAGTCTTTCCCCACATTCACATTTAAATAATAGCATCTAAGAGCCAGTGCTAATCTATTACTTCAAAGCTGGATGTCTCTGGAGCAAGGCCAGATGTAATAAAAACCTAGCTTCCCGTCATTTCCATCAACACCCAGTCTTGGTATTCACACACCACTCCCTGCTTCCCATTCTGATGCCTTCCACCTGCCATTTCATTCTGTCTGCCTTGCTCTTGCTTGCTTGTCAGTCTACATGTCGGCTTTATCTTCATTTAACCCATTACCTTAGTTTTGCTCCCCCTCTATCGTGCTATCAGATCTCAGATCATTCCTTAATGGGCACAGGAAAGCATTCTTGAGATAATTCACCAACAGGACAGTGGGCTATTGAGGCTTCAATTAGAAAAAATGGGACAGTGATTCATGGAAGCCTGGGGTTTGGTTTTAAAATAAAGGGGGAGAAAGGAAACCTATCTCTATTCTACTCAGCATGTCCACCTTCAGTCACCTCCATGGAGATAATTAAATTGGAGGAAATGAATTCCTGATTCATTTCCTCAAAACCACTCATGTCAAACTATTTTGAAAAAGTGTAAATTTAGATGTGTTAGACAATAAATGTCTTGGTATTGTATTTTTTTAAGGCAGTAGTTGATGTAGCTTATAAAATAAGAATGTGTTTATTAATACATTGAAAAATCTGTTTTTCCCAGGTAAACAACTCTATTCATGTCAACTCTGTGGATGTGCCAAAAAGTGACCTGATGGCGAAAAATGGTGTGATCCATGTGGTGAAGAATGTCCTCTATCCTGCCGGTGAGAACAGCATGCATTATGATATATTCATGCAATGTGCACACTGTGCTGGGAGGCATTATGTTATGTTCTGATGATGCATATTATTTACAGACCTTCCTGTGGGCCGCCAGGACCTCCTGGTCCTCCTGAAGAAATTGATTAAGTACATCCAGATAAAGGTAGAGAAAGAGAACATATTCATATGTCTGAATATGTACAGATAATTTTTATATTATTTTTTGTGTGTCTTTATTCTTATTCCCTTTCATTCTGGTATGCTTTTTGTTCTTTAGTTTGTTTCTGGATTTTCTTATGCTGAGATCCCACTCACCTTCCTCAGTAAGTTTGCTTAGGTCCACTGTCACCGTATGATGTGTTATTATTGCATCTGTGACAATTTAAAACTTCTTGTGTTACTTCACAGAGAGTACCATCACAACTACACATTATTTTGAAACAGGTAAGACTGCTATCCCTAACCACATTATTAAAACACATGTTTTGAATCTGTCGTGGTTGTACGATATAGTTATCATTGGTGGTGAATACGAAAGACATGACTGCCTTTGATACTAATTCATGTTCTTTGTTCAATAATGAGCATTTCTTCTTAAAGTCCAACCTGCAGCCACAGGCATATTAAATGCAGATCATCGCTCCATTCAGGTCTCTGCTGTGGCCCCGTCTTTGTTCCTCTGATTATCCACTTTCGCTATTGCTTAAGTCCACTTGGACCTCTTGGCATATTTAATCAGCTCCTTTAGGGATGAGGTAATTAGGCTGTCAAAGCCAAACAGGGTCAGAGACCCTAAAGGACTCTTGGATGTTGTTCATTCAGTTGGGCTGATGCCAGTGCACTTCCACACAGATGGGAGCATGCCTTGATGTATTGGGTAACATAGGAGAGATGAAGTCCTATTCTTCGAAGGTAATGAGGCACATTACATGGACTATACACCTGAAAGTCTGGACATCCAGAGGATTTCATTTTAAGGATTGCCATTTTATGCTATAACATTATGGAAATACATTATACTTGATCAATGTTTTACAATGTATATTTTACTTTTGGTCTCAATGACTATTTTTTGGCATTGTGTTAATAGTTTTCACATATAATATCTGTATAAACAAAACGTGGTAAAAAAAAACATGCCAAATACACACAAATGTGCACGCACACAATTATAAATTCCATCATTATATTATTTTTACTGTTTGGAAAATATGTGGAATAAGCTATTAGGTCATGTATATCCTTGTAGCAGTATACGCTCATAAAGCAAAACAGTCAGTTTAAAGTATAAATTACCAAAATCTCTTAATGACTTTGTTTGAAAGAGAAAACAAGAGTCTGGCTCTGATTACCCGACGAGGCCACGTATCAAGGGAACTCAGGCCAAAGATTAGAGACCCTCTGATTAAAACACGTGTGTCAGCTTCCAACACTTTAAAGCTCATATAAATACTGTCACATTAAAAAAATCATCGCCCAAAAGCCGTAAATATAAAATAATTGAAAGAATGTCCCTGGCTGAAGTTTCTGTTGAAGCTGATTCAGAAGAGGAATTGTAAGGTTTTGCAGAGCCAACATATCTGCCCCCAGACAGGAATTGAATGAAGAAAAATTTGTTATGATTGTGTAACATGTCACATTTTCTCCTTTTGTATCATTTTAAAATCAGTAGACAAGATTTTTTAAATACCAAAACTCATGAAAATGTATGAAAATGTAAACATGTCTGTAATGTGATGCTTGAAACTCAACAAGTAGAAGCGAAAATGAAATCTGTCCACAGGGAGCAGCTCACGGCACCATGAAGCGTAACAGCAGCAATTATTAGACTTTCTTTTCAGTGGTGAAATCTAATATCCTACGCAGCCTCTATTTGTTCTGCATGCTTTGATAACTTCACATACTGTAGCTTGAACCTCCCTCCTCAATCATAACAGAGAAAATGTGGGAGTGTTTTAAAGCTAACCTTTCTCTCTATCATTCTTAATGGACGCTCATGTTACCTCTGCTTCTTTACAGTCCCCGATGTAAAAAAGGTGACCAGGGTTATTGAGGCGGAGCCAGTCATCACCAAGGTAACAAGAGTAATCGAGACAGAACCAGTAGTCACTAAGGTGGTCATCGAGGGGGAGCCGGTGATTACCAAAGTTACCAGGGTCATCGGGGGAGATCCTTTGGCCACAAAAGTTACCAGGGTCATTGAGGGAAAGCCTTCTGTCACAAAGGTAACCAGGGACTTCGAGGGAGATCCTTTGGCCACAAAAGTAACCAGGGTCATTGAAGGACAGCCTACCATCACCAAGGTTACAAGAGTCATCGCAGGTAAGATTTAAATCATTCATATTTTATGTGCAAATGATAAGTTAGATAATCAAATCTGAACTTCACAAAGAGCTCAACATAGATTCTGATGACACAACACATTTTGTTTAATGCAGGTGGAGCTCTTGATACAGATGGAAAAACAGGTCAGTTTCTCCCTTGAAGAGCGTGATGAACTTTCATGGATCTTCTAATATCTCTTTTTAACAAATGCATCCAAGGTCCTGTTGCCCACAGTTAACTCAGCATCGTCATTTAATGAATTTCATTTCACATTTCATTTGACATTTTATTTGGTGTTCATCAATTAAATCATCAGACAGAAAACCTTCATGGTTTACCTTTTTAGCTTTAAAGGCACATTTTTGTGTAATTTATGGAGGTTTTTAAGATTGGTAAATGTAATTGAAAATCAAAACCATTTCAATCAAATTTAAGAATGTTATACTGTAAAACCTGTGCTACGCTTGTTTAACAATCATATAAGCACTAGCTTAAAGTCACTAGCATAGTGACTTGTTTGTTTTGGCTACCACTGATGGTTTCAAGCTAATTCTTTGTCTTTAAGGCTAGCATTTTTGGCTTCCTCTTGTTGCATGAGCCTGTCTTTTCAGTTTCTCAACTTCTTGATCAGACTTCAATTTTGGCTCATAAAACACCTGACATGGTCACATCCACTAAAAGCAGTGGCTAAACATTTGAATGAATGTGAAAAGAGTATTTCACATCCACCTGTTTGCCAGTGGCATCATGAGATATGTTATTACCCCACAAAAACAAAAAACAAATTCATCAATGGCTGCAAATAAAGATAAGCAAAGCAGAACCTGTATTGAGGACTAGAGCCATCTATCCATGTATCCAAGTAAATCTGAGGGGTACCACCACTAATCACACAAAATATAACCTCTGATATCATCCTGAAGAAAAACAGTTCAATATAATTACACTTAATGCTCACGTTTCTTATTCTAAACAGTCCTACCTGCCTATATTGTCACAAAAGTCAGGCTCATGAAAAAGACCAGTGACAGAAAGCCAGTTTCAATGTATGTTTAATTGCTGGGGCCAGTTATGTTGCTTCCTGGCTGCTGTACTTTCGGGGGAGAACCACAAATCATCTGCAATAACATGCTGCAATAATATAGAGCCAGATGTGTTTTACATAGAGAACACAGGATTCTACAGTATATTATGACAATCTTTGGCCAATCACCATTCATAACATCACAAGCTCATTCTGGTTTATGTTGTTGGTATAGGCTCAGTAATGATGTTCAGGAGGTTGATTTTTATAGTTCATCTTCTGGGTAGGCACACATAACTACATAAAGCTAAAGCCAAGTTTTTGTACATGTTCTTCTACTGGCCGTGGTGCACCATGATTTGGATGCCTGTCCATCTCACCACATATCCATCTGTTTGACATCTCTCTGTCAGTGTTCTTGTCTCTCAAGAAACATACAATACTACCCATTCTCTGTCTAACACAGCTGTGTGTGTGAGCAGTGTGCAAATTATAATGGGCCATTTTGGGGTGCTAAAATCAGACCATTGAGCCATTGGCTTGTGTGGGTGAAGGTGAGTTTTCACCTACAGCAGCTTCATTGGTGTCTTGCAGCTTAGTTTGTGGACTGCGTGCAAGTGTGTGTGTGTGTGTGTGTGTGTGTGTGTGTGTGTGTGTGTGTGTGTGTGTGTGTGTGTGTGAGAGAGAGAGAGAGAGAGAGAGAGAGAGAGAGAGAGAGTGTGTGTGTGTGTGTGTGTGTGTGTGTATGTGTGTGTGTGTGTTCATAAATACTGCGCATCTGTACTTGACTTTGTGTTGGCGGTGGCGGAGGAGGTGTTTTATCAGGGTGTATGTACCTGTCAGTCTGTCCGTCTGTCAGTCAGTACAGTTGCTAAGTCGTTAAGTGACTTTCAACACCCTTCTCCGCTGCCCGTCTGAAGGTGGAGCCAGATTCCCCACGGTGAACGAGCCTTATATCATTGAGGGTAGGGTCTCCTTACACAAACTCTTTACACCAAACAGGTTTCTTTTAAATGTCTGTGTCCTTTCCTCCCTGAAATAATCATGTTTACAAATATGTATTAATTCAAACAAGTGGTTACTTCAAGGTGGAAAAAAGAATGTGATGCATTTTTAAAACTGATGTAACTCACTACATGATGTTGTATGTGAGGGACATATTACTCTGTATTTTGGATCTGATGGTTTTGTTTTGGACGCTCAGGCCCAGACTTCTCTAAGATTACCACCATCCACAGCAACCTAAATCAGATCGATGAGGAATCAGAGAGAATCACCAAAATCATTCAAGGTGAACACTCTGCACAAATTTTGTGTAGTAGTTGCATGTGTGTAAGTCCAAATTCAGTGATTGACTGTGTCGTCTCTTCATGTTGCAGAGGGAGGTAGATTCGCTGCGGCCAAGAGAGCTCCAGGTAAGATTACATTTAGTTGATGAAGCATTCATCAACAATGTTGGATCAGACTAAAAAGAGTTTGACAGAAACCACATAATCACAGCTGGAAAATATGCATAGCAACTATCTAACAGCAATTTGTTGGATTTCCCTTTCGCTCATGTGATTTCTTTCTTTCCATTATCTATCTTTGCATCGTTCCACCTATTCTTCACTTGTTTCATGTCTTTCCTCCTTGACATGTTTGCTTTTATCTTTGTACTTAGTCACACCTTTGATTCCCTCCATTAACTCTGTCTCCTCTTTTATAGCTGGAATGAAGAGGAGAGCAAGGCCAGCCAGGCGTCACTCCAAGCCAAGAGAGTGAATCTTACAGAAACTAAACACCTTCTCGCTCACTGCAGAGACTGAATCCATCTCCAGTGCTCCTGGTCGAGCGCTGGAGGATCGAAAAACTGTGGACCAATAGGGAGAGATCAAATCAATCTAGCTATTTTTTTGTCCAAACCATTAATAGGAATCCCTAAGATTGTTTACTATTTCATCTAGACCATACTGTATTTGATAGGTATTATGTATAAACTTATGCAATGAAATTAGCATACCCTTCATGTAAGTAATGTAAGTGTGCAAGGGAAATATAAACTTTTGCTGTGAGGTGATGGTGTGTCAGGTGAGATATATTCTTCCACTGAGAGAAATTTTTTAAAGGTTTGCTTTTATGCTTTTTATGGTGCTTGCATTCTTTGCAATGGATGCATTTTAATGACTAGGACGAGTCAAACAGTGTCAAACAGTGTTTTGCTAGCATTATATGCTGTACTGTACCACTGTAAATTATCACATGGTAATTAAAGACTACCGTGAATTTTTATATTGTTTTCAGTTATTCTTTACAGCTTCCAAGACAGTTTTTACTCTGTTTTTACTATACCAAAATGTTTCATGCTGTTGAATGTGAGCTTGACTAGTGTACGCCCTTGTATAATCAGGCTTCACAATCACATATTTCTTTTTACAGAAATTAAATGTGTTCATTACAGTAATGCCACCTTTCTATATTGCTACCTGACTCAATAATATTTGAAACTGACATGGTGGCCAAATAAAAATAAAACAGGATTTCTGTATTTATATAAAAATGTCTTAATCTTTTCTTTCTATTGTTCATATATGAAAATGCTAACAGTAAAGATTTTCACCTTGACAATGGAAGCAAATAAAATCCTTGAAAATACATCATGAAAATATTACATATTGAACAACATACATCAATGTCTAACAGTTAGAGATGAGATGAGTCAAATCTGCATTATGTCATGTAATTTACCACCACAAAGGTAGGTGAGTAGAAAGTTTCAGTCCCACCATTAGCCACATGTTAATGCAACCCCAAACTTTTATTTCCATGTGGATCATAAACCAAAGCTTAATACAGAACATATTTTGAGTCCACAATTTCTATAGATGCTGCCTTTTATCTCTGGCTTGATTTTGTGGTTTCACAAATTTGTTTATGAATAATAAGTAAGAGGTTTTCACTAATTCCATAGCTTTTCAAAATAATTTTCACATTTTATATCACATTCTTTATCTCTTATCATTCTCTCACATTATCTAAGGTGTTAACATATTGTATACTCGACGGTACGCTAGACACCATTCATGATCATTATGTGTTTTTCTCACTAGATACTAATAAGCATGCATAACATACTGTGTTAAGTATGAGAGTTGTGTATACTCATTAGTATCTGAGTTATGCAGACACACACAAAAACCCACAAAAACTGTATATCTTTCTTAATCACTCCTTTAAAATTTATCTAGTTCCTGCTATTTAATGAACACTGATTTTTCTTTTACACATACCTTTAAGAATATTTCCATATATTTACAACATGAGGGTGTGTCAAGGAGAGAAGAGCAAGTTCTTTCTCTTGAGTATTTGCACTTGCCAGTCTCTTATTGGCTTTGGACCACCACTTGCGTACCTCACATTATGTCCTGATCAAAGGGTATCTGCATGGTAAAAATATGTACAAAAACATTGTACAGTAAGGAATTACATAATAGCTACACGATGCAAAATTTTTGCTGTAGCACATTACACATGTATGCTCTCTCTGTTGGACTCATGCTTTTCATGTTGGACTAATTTTCTTCCTGCAGCATATCAGATTTTCCTTCTGAGAAGAAGAGAAACATGGGACCATAAGCTAGAAATGACGAAATAGTTCACTATGTGTAGTGTAGCTCTGTTGAAACATTAAAATGATCCAGAGCAGCAGAGGGGAGTTGAAGTGTGCACAAGGACTGCAGGCTTAACGTCACTGAGTGCTGATAACAAGGTACGAATAGAGGTCATGATAAATCTGAGCTTACTGTAGGTGTGCTCATGGAGCACATGGGTTTAGAAGCTCAGATTCTTTGGCTCTTTTTGATTGCAAAAACACATTATGAAGCTGCACCCCTGGACCATACACTGGCTTGAAATGATGGATTATTCGTTTTGACAATGACACAACTCTATACATTTCTTTTGAACCCAACTTCAGATCATGATATCATGAGATCAGCACAAAGATTGAGTCTGGACAGTTGTAGATGGTTGGTCCATCCCCAAATGACCAAACAAGCAACACATAGATAATTAAGTACTTAGAATCTGTTGATTATGCCATATTATGGCATGTTTAATATTGAAGTTACAGCCAGGATAAAATTCTGACTTAATTCAGATCCATTGTCCCCTTACAAATGCAAATTGGCGTTCTCCATTTAAAGTGAGAGTAATTCTGCAAAAGGATTGTTGATTTTTGAACTCAACTGCCAAACAAATACATACCTCCCTCCGCCCCCAGAACTTCAAATGTCTGGTATCTCCAGCTTTGAAACATTATTGCCCTTGCCTGGTCATGTCTGTTTATACTCTTCAGACCTTTTCCTCTTTGGCTGTTTCTCTGCCATCTCTCTTTCTTCACAGTGCCTTGAATCCAGCACATTTAACAACATATAGGACTCTCTCTCTCTCACTGCCTCCCTCCCCACAACACTCCTGTGCATGAGCACTAACTGTTGCCACTATCTTTGTTTTCCATTTACAGAACCAGAGCTGTATAAGAAAACTTATGTGCTAAAGCCTATCAGGCCAAACAAGAATCAGATTGACATTGGGGTAAACACAAGGTCAAAGTCACGAACAGAGAGCTAGTGAACCGTGAGGAAATATTCACTGAATTTAACAAAAAGTGTATTGATTACAATCACTTACAATCCCTAATTAAGTAACTCTTAGGGCGTTGACGGGAGAGGGGACACGCTGGGCGCGTGCCGAAGCGCAGTTGAAGAGTCAGGAACAAGCAGAGGACAAGAGAGCGAACGACAGCGTGTGTCGCGCTTTTGTTGGTTGAGGCGTGGTTCCCAGAGGGCAGTCCTTTGTTTCCCTAGGAGGGGCTTGTCCGGGTCCCCGAGAGAGTGTTTTTCTTTAGACATATTAAGGTTAATCAAAAAAAATCTATTGGCGCG